>NC_134037.1:74471349-74839826 GCF_965140245.1 Athene noctua
ACAACTTTTTGACTGTATCTGTATTTATTATACAGCTTTTCCCCTTTTTACTGGTGCAGGTCTCCTCAACGCCTTTCCCACAGATGTTGCTTCCCTCTCTCCTCCTACAGAGTTTCACATTCCTTCGCACTCCCAGGACCTTCTGAGAAGACAACAGTTAATCTAATGTGTTCACATTTCCCCAAAATGTGACAATCCACTCAACCACAACATGATAGTGCAATACTGCCACAAATTCCCCCCCCCCAGATTAGTGTGCAGACTTGTAGATGTGATCTCTACCAAAGGACTGTAGAGGCCATAGAGCATCACCAGCTAGGAAAAGATGAGTGTGCATCAAGTCAGAAGGGAACAGCGGGAAGATTATCAAAACAGAAAGTAATCAAAATAGACTTTACACTCATTTATTATAGGTTCTGGTACCACTTCTTTTTGATACAATTGTCTGTGCTATGCTCTGTGCGGTGAGGAATATACCACATTAAGGGGGAAACTACATGTGTGAAACTGTCTTTAAAGTATGAAGTACAATATTTGGAATGCTTTAAAAAGGGTATATGCAACAAAATTTGGATTAGAGAACATATAATAATTCACATAAAAAACATGCTGTTTGAGTCTACAGATGAAATGGCAACTGTTTTTTCCCTGCAGTGCTAGTACTGTCTCTATTCGCAGAAGACCTCAGTTCTAGGAGGGGTGCCACCTTGAAGCCTCCTGAGTAGCACAGGACAGACAGAGTTTAAAAAGCTGTTGTAGTTCTGTAAGCATTTGTATGCAGCTTTTTTTACTTTTAGCTTCTAGTTATTCTTTTATGCTGCAACCCTAATCTCTATAAATTGCTTCAAATCATGCAAGACCAACTATCTCAACTTCTGAATCACATATAAACCACATCAAGTGTGAGAAAAAAAAATAAAATACCAACTGATATGATCCTGTAACATGATAAATCTCCCTGATCTAATCTGTGCTTTTGAGAAGTGCTTGACAATTCTTATTTGCTCTGAAGTAATGCAATCTTCCAACTAGCTTGTGGGCTCAAAAGGAAGATTATAGGAAGGGATTTTGCTGCCTGATTTTATGGAGCCATTAATAGTTTACATCCCCTCATATTATATAGAAACCGTTTTGCAACCCCAACTATATCAGATGTGACAAAACACCTATTCTTAATGCTGTTCTCCTCCTTTGATAAATGGATTAGACTTCTCAGGAAAAAGAAGGTGACCTTCTGATATTTTATTAAAGCCCTCTCACCTCAAATTAGTGGGAAATTTAAAATTAAAGCAGTTGAGAAAAAAGGACAAACTTAAAACTTATCTTCTTCCTCAACCCCATCAGTATCTCCATTTTGTTAAAATGCATTTTCAGTAACTGTTTTATCACTAAATCAAATTCAACTCCTGCAGAGAGCTATTACCTCCACTGCTGTGGACTGTAGGTCTTCACAAAATTTCCTTTTTTATATCGTCTTCGAAAAAATATAAATATGTAATTTAATGTATGGCTAAATTTTGTGAACCTTCCTATTTTTCTCCAGAAATTACACATTTGATGGTATATATATTTCCAAGTCAACAGATTAAACCAAAACTTCCACAATAAAATGATTGCTGCTTACTTTGTAAATCGGAAAGGAAAGCTATTAATGCTGATAGTATCAACAGGCAAATGGTTGAGAGAGAAAAAGAAAGAAGAGCTCATCAAGAGGATCATTTAAAAGAACTATCTGAAATCATGCAATAGATTGGGAAATGAAAAAAAGCGTTTATATATTTTCAGACAGAAGCTTCTTGAGATTTGTAAAATCAGTTATAAATACAGAAAGAAGTCAAAACTAATCCAGTGCAAAGGCATTTTCATGACTGTTCCCTGTTTCTGCACCTTTAGTTACATACTATACACTTCACAGAGAACCAGAAATTACAGTACAACCACAAATACAGTCCTGAAGTGATACTGTATCTACATTGAACCATTCACTGCAGAAACTGTGAATCTTGAGCAGTTCTGCTGTCCACCCCACCCCCTGCACAGGGACCATCCGTGTGCCAGATCTTAGCTGGGTCCCATATTGTTCTCAGGAGGGATGGTGAGGGTGGCTTCCTCCCACCACAGTCAGAGGGACCGCCGAGCAGCCTTCCTGGGCCTCCTCCACTTTCCTTCTGCTTTGAAGAACACAATCCAAAACAAAAGACCAACAGAAAAAAACCTTAGGTATAAACACTTGCAGAGGGTCTTTTTAAAATAAAAATTACTTTTTTCCACAAAACAATAAATGGGCTCAAAACAAATCAGGTTATTAAGGAGTATGTTTTTGATTTTTTATCTAAATTGCATACTGGAGCACTGTTTTCCTTTGGGCGTTATAAAACACGGTCTCCTCAACAGACCACAATCCTATGCAGCCATTAGGCCTGCATACTTTACAGTACAGTTTGGAAACAAGACTACCTGTGAATTCACAAGCTCCTGTGAACACATGTATGTGTCATGTGGTTATTTTTCAATAATAAAAATTAAATCTTACTGCTGAAAAGAAGTCCAACTTTTCAAGAGAAAACAACCCATTTCAAAAAATACATGAAACAGGACAGAAACCAGCAAGTGCCTTTCAGTAAGGCTCAGAGACTATGAGAAAAATGATAATGCGAATGTGGCTATTTATACTGACTTGTCCCTTCACTGTTTTTTCTCAATATTTTGATATTTCTTGGAAGTATACTCTGAAGCTGAAATCTTTAGGGAAAACATGCATCATCAAGCATAATTATATTGACTTACGGTTTTGGCTGGTAACAAGATTTATTAATCTTTGAGATATAATAATGTCATGGATTTGCTGAAGTCAATATCTCTCATGCCAATAAATCTTGATATTGGCAAGAGAAGTCAATGCCTGCTTAGGATTTTTCCAACCACTGACAAAGCATCCTGTTAATATCAGATCTGCAATCATGCAATAAGCAGTTCCTCTGATATTCCACTCTGGTAATGCAATCTGCTTTACACAAAAGCAAATTTATTTCCAAGTCCCATCACTTGCTTCGCTGATGATCAGCTTTTAAGCATACGGTCAAGCAGAGGAGGACTCAAAAAAAAGCATTGCTTCTGTACCTGGATAGGGGATGAATGGTACGTATTTGCACTTAAGCAAGGCAGATAGTACATGATGGTGCATAATTCTTGGAAGTTCCTTACAAGCCTAGCTTAGTGAGACATTTTTTGAGACAGATGCTTAGCCTTCCTGGTATAGAAAAATACACATTTTTCAGCATGATGTTTTGAATGGGGAATATTCTTGTAATGATTGGAAAATAAAATTTATCTGGGTGCAATGGCCAAAAACTGGAAGAACAAATAAAACCTCTTTTTATTTAATAATAGCCAAAACAAACTCGCAGAAATACTTTTGTTGAAGTCATTCTTGTTTGTTACAATTACATTTGCTTTAACAGTGCTGTAGTGTCCTTCCCAATGCCAAGTGATCTCTGTGATATGAAATAAAATAATATTTTGTAATCTTTAATTTTAAAGTAACTTCTCTACCTTATTTGTTTACACACTCTATTTCGCTCCTGCTAGGTTATTCCTTCATATAACTGGTCATATCTTAAAACTAAAATTTTCCCTTATCATCTAATCTGTCCTGAAAAAATAACCTCTTCACAAAAGAAGGGATGCATTTTAAAAATAAAATCCTAACTTTGTTAAGAATGAAAAAATATCAAATTTGTCAACACACTTCAAATATTCCAACACTGGTTTCTAATTTAATTCTACGCTTAGTAATCTGTGCAACAATATACAGCAAAAGTCAGTGTCTTGATGGATCACTCATGGAAAACTGAAGTAATTACCCTCATTCTAATATTCCTATTTAAATGCATGGAAAAATGATTAGCTGAAAGTTCTTTATGTAGCAGAAATGGCATCTGCTTAATATTTATGCTAATGTGAAATACCTTTTACCCTAAAGGTTAGGGGTGATGCATGAATGAAAAATGAAACCAAACAAATACAAAACAAATAGAAATTCCTGCTACATAATGCCACTTTTTTTTTTTTTTTTTTTTTCCCTTTTCCTATAGCACAAATTTGGCATGCTTTCTTGGGCAAAACTTAGTTTCCTGGAGGTTTCTTTTGCCAATATAAGCAGAATCTTAAGTTGGGGGTGTGGGTTTTTTTGTTTTGTTTGGGTTTTTTTGCTGTTTTTGTTTCCCTCCCTCCTCCTTCTTTTGCTGGTAGTATCTATGAGACCTAAATTGGGTTTAATCCAATGTACTAAAGATAGTCTCTTTAGGGCATATTCAAATCCATTCCACATATGAGTGTGAGGCAAGAAATGGCTAACATTACCTGAGTATTGGATAACTCTCTACCTGTTCCCTGTCATACAAGCTCAGCAAAGCAACCAAGAACTATGCCAGCATTTTGTCTGTCCCATACTTATCCTGGCTTATCTGAGGACTTGCACTTCAACAAACTGTCCTGAATCAATTCACTCTCCTTTTAGATATTGCAATGGCAATGCTTATTTAATATAAAAATGCTTATTTAAAAATATTAAGGACCTTTCTGCCAGTCATTGCAATTGGTAGAGTGTTCTCTCCCTCTCTCTCTTCCCTCTCTTTTACTTTTTTTATAATGAGTTAAATAAATGAAAAAAAAAATTACACCTTGATTATAGTTTTCAAATAAATGTTTGGTAGCATAAAATGAGAATGTTACTGGTTGAATTTTAAGCCAAAAAATATTTAGGAGGTGCAGTGAAAAAGAAGATGCAGTCAGGAGTTGGAAGACTCCCTCCCTCTTCTTCTGTCTAAGCAAAATACTGGAGATATGCCTGCTTCAATTGCACTCTTTCCTTGACCTCTGCTGTTCTCTCCTTTTGCTCACAAATGATCCAGGACTTTTTTCCTTTTTTTTTTTTTTTTTTTTTTTCTTTCGAGATAAGCCCACTATTCCTAGTGGTTCGTTTGATAATGAAATTACAAATAGATTAAAACAACTTCTCTAAACTTAGCTTCCCTTTAAGGGCAATATAGTTATTGCATATAACAACAAAGTAAATTACAACTAACAGCAGTGAATTAGAGGCTGTGAATACACTGCCGTGAGACTAACCTGTTTATTCTCATCTACAGTAGGACAGGAACAGGATCCAGCCCCAAAGCTCACTTCCAGTCCCAGCCTTCCCTAGTCCAGGGCTCAGGAGGGACATGGGATGTGGGAACTGAGACAGGTTACAAACTTAGATGCTAGAATGAGCCAACACCTCATGGAAAATTTAAACAGCGATAAGAACAACAAAATAAGACTAAAAAAAGTTTACTGAAAGAATAATAATCAGAATCACAGAGTCATCTAGGTTGGAAAAGACCTTGAAGATCATCCAGTTGAACCATTAACCTACCACTGACAGTTCCCAACTACACCAGATCCCTCAGCGGTATGTTGACCCAACTCTTAAACGCCCCCAGGGATGAGGACTCCACCACCTCCCTGGGCAGCCCATTCCAACACCTAACAACCCCTTCTGTAAAGAAATGCTTCTTAATATCCAGTCTAAACCTTCCCTGGCACAACTTGAAGCCATTCCCTCTTGTTCTGTTGCTTGTTACTTGGTTAAATAGACTCATCCCCAGCTCTCTGCAACCTCCTTTCAGGGAGCTGTAGAGGGCGATGAGGTCTCCCCTCAGCCTCCTCTTCTCCAGACTAAACACCCCCAGTTCCCTCAGCCGCTCCCCGTACGACCTGTGCTCCAGACCCTGCACCAGCTTCGTTGCCCTTCTCTGGACACGCTCGAGTCATTCAATGTCCTTTTTGTAGTGAGGGGCCCAAAACTGAACACAGGAATCGAGGGGCGGCCTCACCAGTGCCCAGTACAGGGGTCAGATCCCTTCCCTGTCGCTGCTGGCCACGCTATTGCTGACACAAGCCAGGATGCCATTGGCCTTCTTGGCCACCTGGGCACACCGCTGGCTCCTGTTCAGCCGGCTGTCAATCACACCCCCAGGTCCCTCTCTGGCAGCTCTCCAGCCACTCCTCCCCAAGCCTGTAGCGCTGCTGGGGGTTGTTGTCGTTGATGTGCAGAATACAAGTAAGTCTACTTTAAACTAGAGTTCTCTTTTGGCAATTCAAATAAATGGAGAAGATTTTGTACATCTTTTCATTCCTATTCTCTATATTGTATGCTCAGTTTATACAAAGTACTTAATGAGAAACAGGGTGTGAGTTTTACTTCATACTATGGGAATTGCTGTTTATTTCTTTCAAAGACCCATGGCCAGTTTTCCTCTTGGTAACATCTTATTTTTGACAGTTTATTTCAATTTGCACGCATTTGTTTACTAAAAAAATTAAATAAACTAAGAAAAAGCTTTTCTATTTTTCCTTACCAGTCATCGAATATTTTCTGTTTTGGGGGACAAAGTGGGGTGAAAGGTAAAAATATTAACAATGAAACAAGGATAAATTAATACAAGACGCAACTAGAAAACTCTCCCTTGAGAATTATCCTCTGTTTACACGCACTGGTTAGCAATTTTAAACCTATTCTGTATATACCATATTAATTTTGAACTTTTAACCATGTGATTTCAAACCAAATACCATGTAGAAGATTTAATACTGAATCATAAAATCACCAAATAATTTAGGCTGGGAGCAACTTCTGAAGGTGACCTGGTCCAACTGTCTGTCCACAGCAGGGATGACTTTCAAGTTTAGATGCAATTTCAAAGCTAGATCAAGTTGCAAAGGGCCTTGTCCAGCCAAGTTTTGAAAGACTTCAAGGGTGGAGAGATGAAAACCTCTCTGAGCTTCTGCTGAATCCTCATAGGGAAGACATTTTTTTCCCCCCATATGTCCAACCAAGTCTCCTGACACTTGTTCTTTCTCTGTGCACCTTTAAGAGGAATCCAGTTTCTCCAAAACCTTCTCCCCTACGTGTTAAGTGAAAATTGCAGTTATATCCCTGATTATCTTTCTCTTCGACAGGCTGCAAAACCCACATCTCTCATCCTCTCTTTCTATATTATACTCGCCAGCCCCCTAACCATTTTATCATTCTCTATTTTTTTGAGCTTTTCAGTATTATTCTTGTTTCACCTTTGAAGTGGAGTGTGATTAACAAGGCCATGGCTGACTTCTGCTCAGCAAGCACCTCCAAAGTTGTACTTTGAAATTCAGTGTCTAGAAGCAGAGCCCTGAAGAACAGAGCTGTTTGCTCTCTATAACTAGTGAATTTCCCTGTAGAAATCTTAAGTAACAATGTGCTCTTTTGCCTGGGATAGAGTTTATTTTCTTCATAGTAGCTGGTATGGGATATGTTCTGGATTTGTGCTGGAAACAGTGTTGATAATACAATGTTTTAGTCACTGCTGAGCAGTGCTTACACAAAGTCAAATCATTTTCTGTTTCTCACCTCACCCCTCCAATGAGCAGGCTGGGGGTGCCCAAGAAATTGGAAGGGGACACAGCTGGGGCAGGTGACCCCAACTGACCAAAGGGATATTCCACACCATGTGATGTTGTGTTCAGCCATAATAGCTGTGGGAAGGAGAAAGAAGTGGGGGGATGTTCAGAGTTACAGCATTTGTCTTCCCAAGTAACCGTTACACCTGATGGAGCCCTGCTTTCCTGGAGATGGCTGAACACCTGCCTGCTGATGGGAAGTGGTGAATTAATTCATTCTTTTGCTTTGCTTGCATGCACAGCTTTTGCTTTACATACTGAAATGTCTTTATCTCAACCCACAAGTTTTCTCATTTTTACCCTTTTGATTGTCTCCCCTATCCCACTGGGGGGAAACAAGCAAGTGGCTGGGTGGTGCTTAGCTGCCAGATGGGGTTAAATGATGACAAACTGCTAGGTTAATATTCCCTGCCCAAATTTTAGTCTTTTGCAAGGCTGATGTTATTGTAGACTACATACCACTGAACATGCACTTTGGTGTTTTAGAGAAGTGCAAGGGATGGTTTTAAATGCTAGCAATGCTGACAAGTCTTCTTTGACACAGGCTAGAGAGCTTCTTTTTAAAAGCTTAGTACATTTTCCATAATGAATATTTTTTTAATTTATATTTGCTACTCTTAACCTAACTTTTGTTTGTTCCTTTTTACTAGCTTGTCCTTCTGATGATCTGGACGTACAAGGCTATGGGAATTATCCATTACCAACAGTCAGGCAGCTGTAGGCTCTCCAACATGTGTCGTGTCTCTAGATACTAGGTTTGACCTCTATCAAAACTTCTATAAACTACTAGAAGTCCTTACTTAAACACCACCTTACAAGGACTGAGTACCTCAGAAAGAAGGGATATCAGAAGAAGATAAGGTGCTCCCCCCAAAAAAGACCAAATAGGAGGACTTTTGGGAGTGAAACAGTAACGTCAAGAAAACCAGAGTGCTCAGAAGTTGAAAAGAGCAAAGACTCATCTGTAGACGCCACTGAAAAAAGTACTTGTGCAAAGCTCCAAGATCCAGAAATGAGCAACTGGGCTCAGAAAGAATGAGAACTCAGTAATTTTCTAAAATATCACAGGACTAAGAGCTATGCACTAAGTCAAGATGAGTTGGGCCATAATTTATAGTGAGTAAATTGAAGAATACTGCATGAAATTGGGGGGGGGGGGGGGGGGGGGGAGGCCCGCAAGAATTATGCTAGGCTGAAAAAGGCAAATGCGATAATTTTTTTGGACTCAAGCTAATGAGTAAGACACAATGATGAGACTACTGAAGATTTCATGACAGAATCAGATAATGACTGGAAACAAAAATATATCAATGTTACTGAAAAGCCTGGAAAATCTAGAATTGGGAAAAGATATGGTGATGTGTGCAATCCTTCAGAAAAAAACGAAAATGCATGAAGTCTCTGTAGAGACTGTGTCTGTATATTTGACAATGAAATATCTTTACAGTATTTCCAGGCCTAACATTTACATGATTACTAATAGCAAGCTTATTAAGAAAAAATACCTACATTGAGAAAAGTTCAGTAAAACTGAGGGTACCTAGTGGGGAACTAACATCTGCAGAATTACTGGATGACCACAAGTTGAAAAAAGAAACTGGTAGAATATTTTGTTCAGTACTATACAGAGTTTTTAAAATACCAACAGAGTGGCTTACGGGAATTAAAAATCTCAGAGAAGAAACAATGCTGGGACATAAGATAACGTTGACAATATAATCAGAAACAGGCCCTAATATTTACACACAGAGGTTATGTTTTACTATTAAATTATTACTTATATTTCCAGAGATTGCACTAAAGGGAAATCTCACATAAAAATATATCAAAGCATGCATGAGATCTGTATGATCAGTGCACTAGAAACAGTAGTACCTGATAATGGCTTTAAACTAAATGACCAGAACTCACAGCAATTTGCAATTTTAACCTTCACTATCAAGTCCCAGACAGCTTCATTCTAAAGGTCTGAGGCATAATGGAGCTTAAACTATTTTTGAAATTGCTAACAAATAAAAGGATCTGAAATCCAATGAGAGACACGTATTTCACTGTATTTGACGTACACTAGCATGTTTGACATAGACTATCAACACCCAAATGTTCACTTTGATCTTTAAGTCCAAATTCCCATGCTCATCAGAGGTCTAACAGAAACTAGAAGTGAACTGAGTAAGCAGAGAGAACCTGTTGAAGCTCAGAAGAGACTGTCAGAAAGAGATCTTACACATTATAGAGGTGTCTTATTTTCAAAAAACATAACACCCCCCAAAACACCAAAAAACCACAAACCAAAATGCATTCCCTACACCCCACTCCCCAAGTAACTAAGTTTCTGTACAACCTTCTTCATTCTAAATTTTGCTTCTTCAGATGCTTTAAGGCACTAAGTCCTGTATCAGAGCTAGCACAGTGCTTTTAAAAAGCATGTTTTTTAAAAGAAAATCCTTCCAATCTTTATTTGTATTTCCTCTTTAAAACTCCTGCCTCTGATTTTCTTGGTAATTTATTTTAAGCTGGTGAATCAGTCTCTTTCAATACTTCAAATTAAGTCCAAACCACCAAGAGCACATGACAAGTTTAACCCTACGCAATTAATTATCACTGATTTTTCTAAGGTTATACATTTTTTTCAATCTCTTGTTTGTTAAAATGAGATTTTAGATTGATTTTATTGTTAGGTGCAACACTGACTTTTATTATTGAAAATCAAACCCTATAATTTTTAGAAATAATGTTTAACACACTAGAACGTAAATTACAGGAACCACATTCCCTCTGAAGTGAAACAGTCACAGTTGCTATCTGGAAGCTGTAATAGAACTGAAATATATAGCTCTGTAGAATATAAGCAAAATGGATTAATATTTTATTTCCTCATGGAGGAAAGAATTCACACAGTAACAAGCATCCCTAGAACGGATTCCACTCACTGGAAAATACCTTCACAGTTCACATGGGAGGTTCAGTGTTCTTGAGTTGTGAAAACTTGTCTCACTTCCAAATCCTGGGTGTGCCCTTTAGGTCACCTCTTTCTAGTTCTTTCAGTCTGATGTTAGCAGGCGATAATCTCATATATCATGTATTTAATACCAACGCTACAGTGGTATATCATGTAAATCATTATGCCTGTTGCACTGAAGTCTAAAAATCTGCATTTTTAAATTCAAGTCTGCAATTCGCTAAAATGATTATATTTATTGCAAAGCGTTTCTGTCAGCCACTGACTTATAAGGGCCCCTTATAACATACATTCTACCACAGGCAGGTTTTTGAAGAGTTAAAAACGCTTTCATATAGGTGAGGATGTTGCTCTATGAACTGTAAAATCAGTATTGAAAGCAACTTGGCAAAGGATCTTAGGCCCTGGCTTAATTAAAGTTGAGCTTGTTGTGCAAGTAAACGGCACACAGTTGGGATTTGCTCTCTGCATAATTTACACATCCCTTGTTGGCTTGCTCTCAAAGCAATAGAGACTAATTCTAAGGCAAGCCTTGCCTGATTTGATTCAAGGGTCATGTCATTGGAATAAAAAGAAAGAAAAATCATCCACTGATATGTTTAGGAAAGCTTAGCTCAAAATTTCAAAGGTCTGCACATTGTTAATCATAGTATGTAGAAGAAACGACATCTTGTTTGACAGTCTGCAGTAGAGGAGTTCAAGATTCTGCACACAAAACAAGTGAAAGATTTGTAACTGTCTTATTCAGTTCAATAATATAGTACTCCATATCAGAGATTCTTAGAGTGAAGTATTATAACTACTTATTTTTAAATTATTATGGTTATAGATCCTTGAGAGATCATCTGAATATAAATAAGAAAGCTAGTGCAAATGCATTTTTATACTAAAAACTGTATATATCCCACCCTACCTTTCACATTTTGTGGATCAAATGAGATCTTAGATACCAATTTCTCCAGAAAAAAAAAAAAAAAAAAAAGTATCATTCTATGTGCTCTTGGGCCCATGTGTCAGACAGTTTGACGGTTTTTGGCTTTCCACCGAGATAGGAAAGTTATTATGCTCTCCATCTGTTGTTCCTTACACTGTTGAAATTTGGTAACTGGAAACCCTCTTAAATACATGGGGTATTTAAATACAGAGGGTCTGTAAGCTATCTGCACTTGCTGGCAGAGAAAAATATTTTCAAGTACTTCAAGCACAGAAGAATGAAAAAACTTGGAGTGTAAATTGAGCTCATGTCATGTAAAGGAAAGTTACAAATCTGTAATGTCATCACGTTTTAGACCAGAACTGTACTTTAAAATTACTTGAGAGTCAGTGAATTTTTCACAAAGACTGCAAACACCTATATCCTTTGCTTATAAAGGACCAAATTCTACCTTTGATACAAAACCCAAGGGAGAAACATGTAGTTGCAGTTGTACCAGGCAATAACTCAAAGGCAAGGAACATAATTAGTGACAGCTTTACGGTGGTCCCACCTCTGCATTAGCTCAGGACTACTGACTAGCAGAAAAGGAGCAGTGAGGAAGGGTACTGTCCTGGTTTCAGCTGGGATAGAGCTAATTTTCTTCCCAATAGCTGGTAAGGTGGCATGTTTTGGATTCAGTGTGAGAATTATGTTGATAACACGCTGATGTTTTAGTCATTGCTACATAGCGCTTATCCAAGTTAAGGATTTTTCTGTTTCCCATACTCTGCCAGTGAGCAGGTGCACAAGAAGCAGGGAGGGAGCGTGGCCAGGACAGCTGACCCGAACTAGCCAAAGGGATATTCCATACCACAGAACGTCATGCTCAGTATATAAACTGGGGGAGTTGGCTAGGAGGGGCAGATCACTGCTCAGGCATTGGTCCGTGGGTGGTGAGCAATTGCACTGTGCATTATTTGTCTTTTCTTGGGTTTTATTTCTATCTCTCTTTGTTATATTCCTTTTCAATATTATTATTAGGTTTTATTCTATTTCAGTTATTAAATTGTTCTTATCTCAACAGGCGAGTTTTACTTTTTTTTCTAATCCTTCTCCCCATCCCACTGGGATGGGGGAGGAGCAAGTGAGTGGCTGTGTGGTGCTTAACTGCTGTCTGGGGCTAAACCATGACAGCCATCAATCTCTTTTCTCATCCATGCTTAGCAGCACTGGTTTACTCCCCACTGGGATATAACCTATAGCTCAGGCCAGTGGTGCAGAAGACTCTGGGATGCTTTATAAGATTCTTCCTCTGGCAGTAGGCATCAGCCACAATCTGGGTCAAAAATGAGCAAGGCGATACTTCACTATTACATGCCTAGTCTTGCGTTTGAAATATTAATGCATGAATGCAAATGTAAGATTCTGTAAAGAACAAAAGAAAGAAAAAAGCTTTCCTTTTTTGTGTAAAGGTTTCAGTGCTGTAAAATAGATACTGTGAAAATATGCAAGCAAAGATGTAAAAACTATTTAAACTCAGATAAAGAACAAAGCAGTAAAGCAATTTAACTGTATAAGAAGGAGGCAATAAAAAGAATACGCCACTGAAAAAGATGAATTTTTTCTACTACATGCTGATCACTATCACACAATGAATCATGATTTATAACACAATCTTTGCAAATAGACTTTGTGCATTGGATTGTTGTAACAGGTCATGGTTTTTTATATGACTTCAGAATCCTCTTTCATAATGACAAAACTTAATGTACAGACCTTGGGATTACTACTTGGTCGTAAAACAAGGTGATTCCTCTCGCTTAAAATGAATTAATCTTAGAAAGTAATTCTCCTCAAGATAGAAGACATACTATTGGCATAGATCCTACTGCTTATTCTTTCGCCCTCTTCTCTGCAGGTCATTGCTCAGATGGAATTTCTGTTTTCATACAAAGTGACTGACGTGAACATATTCACAGGCAACATTTATAATATATTTTTCACATGGCAGCAAGGGACTCACTGGGAACTGCATGTAGACCAAGTAGCATCTTAAAGGAAAACATCACAAAAAATGCTGCATAATAGTAGCCCTCACCTTGGAAAATCTGTCTCAATATACAGAAATAAAATCATATATATTGTCAGAAAATTGTGGATTATTTTCCATTACCAACATGCTAGACCTTAATGAACAGTATATTCTGTATTTTAGTTTTGTAAGTACCCATTCATATTAAAAAAAACCCTAAATGAAAATGTCAGGTATATTCATATACTTGAAATATTTTTCAAGGAGCAATTTTGACTAAATTTCTTAACAAACATTTCATCTACCCTTATTCAATCTTAAACCCATAGAAAATCCAAAGAGTTTATTGTTTATCCCATAATAGCTTCTAATTTCAGCAACATCTCTGATCTTAAAATAAAAATGGAAAATACAGTGGTTAACAAAAATTAAAAAAAACCCCAAACCCAAACACCAACCCAAAAAAGTTTTCTTGGTTTTGTAAAAACATTCATAAGTTTTACTTTGCTAAAATTTGACAACATGCTCTGATACTTCCCCTTGGGAATATCTATCTAGATTTAGATCTTTATGTTAGATTCTAAAACAAACCCTCAATGTTTGAAATTAATAGAACTAGATGTGAAATCTCATTAGTACCTTTATTCTGTCAATTATAGTTCTTCTAATGCAAACCTTTTTATTAATACCCAGTGTTAGACATTAATACTTTCTGCCATTTAAAGTTACAATTTGATTGTTACAGATGGCACACATCATTGATTCCATACCTAATAATTCTCAGGTTAACAGTCATCAACTGCATTAGCTTGGGAAGAGCAATAATAATCACAGTGACAGAATTTTCTACCAATGCAGTCATTCTTGGCTTTTTAAAGGTATACAGCACACACTATTAGTCTCAGTGGTGTGGGAGACATTGGATATGGAAAAAAAGGAAAGAAAGGAAAGGAAAGGAAAGGAAAGGAAAGGAAAGGAAAGGAAAGGAAAGGAAAGGAAAGGAAAGGAAAGGAAAGGAAAGGAAAGGAAAAAGAAAAGAAAAAGAAAAAGAAAAAGGAAAAAGGAAAAATAAAAAAGGAAAGGAAAAGAAAAGAAAAGAAAAGAAAAGAAAAGAAAAGAAAAGAAAAGAAAAGAAAAGAAAAGAAAAGAAAAGAAAAGAAAAGAAAAGAAAAGAAAAGAAAAGAAAAGAAAAGAAAAGAAAAGAAAAGAAAAGAAAAGAAAAGAAAAGAAAAGAAAAGAAAAGAAAAGAAAAGAAAAGAAAGACCAATGACACAACAGGTTATAAGCTTTTTGGAACCAGTCCAGCACAACCTATCATTATTTTCTATCTTAATTTAGCATATTTATTAATCTTTCTTTGTAGGCCATTATATATATATCATTACAGAGAACAACCAGATTCAAATGAAGTCATTCCAGCCAACACAAATAATTGTGAGGATTCATGTATGCACCAAAGAACACAAATTTCTAGTTTGACTGTGGGTCTTGTCCTGCTGACTACCTGTGTGTCTGTCTTTGAAGAAAGAAAAAATGTTCACTCAGACACAACTGAGGTGAGTTTGTGGGGACTTGCTTCAGCTTCTCCTTTCAAGGGGCAGTATGAACCAGGTAGCACCACTTAATGTCACCTTCTGTCAGGACCAGCTCTCCTGTTGGTTAAGTTAACTACTGCTGTCTGTCATGTCCTTGACATTATGCCATAAACCACCACTCTGGAGGGCTGTGACTTAGCTTTCTCTCTAAAGTTGGAAACTGAACTTCTTGCCTTCTGTCCCACAGCCAATGCTCATGTAAGTATGTCTGGGAGTGACAGGGGTGCCTCATGTAGACCAGGGGAGACCAATGTGTACATGGTGGGAACATCAAGTCAGTTTAGAGGTGATTAATGTGAATGATGTGGACTTGAAGCACTCTGGACCTCTTAATTCTGCAAGCCAGAGATCAATCTGTAACCAATGATTTACTACTTAGGTTCAACTCGTGATTTCTTCTTTCAGCGCACATCTTTCTAATACCAAACTGTCCAGCTCTGACACTGTTGCACCAGTGTCTCATAGTGCTAAACTATATACTTAGTGCAAAAAGAGATATCCCCACCATGACAAGATTTCTTTTTAAGTGAAAACTACATCTGGTTTTATTTTTTTTTAACCTATGCTGTATAACAAATTTTAAGTCATTATTGCCTGTCTGTATTAATATTTTATTTGTATTCCATTTCTTATTGTCTCTTCCACTTTCGTGTAATCGACATGTTTTGTAAACATGTGGCATTTTTCCCAAGAAGTTACTGCTGAAACTCTTCACTCAGCATAAGCAGGGCTATCAACGACCAGTGATGTCCTCAATAGATCCTCCTTCCTACAATAAGTGTACTGTCATTGATCAGTCAGTAGCTTTGGGTTACTGCCTGTTAGCTTTTGATGCATGAAAAACTATTTTGGTCAACGGGAAGTACATTTCCAAGTGACATTTCATATGATCTCACAGCAAATAAAAATTTATTATTAAATCTAGATAACTTTATCATCTAACTACAAGTATGTGATCAAATGAAAGAATGTCATGAAATAGAGGACATTGCTCTTTGTCTGGGTGGTTCCCCTAGCTTGCTGGTGACTGAAGAGATTAATTCTATTCAAGCTTATGACTTCATCATAGTAAGAACTAAGTTTAAATTTCTGGAAAGAACATTATACATGGTTTAATATTTGGTAACTTGTGACTTCTTAGTTACTTCTTACATTAGCCAAACACAAGACTGCCATGTTAATTTTATTGAAATGCTTCACCTTGTTAAAAGCGTGCAACAGTTCCTAAAACTTAAACAGCAATGTCACCAATTCAAACCAAATTTATTTGTAATGATCTAGTCTTACAGGTGTATGTAACACTTGTAAAACTCGTTCAGTGCAAAGAGTTTATACCTGCAGTCTCGAGTTTCATTTTTAACATGGTGATAAAAATGTCCTAAGACAGAGATCAAGCATAGAAAACTCCAAACCAGAAATTTAAGTTTGGTAAAACTATAAGCTACAGCAAGCAGGCTTTAATAATGGAAAGAATTACACAACCTTATTTCCTTGCTAGTTTGCCTAAAATTATTCTGTCAGAAACAATTTGCCTATTTCCCCTTCAATACACGTGCTTTAGGGAAGAAGGAACAATTATTTTATAAAATGCAATAACACCAGACCATATTTTGGGAGAGCATGTGATTACACTGTTTTACAAGATTTGCAGCATAGTCAGAGGACAATTACATAAAGTCAAATTTTGTTTGGACATCACAAGCTGTCACTTCTGAAAGAAACTTATAAAAGGTGAAATAGAATGTCAAAATTTTCCATGTTCAAACCTCAGATTTACAACTTTTCCAAGACAATAACTTCATGTAATGGTCTCTTAACACAATTGCTTATCCCCCTTTGCCTTCACCAACCAGTCCTATGAGTTGTCTCAAGCTCCTGACAGATTTACCAACAAAGCACTGACCAGCCTTCACTGTGCCTTGTCCTTTATCACAGTGAGAGAAGACAAAACACTATGGCTATGATATACTATATTTTTCCATAAGGTTAACACTGACCAGTAATATTGAAAGAGCAGTCCTCTGACCAGTAATTGAAGAACAACACATCTGCCTCATGTACTAGGCAGGCACTCAAATATCTCACAAAAGTAAGAGGCTTGTAATACCATGTTCCTTTATCCTTATTTAAGAGAGAAAAATTGCCATTGCAAGATGTGTGACAATGCCCTTCTAACCTTTTGAGTTGCCCAGCTCCTCTCTCATTCTGGATCTCTGTAACCCATAGCTCTGGATACAAAGCAAAGTGCTTGCTCTTATTTTGCAACCCCTTCTTGCCCTGCCCTGGTACAGTACCATTTAAGCATATTTCTTTGAAACTGTTTCCATTGTCCTTGTCTGTTTTTTCTGGAAGTACACCTTCAGTAAAATGTTTTGGCTTGGAGACAGGTATGTATCTGCTCTTCCTCTGCAGTTACCCCTATTTATAACCCAGGTGTTAGCAGCTGTGTTCTTGGAGTCATCAGCCACAGCTACCTTAAATAATCTGCAGGTCTGAAAAAATATTGCTTCAATGAATTTGCTGGCAAGGGGAGACTGATGGTAGGGTGGACAGTCAGCACAAGTGCTTTATTTCAGACTTGCTCCGTCTTACCTACTAATTCTTCTTTCTTATAACCTGTCTCCAGGGAAGAATAAAATGCAAATCTTTTCCTCTACAGACTGCAGGTGACACTGCAACAGGAAAGAAAATTTCCTGTGGTGACCAAGTACAATAACTGGAATGATCTCTGGAAGTTTATTCATTTATAAGAGAAAAACTACTATTTTCAATGAACTTGTAAAGGCACACCTAACTGCAAAAAATAATAAATATTATTTATAAATATTATATTATTATTTATTATCCAAGAGCTGACTTCATCTCAGCTAAATTTACAACTTCCTTTTACAAAAGCAAGTTCTATATATGCTAGATTTTTAACTAAACCCAAATACGATTGTAGTATCAATGTTAAAGATATCAGAGTATCTACAACACGTAGAAAATCTGATGGATTTATAACTTGCTGTTTAATGATCGCTTGGTGATTCATCTCCAGGTATATCAGTTCTCTTAAAATGTTGGCTGTTAGATATAAGGTCTACGAGGGAAATGCTTAAATACCGGTATAAAAATGTCTGTGATAAAACCAGAAGCTCTGAATTTCATGGTACTTTAATGCTGCCTCTGAAGTAATGGAAAAGCCATTTTCCAGCACTTGCTTCAAGGACTCCACTAATAACATTTTTCACAAAGGACCTATCTTTTCTTAAATAAGTTATTGTGAAGTTATTCTAAAGTATTTAAAATCATGCAACTAAATTTGATCAGAACTTCTCAGCCTTTTAATTCTGTTTAATGAAAGATTTCTTAAGCAATTTTTAATCACAGTTTCTATTGCAACTTGATATGCAGCCCAGTAACAAGAATAGTATTACCAAGTTATTGCTTTAATATCACCTATGACTCTTCCATACAACTTATTCTGCCAGTCTATCACCATGAACTAGTTTAAAAATCAATTTCTGGCCAAATCTGAAAACTGATTTGGTGGCTTCAGACAAATTTAACCTTCATCGAAAAAAAAACCCAACCATTGTGCTGCTTGATGTTTAGCAGCTATTGCAAAGAAATAAAGAGGGGCTTGCACAGTGACAAAATGTGCTGACAGAGCTGTGCGTGAAAACACATACAAATATTCAGTGCTTGTCTGGAATACAGACAGAAGGAAAACAACTATTATAATGGAAAGTGCAGCATCTCTTGTCAGCAGCAATATGCATTTCCTGATAGCTCTGCACAGAGGATACACCCTGCTCCCCACCTTATCACTGGAAGAGTCATGCTCCAACTACGCAAGCAGCCTGCAGACTTTCGGCAGACAATTAACTAAACGAAGTTTTACTTTGGAGACAACAGTGAAGATTATGCTGAATGATTTTTTTTTTTTTAAATGTAGACTAGAAATATAATTAAAGGGGTTCTTCAACAAATGCTGACTTTCATTTTCAAGAGACAGCAATTTCTTTTAATTTCTAGCACTGAATACATAAATTTATTTCAAGTCCAACCCACGAGGCCCGAATCTAATCAAGATTTAAAGTCTTTCAGCCTGAAGACTGCTTTCTCAAAAATCATCTGATGCAAAATTATTCACAAGCTACCCTAACTGCTTTCAGAGACATGAAATCCAGACTCTGTCTTCTAGGAATTTTAACTGAAGCTTAAGGGCCTTTGGATCTCCCTCATTCAATCTACCCAAAGAATATAAATCTGTGCTGCTCCTTCTTCTGATTTCTAATAGGTAAAGGCAGCTTCAGATGTACTCTTCCAAATCAAAGCCTTATATCAGTGGACTTAAAGAAGAAAATTGCAGAAGCCTGCGTCTTCTTGTCTCTTGACAAGTGTACTCTTTCCACTTGAGCTTCTTTCCCTCCAGCCCACAAATAAGTGTTTCTTTAACAAAAGAAAGAGTTGCAGCTTTTCTCCTTCTCTGAGGTTCCAGGACACCCATTCTCTACATATTTTCAGCTCCTTTAGTCCGAGAGTATTAAAGAGGGAAATTGTCTTGAAGTCTCCTAAGACACAAAAAGGCAAGTTTCCTTTAAACTCTTCTGCTTGTTTATCTGGCAGATTGAACTCCAAACAGTTGCCATAAAAACTGGCTGAAAAGATCCCAAACCATTAAACCCCCATCCTGAGAAGAAAATAAACGTCTACTTTTTAATAAAGTTTCAGAAATTCTGAAATTTAGACCCTGCATTGAGTTGTCTTTCTACCAACTGAAGACTCAGATACAACACTTTCATGAGTTTATTCATTAACAATTCGTTTTCAAGTTGAAGAGTAATTGAACTAATTTCTGATTTGCTAAGTAACAGGTTTACTAACTACAAATGTAATCAGCATTGGCCATAAAGTGAGAGAAAGACAAAATGACCATTTTCAAAAGGAAAAAAAAGGTTTTTTACTGAACCTAGTATCTCTACACAGTATCAGTTGCCCAGAAGCCCACCACCAGCCTTCCATGACTCATCTTACCATTCTGTCCAGAGGAGACAAGGTCAGTATGAACCACAGTACAACAAAGGTACCATATTCCAGTTCAGAAAAGTATGTCTCCAGCTGTTATAAATGTAGTTCAAGATTTAATGTATTAAGGCTACCAGTGAAATGTTGGGGACTGAATTGAGTTGGCCAGTCCTCCAGTTCATTACTGAATAGCTTGACAGGTATAAAATTCTTTCCTATCTTTGGCTGGAGTGGTTCAAACTGATGATTTAAATTGTCAGCAACCTACAATATGATAAAGCATTAGAGCATTATCTTGGGATTATTTCTTAATTCTGAATACTTGTTCTAGATGCATTTAAGTTTTATTTTTTCCTTCATATAATTCAGTAGCAACAAGTATTAAATGATATGAGCAAGTGTTCTGAATTTCAAAATGCAAAACATTTCCCCCAGTAATCTAAAGTTCAGAAATATGGAGGCATAATAGTATTTCTACAGATACAGTCATATTCACAGTATTTTTAAAAATTACCTCTACATTTAAATATACTGAATATGTAATAATATATATTTGTAATATCTAAGTCTATCTAAATATCTAGATATATTTTGTTAGCCTCATTTTCAATAAAGAGGTGAACCAGAGGTCACAATGTCTGTACTAGAATTATATGGAGAACATGAAAAAAAAAGCCTTCTAGAATTTTTTTTATGGCATCTAAATTCACAATGAGCTGTTAAAAAAAGTCATAGAATTTACTAGTTTCGCTCATGAATAGAAAAATTATAGCTATTTCATTTCTTCAAGACAAAGCATAGTGATGTAACACAAAAGCAATACAAATATTTCTTACCTGCACAGCCACTAGTAGTATTAGCTTCAGGTGTACATGGGATTTTAGCTTAAAAGGCAACACACATATTCCCACAGGATACTGGTCTGAATTATCCAGGCACAGCATGGGTACCATTGAATTTAGGGCCTTTGAGAGTTGTGTTTACAGATTTATCCTCCACATGCAATTAACTAAATTCACATGGCATTCCCGCAAAAAAATTTCTTACATTCCTGATTAATCAGAGATTAAAAGCTCTGAACCCATGTTTCCAACATTATCTAAGAGAAAACTAACATGTTCCTAAAGTTTTTATGCTTGTAGGCAAATTAAATACTAAGGAATTATCTATGGACACAAAATAAATTTACATATAGATGATAGATAAAGCAAGCCAATACACACAGACCTTCAGGCACAACTATACATTGCAAAAGATAAATCTGAGAACAAGCATTTCTCTGCTTCAGCCCCAGCGCTGCTAGAACATCTCTCCTGCCTCACTACACTTCCTAAATCTTTAAACTGCTCTGGCAGATCCATCATTTTCTCACTAATTCAGAAATGGGCAGCACTTGCTGGCAATATGACAGATGCAGGGAAAGGTCTGAGATGGATAGTTAGCCATATTTTTAGTGCTACTAAAATAAACTGGTCTTGCAGTAACCAAAAAGTTTGCTTATCAAAATGTTACCAAGGAGTGTCTGACCTTTAAGGGCCATGTCTTTTGCTACATAATAGGAAAAAAAACAACCCACAACTCAAAAAAACACCACGGAAAACCTTTTATTTTAAGGTTGACATTACTAACATTTTCTATTTAACATATTACCCTATGACAAGAGGAAATTTCCTTGGCTTCTAAACAGTCACACTAACAGCAATGCGTTGAGTCTGACAAAATGACCTTTTCAAATTGGGCAGAGCAAGAGCTGAACAACTGTGTATGTCCTGCAGACACTGGGTGTTCATATGGCACTGTAGGCAGCCCGGCTGGTGGTAATTGCAATTATAATCAGTGATCATCTATGCTTACTTTGGCAAAACTCTAAAAGCAAGTGCTATATCCAAGAATCTGTGAACACTGACTGTACAAATGTTTTGACATACCATATTAACAATAAAATGCGTTCCTTTAGGCCTGAACAGACGGCCTTTACCTCCAGTTACAGAAAGTCACAACCTTGTCAAAGCTTGCCCTTGACCTAAGTGGAAGTCACAGACTGAAAGACACAAATACGTGCCATGAGAGGAAGAAACAGCCAACAACAGAAGAGTGCACCCCGCCGAAAGCATACTGCTGGGAGAGGTGTGCCCTGAAGATGAGAATAATCATTTCTTCCTATAGAAGTGAGACTTACAGAGTTTCCAGGCTACTCATATACTGAAATAACAGTGTAACACCTACACAAAATGAAAAGCGCAATTTATATCTAAATATTACACTTACTGCTAGAACATGGGAAATGGCTCATTTGACTAATAATACTCCACTGCAGATCAGCTAACCAACAGTATTAGGAGTATTTAAAAAGATTATTAAAATAGCCTGAACACTTTAACATTTTTACAGCACACGGCAAAGAAGGAAAAAACACCCAAATGGAACATAGCCTAATCCAGGAAGAGAAAATATCTGTGAGTAGCAGTATATATCTATTAGAATTTATTTTTAATGAATATAATTGATTTTCAGACAGCTCTGTGAGATGGTTTCTCTACAGTCATTGCTCTCCAGCACTATTGTACTGCATCTAGGGCTGCCTTTGAATGTGAGGGAGGACTGAAGATTTCCAAATTATCAAGTTAACAAATAATAGTGATGATAAAGAAAAATATTTAATATCATAAGGAAACCAGTAATTATCATGTTTCTTAATAAAAGATATTCCACACAAAGTTCACCCTATAAAAATCGCTATTTGGATATGAAATTTCTGAGCAGAAAATCAGATGTCATACAATACAAATTAATCCATGGAAAATACCAACAGACTTAATTGCCCTTTTCAAATATTTGCTGGAAGCTGTTTATTGACTGAAGATGCATCATTAATATAAACAAACACTGCAACTGCAATTCACCATTAATAATATAGACAGAATAAATCAATTCATCTAGGAATTCAAAGTTTCATGCAATTGATTATTTAAAAACCCTGGAAATGATACATCCTTTAATACTAACACAGCATTTGAAGTAGTCTTCACATGTATCACACATTCTAGCTAATTCTGTCCTACGCATAAAGAATAAGAATCTATTTTAGTGTTGATTTCTATTTTTCAGATCTGGTAATCAGGTTTAGTTTACCCCAGTTTACAATTTCTTGTACCTACTCAAGTGTCATCATGGTGACCTGGAAAAAAATGATGATATTTAAAAAAAAGATACACCCAGAGTTTACATACCTCTTTTTTAGTGTTTTTATTATATTTAGTTTCAGAGAAAAAGCTTTAAAACTTTCATGATGCACTATCAACATTTGGTTTCTACTTAAAATGGAAGACAATATGCTCATATGGACAAATTGAACTAGGATACAGGCTACTCACAAAAAGACCTCTGGTTATGAGACTGAGCAACTGTCTTCTGTACTGTGCTTCAAGAAGAAAAAAACGCAAACCAAATCACCACAAAAAAAACAAACCAAAACCACCCCAACCCAAAACCAAGACCCACCCCCACCAATCCTTCCTTTGACCCCCAAAAAAACCCTCTCCATTACTACTGGATGTTTCGTAAACTCAGTCATCATTTGTGGGTGCTCCTACAGTTTCCGCTCCTGATAATGACAGAACACAGACAAACAATGTGTATCACATTGGCTGCTAACTGCAATATGCATCTTTAAAATGGACTAGATACTGTTTTTCTTCACTCTATATGTGAAATGGGGTTGGATATCACGCACCTCCCCTTGGGGATACATAAAGACACAAAACTTGTGTCATTTGTTTCAGACTTGGGGTTCCCCCACCCCACTGAAAGCTGGATAGATGCTGCAGAGAGGAGAGGAAAAAAGGATGTTGCCATGGTGAATTTAATTCTGCATTTACATATTCACTGTGTGAGAAGTCAGAATACTGGACAGATCAGAACCTTAACTTTCACAAATGGTTAAATGTGTTTCACATTGTCTAGGTTGTCAGCTGAAGAGTCTGGTTCTTGTCCATAGGAGTGATGTAGATCCAAACTTCTTAGTTGTGGATCCAAACAGGAGCTATATTTTGAACCAAACAGTACCCTGAGAAGCATGATCCCAGACATCCTGAACCAGGTAAATAAATTTAATTGCTATTTTTGACTGTAATCTATTTGCCCCAATTCCAGATATCCTACTACCCATAAACCAGCAGTTTTGATGTTTTCTGTGATAAAACTCTGGGAAAACTAATCTTTAAATGAGGATAATTCCACCAATACCATTTCACAATGGTATTGTTGATAGGTCTATTAACATTTAAACGTTTGGATGTGTAATGATAAAACACTTTAGAAAACTCTCAAGGATTTCAGTTGTTCGA
Organism: Athene noctua; assembly: GCF_965140245.1. NCBI lineage: Eukaryota > Metazoa > Chordata > Aves > Strigiformes > Strigidae > Athene > Athene noctua. The sequence continues at coordinate 74,495,696 of NC_134037.1, forward strand.
TTTGAACAATGTGCAGTAAAGCAGGTATAGGGACTGTACACAAATAACTGAACAGAAGAGGAGCAGAAAAAAGGAACAATTCTTCCTGAATGAAGAATTTGGAGGTAAAAAAACATAGTGTATGCAATATAATTACAATGTATATGCACAAGAAGATTAAACAGAGACCATGAAGAAAACCTTTACAACATCTCCTAGCTCCCGAAAGCTAAATTTTATGACCCTAATAAGCCTACTTGAACACTGCTTTTGTGTATGATATTATATAACCTTGGTTTATTTATGACTTATATGTCTGCATGCACACATACATTCCCCAAACATATCCTCACATTATTATTTCACAGTGCATATTTTATTATTTCTGTTTCACTTACACCTGGAATATTTTGGCATATGCATCTGCCAGGTGGAAGATGAACAGCAGATTACAACAGACTGTATTATCATGCGTTTAAAGTAAGCTCCTTGTTTTTATACTACACTGCATTAAAATGATGTAGTGTAGAAGTAGTGTGATTTAGTATAGTATCAATGCTCCTGTAGAAAGCCTTTACTGTCGCCATTTTCCCCTCCTTCAGCTCACCTCAAGCTGCTGCTGCCATTGCCCCATTCATTTCCACAAAGCTATCCAGACAGGGCAGAGTTTGATCTGAGGAGTCCAGCAGAGTTTATGAGATCTGGTACCCTGAAACTGTGCTGGCACTAGCACACTGGTGGAGATGAGGGTGCCATGCTGGGTCCTACCCTCTGTAATCTTGTATTTTTACCCAGCTCTGTATCAGATCTATGAATGACCTTGGGTACCTCCTTTCAGCTTACCACAACACTGGTTTTACAACACCAGTCTTTGCCTGGCCTATTTGTGAATTTTTGGAAGACAGATGCTCATTAACATGTATAATGTCAAATATGATAAAGCCTATTTTGAAAGGAGCCTCTAGGTGCTACTATAATACAAAAAAAAAAAAAAAAAGAAAATTTCCTCTATGCTTGATAAAGATAGGTCAGAGTTGTTGATGCTTTATATGCAAAGCTCCAGAGAATTTAATACATCAAATCAATTCCCCTCCTTTACTACTACTACTACTACTGCTAAAGAGAAGCTTTTATTTTTTTTAAATGTCTTTCCCTTTAATGACAACATCAAAGAACTAAGGAAAACAAATTTTGCATTAGGAAGGCTGTGTCAAAAACATTTCACTTCAAACAAAGCACCACACACAGAGCTGACAAGATGAGAGATTTAAACACTAATAAGCATCAATTTCTTTACTGAATTATGATTTCAAGAAAACATTCTGTGACCCTCTGATTTAAATACTGTTTTCCCTTCAAATATGTTTTTCATTGACAAAATGGGTTATTATAAGCATGGATTGTATGTTTTGAAAGTTTGATTTTTACATATTACCCCATGTTTCCACATTTATAACCAAAGGTTGTGAGGACTCTATTAATTACAGTATGCATGTTCAAGATTAGAACTGTTACAGAGTATGCAAGACAGTATCTCTATAACACATTTCTACGTGAGAAACAACTAACTTCTTCATATACACTGAATGGGCAACAGAAAAGATGTAATCTTTACTCTCTTTTAACTACAAGTTCCACCTGACGAGCAGACAAACATGCTCTGGACTCCAAACTTCTCCATGAAGGCTCTACAGCAATGGCAAAACTGCACATAAGTGGCTTCTCTTCCCTACAGACATCACAATTATTCATTTGTCTCAATGATCACACAGATTTAGAGGTTTGCAAAAGCATTACAGGTTAATTCACATCTACCTCATGTAAATCCTTTTCTTTAATATTCATGTGTGAAAAACAGATTTCACGGGTGAATGAACTTAAGGAGAAGTGGGAGCTATGAATGCTTCTTTCTGTACAGCTTTCCCACATGAAACAAGAAAAGAGATTTACACAGGGAGATGAAAACTGACCTGAAACAATTTCATGATAGGGGGCCATACACATAGTGAATGCTGGAAATCTCAATTAATAAGGATTATAAACAGGTGTGTTGTGACTGAGATGCCAGAACATCAGAAAGGCACCCAGGGGACTAGCTCACCTCTATCCTAATGAGGTTTCCTTGACAAAGGAGAAATATGATGATACAGGCAGTCTATATATAATTTATGAATTCCTGGCACCATTATAATGTTGACATGTAATTGCTTTAAGGAGGAGTGTGTCTCTGTGGGAAAGGGGACTGTAACATGCCTCTGTGGGAAGCAGGATCAGGTGAAGTGGTTAACTCTAACATTGCTGCCCCAGCCTAACAGTGGGCAGGCTAAGTAAGCTGCCTAGATGGGCAACCAGTTTGTCAAAGGTTCTGTGCAAAGTGGTGCTGAAGCAGTCAATGAAAAAGTCACCGGTGTACAAGAAAGGAACTGAGTCCCTAAAGAGCATTGGCACAATACAGAAAATGAAAAGCCTGCTTTCTTATCAGGTGGAGTTCTGTCTAAGCAGTCAGACAAAGGGTGAAAGCAAGTGAGTTTAAAACAGTAAGAGAAGGGTTCTGAAGGACCTTAAGGCGACCGAGAAAAGAAACTAAAGGGATTCCTATATTTTTGCAGTTCTTGTGCAAGATAAGAAAATGTTACATTCTAATCCTATGAACATGATCAAATCTATATGTTACAGCCTACCATGCACCTCTGAAAACATAAATTGTACATACGATTGTCCATATGGAGTGTTTAGGGAGCAGAGTACTAGAGCATGTAAGTGATTTCCAGGAGAGCTTGAAAGCACTGTTCTCATGAAGGGAAAGCAAAAACTTCTACTCAAGCAAACAAACAAACAAAACAAAAAAACAAAAAAAAAAAAAAAAAGAGAGGGAAAAGAGAAAAATAAAGAAGGGAAAAAAAAGGACTCCTGCAACTTCATGACTTCGTGTGCCAAGAGAAGATTCAGGGCACAACATTCTGGAAGGTAAATCTCAACAGGGCAGAGTTGATAAAGGATTGCGATGACTCCTAATCTCTGATGACACAACATAGTTCCTCTGCTAGGAAACAGCAGCAACCAGGATAAGAACTGAAAGTCATGGTCATAACTAGCTTTCAAAACACACACAACCCATTTTCCTGAAAGAATACTGGGCCAACTTTTAGATCTCAGTGCTTTCAAGAAAGGAAAAGTAATAAATACACCATAAACCAAAAACCAGGATGTAAGGCCCTAGTTGATTTTCCTGTGTGCTAAAGTGAATATTTAAAATTTATAGAAAGAAGTAAATGAGGTTTTATTATCTACATTTATACCAAAAAAACCCCAACTTCTGAAATAAAGCACTTCATATATTTCATATATACTAAGCAGCAAATTCTGAGCTGGATGTCAGCAGTGTGTTTATCCAGAGGCACTAGAAGTTCTCTATCAATATTCAGAGTAAGATATGCAGAGAGATACTGAGGATTGTTGTGGTCCCTTTCCTACTCCACTTGCCTTACCAGCTGGTATGGTTATGTGCTTGCTGCTCCATGCCTTTTAATCACAGAATGGCTGTTTTCTACCCTGTGTAGGAGGTGTGCCTGGCTTTTTTAACTAGTGATCTGCAAAAACAATTAGAACACTGTTTATCAGATCACACAAAATGCTCAAATGATACAGCACATCTATGCAAAGCACAGGCCTCAGAGATAAAAGGATTATTTCAAATTAAACAATCATGATTTCTCTGCAGTTTATACCACTGCGTTGTGTGCTAGAATATTGAAAGCCTACCTCAGTACTTTGGTCATAATGAGCTTTATGACATCTCTGGGGACACATCTGTGACTTGTTTCAAAATATACAAGTTCTGTTTTGCAGAGTGATACCACAGTTTTGTCCTCTGGTTCATTAGGAGGCAATGAAAAAAAGACAAAGAAAAATGTTTTGAATAATTTCAAGTACAAAGAAACTGATAAAAAAAATCAGATGGCATAACGCCATAACTGTTTTAGAGGACCTGTCCTTCTGAAATGATCACAGATGTCTAGACTTGCAAGAAGACCTTCTATTATAAAAATAAAATACATCTGGAGTGTGAATGGCCTCGATCCATTTAAAGTATTTTTCAACTGACAGTTGAAGTTTACACTGAAAAGTCAAAGCTGTTGTAGCAAAATCAACCTGATTTTGCAAAACACATTCAAAGCCCCACCCTGCTCTTGTTTTTCAGGGAAGAAAAAAAAAATAAATCAGACATCTCTGTGTGTGCCTTATGGAGGGTGATTTTAGTGTTGTGGATTGCTGAGACAAATAACCAGCTAAATGCAGGCATTTATCCCATATGAAGTTAAACCCACACTATTTATGCTCAGCTGTCACTGAAGCTCTAACAGATCTGAGGACTCAAGTTGTCTGATTTATCCCAGAAATCCCAAATGACAGTACTATCATTTAGTGAGCAAGAACTCAGCAGCCTACAGAAATGCTCCTACCATGTTCTCATGCAGCAGTACTGCAGTCTGAGAAAATTAACACTGAAAGTTTAGGATTACATTCACTCTTGATCTCCAGAGCTAGTATATACCCCTCAGAGTGTATAAACCCCAATATTCTAGCCCTAAATGACAACCAAAACATCCAAGGAAGGTGGCTTTTTTTCACTACTACAAAGTGGTATAGTTGACCACCAAGTTACTTTCTTTGTGTAAAGGAAGTGTGAGACTGTACATCATCACAGATGGAGAAGACAGGTCAGGCTGTCGACAGGGTAAAATGCAGCTACATGTTGCCAGTTCTCAGTATCCAAGACTGTAGATGAATAATAAGGCTCAACTATGCACACATAATCCCCGATTCTTCCACCCCACCCCCAGGCATACAAATCAGGTGAAAATTTCTTAGAATTACTGCAGTTTTGCTGACTCTTAAGATTGCCTTTGTGGTACTATAAAGCCAGTGTGGCCTGCTGAGTAGAAACACTTGCAGTTATTTTTTGGTTTTGAGGGGTGTGCTTTTTTGGTGTTTTTTGTTTGTGTTTTATTTTTTTCTTTACTTTAAGAAAATACAGTCACTCATACAACAAAACTAATTTGATTTAACCCAATGGATGGTAAGTATGAGAAACGTATCAAGATCTGCTTTCAGAACTGTCAATACAAGTGAACACTTCATGTGGTATTTTGCTTTCATATGTTAATTTCAGATTCACAGCTGATACCATATATTTGAAACTTAAAGCATAAAAAGGTTAAAAAATACAGACTCCGCTGAATAAAAGCCAACGTATCTATCTAGTTAAGCTACATGAGATAATAAAAAAAATTGGACAGCAAAGAAACTACCTCATTCAGGCCTTTCAAAATACCTGTCATTAAAAGATGGTTTGTTGAAACTTCAGACAGCCTAAATGTATGCCACATTTTGAGTGAAAGAATTACCTTTCCAGGGTTGCAATTACAACTGTACTTAGTTGTCATGGCAACCTGGCAACATATAGATGTTGTCAGATGAAGACATCAAGGGGCAGACAGCGATTTTCAAATCACCGCATGCTGAGTGTCATTTTTCACGGGTATATCTGTGCTCAGTTAGGAAAAAAAAGATTAAAAATGGAAAATTAGCATTTTAAAACAATGTTTAAATAGCATTCAGATCTCAATACCAGTACCCCATTTTACTGAGCTATTTTAGTATTCTTAGATTAGTGTCTGGTTTTTCTTCTTTTTCCAGTTAATATGTTCCCAAAATATAAGCACGACACGGGGAGTTGAAAGGCAAAGAGGTCAGGCTCAGCTACAAAGGTTACCATGCTTTGATGATTGCTTAAGTCCTGCTATTATCCTCCCCCTTTTCTTCCTGTTTTAATTGTCCTGCTATCTTGACTTGAGTATTTTCAGTCAGATGCTCTTTTTGACCTGTACTCCAATTCCTTTTAAGAGAGCAAAAGGAAAAATGGATCTATATTAAAAGCCGGTGTTGAGCGTGCCCCAATGATGTGAAGTTCTGCAAGTACTCCAGCTGTGATCTATTTGTAAAGGTTGAGACAGAATCCAGAAAACGTTCAGTCCAAACACAGCTTTCAGTTCTTTTCAATAGGCAGCTCATATTGTGGTGCTGACATCTATACTGCTATTTTTACTTCTACTGACCAAGGTGGCTTTGATCTGTTTTATATTAGGGGTTCCAACAAAAGTTTTCAGAGTTGGAATTCAGTTACATGGGCTTCTCATACCATGATGTACACCATACAGTACCAGTTCACAATGGATCAAACTGGAAGATGTGCTTGTGCATCCTTCTATCTAACCAGAGTGCACACAGGTGTTTATGCTGTAGTAAGACAGAGGCACCATTCCAGCATAAAGTTTGACTGAATACCAGACAGTATAAAGCAAGCAGAAAGCATCCAATATAATCTGAATCTTCTTTAGAAAAAGCTAATTTTTCAGAGCTTTTAAACAAAATGAAACTGGAATAGATTGTTCACTATTTACATGGTTGACGTGTTTTTGTGGTACTAAACCATCTCAAAACCCAATTTCACCACCTTATCAATTTCCACCTTACTATAAATCTGCCTAACTCATTTAAATATCCACATGGTACAACACTAGACAGAAAATGCAGAATGGAAGTGAAAAGTTAACTTACTAGTTAAATATAATTTGAAGTTACTACACTTAACGTGTACAGATTTGTTAAGACAAATGCCAACATGAGTTGGGTTGGTTTGGTTGATCATTTGAAAAAAACCCCAACAAACTCAAAACCAATTTATACTGTTATTCCTAACACCTTCTGTAACATGAATGATTTAACAGAATATGTTTTCTCTTCTGCGCAGAAAGAGATAGGTGTCTACAGCAAAGAGTTAAATAACAAAAAGATAAAGTAGAATGGATATAAAGTGCACACTGGATAACAATTTCTTTTAATGGGAAATATTTTTAGTTAGTATTTGTAACAAAAGCTTAGATTGTTCAAAGTATCTAGAAATTTCTCCATAAAATTATATGCTGATTTACCTAGCGAGGTAACAGGTTTTGAGCTTTCAGATTTTCACTGTTAGAGTACTGAAGAGGGATCATGAAGAAAGGTAAGCAGTGCTCCACCATGTGTCTTTTCAGAATTATAACTTGATATTTTTCTTGTCTTTATTTCCTTAACAAATGCTTCAGAAAAAGACACTACTCATATTGTTAAATTCCATCACCCTCCTTTTTCAGAAATGAAAACATTGATTAATTTGAACAGTGAACATTTTTTCTTCTCTTGTACAAAGAAGGACAATCTTATGCGTGCAAGTCACACAACAGAAGGAAAAAAAAAAAAAAAAAAGGAGTAATCTAAGGAAGCCCTGTAAACCCAGGCATGCCACTGTGTGGGATACAAAAACAGAACACTTAGTCCATTCCTTAGCAAACACTGCATAAGAGAAAAAAGAAAGAACATTAGAAGTATGTATGCATATGTGTATGAAGAAAGAAGTAGAGGTCTTTTATTAGTGTTAGCTCTATATTTGGCCTGCAGTTACATTTGAAATTTCCCTTTAAAATTAAAATATATTATTTTCCCAACAGTCAGCAAATTAAATACAAAATCTGGTCAATAATTTGAAATGCCAATCTGAAAGGTCCTTCCATCTTTCATTAATGAATGCTGATCAAGTCAGATATCTGTATCTATTTTTTGAAATATTTTTTCTCGAACTCTTGACTCTATCAGTTCTCCTCTTGTATTCCTGGTTTGAAACAAAATAAAACAAAACAAATTTAACAAAATAATTGGTTTGGCCAAAGAATGAAGTATGACCTTATTTATGATCTTAACATGAAGCCAATTTACATGATCCTGGCTGAGTTTTGCCTTTGCCCATAAAAGAATCTGTAAAGATACAGGTTTCTGTCTACCCAAGTTTAGCCTGAAAGAGCCACAACATTTTGCACAAGCCTCCAAATATCCATCAGACTATAATGCCCTCAGTTACTACTAACTACAGTGGGCTACAAGTTATCTCTGTATGGAGTCAGTTATCAAGACTTTACGTGCTTCCATGGTCAATCAAAGGTCATTATTAATCTGTAGGTTGCCTGAGATTGCATTTATCATTTACATCATCTGAAGCACTGTAACTTTCCCAGCAGGTAGAACAGCGTTTCTAAAAATTTACCAATCTTTCTTAATTTCCCTCCATTAGGAATTTTAAGAGGTGACACCAACATTTTTGACAACAAGGCACCTTAGCACACTAGCACATTTTAGCCACAGCCTAAGACTTAAGGTACAAAACAAATAGGGGAAATGTCACACCTACCAGGAAACTCTTTTTCCGTAGCTGGAGGACACAGCGCACAATACAGGTGATTAAGAGACACCTATACTTTACAAGTGGGATCAAAAATTATTCTCCTGTACCAAAGAGTAACTGTAGGTTAAAAATTGCTCAACTCCCCTAATTTTTCTGAAATTAATAGGTGGTAAAAAGATACAGATCCAAAATTGAAACAGAAATTACAAAAGACCAGCCAGAGTACAGGCTGAGCCTCTAGGAAGAAAGAAGAAACAGAAATCTCCTCCACCTGCCACCCCATCCATTTGTATGAATAAGAAAAAAGACACCAAAACCTGCTCAATTACAGAACAAGCTAAGATTTTAGTGAACTTTGTGCTCTTAGAAATAATCTCTCTCCAATTTGACTTCAGAGTCAGACATTTCTATAAAAGACCACAGAATGTGTTACATGAAATCAAAAAACAAAGTACAAAAAGAATTTTCAAGAGATGTTTAAAACTTGAAAATTCTGCTTTCTCAAACTTTTTCTGCTAGAAAAAAAAAAAAAAGTCAATATATTTGATGTTCAAATGCTATTCATTTTGGATAAAATTTAATAGGTCAATTTTAAAATGTTGAGACCAGCTTTAACAGTAAACACTTCAGAAGAAATTACAAGAATCTACAAAGAAGTTCACATAGTGAGTTATGGCAGTACTACTCCTAGTCTTAATACATACATACAAATATATATGCATAGGAATATTTTAGAGAAAGAAACATTTCCAGAATTGACTAAAACTAAACACCTGTTCTATAAAATAGTTTTTCCTCATCCCCCAAAAATGTGAAACATCAAGTGCCTAACAAGTTGTTCCCACAAAGAAACAGTCATGTGTTACTAGATAACAGCAAATTAAATTCTACCCAGTTATCCCAGGATGGAGCCAGGTATTTTACATTTGACTTAAACCATGCCCTGGAAGTATGGAAAAAATATTAAGAAGTCATTTTAGCTTATGTACCACCAAGATGTCCTTCACCTGTGGGTGCTCCCCAGAATCTGAACCTGCAGGATCTTGCAGGAAACTAAAAAGCTCTTTATAAACAGGGGGGCTGTGGAATTTCCAGCTCCTGAGATTGAGCCTTGGAAATCACATATAATTCATGCTATGTTCCCTGCTTCTTCCCTCTGTACAAATGCCACACATGCCTATCTCAGAGCTGCATACAAGATCCACTAAATGCTTTTAAACTATCTTCAGGGTGAAATGAAATTGATTACTACATGTGTAATTGTTCATTGTTTGGTGGGGGTTTTTTAATGCAATCTCTCCACTTTCTTCATGCATCAGAAAAACTCGCAACTTTCATCTTTTCTCTAAATATTGGGAGAGATCAAATACATTACCTTGTCAGCAGGAGTTGTGAATAATTCAAGTCCATATGTGAAGTCTAAACTTCTCTTTCAAGGCAGAGGTGGTGTTGGGATGAGCCAAACTTAAGAGTCTGAAGCATCACTTGAGGAACAAAAGTAGTGCAGGCAGAAGCCACAACAGAAACGAGACTTAGGAGGAGGAGATTCAAATTTGGACTTGACAGAAGAGAGAACTGGTCTTACAACTTCATGTGCAAGCAGCACATACTGCCACGAGCAAGAAGAACTAGAGAGGGACAAAAAACATCTCTTTCCTCAATAGGCATTTAGCCACGCTGTGGCTTTGGAAGGCATAGGGATCTCTGGTGTGATTTACAAAGACATCTTGGCATAGGAAGTTACAAATCATCTACATAGGACAGAGAAATACTTAAAAGAAGCAGAGGAACTTACTAGGCAATCTCTCAATCCATTTGTCAAAGCACCTGCAGGACTCATTTGAAGGCAGGTGAACTAATAAACCACAGCAAAGCAGCCACCAAGAGAGCATTCTGTTTTACTAAAAGGATTTGTAGCCTTTCCTTCCATCCCATCCCCCATCAAAACATACACACTTTAACTTACTGGCTCTTATCTTACTCTCTACTGTAATAAATCAGAGGTTGGAAAAACTAGTGGAGAGCAGAAAAATAGGGCTGGAAATCATGACCTTTGTGTGTAGTAATTGAAAACCACAAAGAGTTCAGAGTGCAGAATGGACTTCTGGACACATCTATGCTGAGAGCTTTGAAGTCTGAAATTATCCACTGTTATAACTCCAGGCTTATAGAGCAGTGTTGTCAAATTGTAAACTGGGGGTGAGTTAAATAATTATAGCTCACAGCATTAGCAAGTAATTACAAAATCAAAAATACTATACAGATATACTATTATCTTATTAGCAATGGCTTTTTTTTTTTTCCCCCCCTTCTCCTGGAACAGTGAATGTTTGTACGATGTGTTAGGATGTATCAGTTGTAGAAGTGTACAGAGCAGGTACTGAGACTGCAGCGTCTGTAAATAGCTTCAGACAGCAGCTACATCTTCCCACACCAGTACTCACACCATTACACTGTGCAGACAGAAATAACATTGGAAAGAGTGTAGTTAAGGACCAGGGTAACGATCAGAGTATTTAAAACATAATTGTCTGTTACGACTTCACCCTCTCTAACTTTATTCACCAGTAACCACTGTACAATTGCCCAGGCACAGGTTACATCACTCAGTTGTAAAAACTCTTGACACTGCAACTTCTGTGTTTGCCACCATAAGTGAGACAACAGCATCAGTGGCTTCCGACTCTGGCTTAACTCACTAATGTATTCTGTAAGACCCTTATTCTTCCCCTTCAGATCACTCAAATTAAACCATAATTTGTCTTGGCAACCTCACAATTAGGACATCACAATCCCTTTGCCCACTACACCTTTCCATATAAATATTTCATCAATGCCTTGGTCTTTGGAATTACTGTTGTCCGACTGCAATGAGACAATTTATCACCAAAAGGCTGAATGCCTTTTGATTTTTCAGTAATGATAACTTTCCTTCAATTGAAAAGTCACTGTCTTCCATAGGCAAATGAAATGCTCCCGGGGAAGATTTCTGTCTTCCGTGCTCTTCACCAGGAAGGTGCTGAACTTGGTACCTGGACATTTCTAGATAAAGCAGTTCTAACCTCCAGTTTCTAAAGACTTAAAAAAAAATTAAATTAAAACCCATTAAATTGCAAACACATTTACTGCAAGGGAATGAAAGGGCCAATCAATAAATATAAACAAAAATATATTAAGAGAAAACATTTAAGAATTAGATCACTAAATCAAAATGTTAAGCACAGTAAAAGCATGAATCTGAAGCCATATCTTTTCAGGGTAAAACGAAATCTGTTTGATTTTAAAAACTGTATTATTACCACTTCAGTGGAAATGAACATCCCACCTGTAATACCCTCCACTCTATTTTCTAAACACGTAACTTTCCAGGAACACTTTGGGGATGCTGCCACATCACACATATTGCTATAGTCTACCACCACCTAATTAAGCGCTCAATTAACACATCAATAGAACAACACATTAGCCTGTGTTAGAAACCTGCATAAGCTGTATTTGTCTGCAATTGTTGCAAATCAATGCTAGCACTACTGAAGTCAGTGCTAAATTTCAAATTTTGTAAATTAAATACAGAAATGGTGTTAGAGAAAGCTAATGTGTAAGGCTTATAGCCACCTGCAGAAGTAAAATATCATATCTAACCTCTTCAACCACAGACTTCAAGAATTCTTTTCTGCATCATTCTGCACCATGAAACACAATCATTCTTATCCCCAGTAGCTTTCTTTTCCTTGATATCTTCACCAGGAATTATTTCTCTCTTCCAGGGGAAACACTTTTCTCCTCATATTAGCCTTTCCTAGTAAAAGGCAACAAGGCCATCTATCCCAAGCACTTCCCACTTACCCCAGTTGTTTATTTGTCTGTTAATCCATTCAGACACCCTGGCAATATGTAGATCGTGCTTTTACCAGTTGAGTTGGAAGCTGTGAACAAGGCTTTTTTTTCTTTTGGATAGTAGACTGAGAAACCAAACTGCCTATGCTATACAAGTAGAAGTCAGGAGTAGAGATTTCTTAGCTTCAGAGCTCCAATTCAACTTTACTTCCTCAAGGTGAAGGCTCCTTTCTTTTTTCTTGTTCTCATCAGTATTTCCAGCCACTTTTCCCAAACACTTCAGAAATTAACTATCTGATAGAATAAGCCATCTCAAACAGCATTCCCCAAGGATATTTATGAAAACATGGTTTTGATGCTGTTCTTTTACACCATCAATATCCTACCATTTCTTAGGCATGTCCAAATATGATATCCTAATTTATTTTTTTTTTTATGTATAGTAACACAAAGATTTACAAGTATAAACAAGTAACTTGCTTATATAGTTAGAGTATTTTTTAAAACTGGAATCAGGACTTTTCTCTTTATATCCTAATATCTGTACACAGGTCCTTCAGACTGAAGTTCAGAAATATACTTCCATTAAAATTTTAACACAATCTTTTTCAAGATCATACACAGGAGGAAGTAAATTACATGTGCATTTTCTGAACAGCATATTATTCATAGCAGCATTTTATTATGCTTTTAAATACTTATCTAATAAATGTATTGTGTTGCTGTGGAACAAAGAATTAAATATAAGAAAATCTAAGTCCCCTGACTCAATCCTTAGCAGAACTGCACTTTCAGAACAAGGAAGCCATCAATAACAGAACTGTATGAATACGCTGCCCATCACTTCAGATACATCTGTGAATTCACTTTTGACAGACAGAGCTGATTTTATTTCTCTCTGTGCTCTGCTTATGCATAGCAGTATTTGTGACATGTGAAGGCTACAGTACAGTGACAATATAATTTAGGCTTCTATCATGCCAGCCCCAGATAACATATAGTTGTCCCCATACTACCATTTTAGCACCATTAGTTTTATGCTTTAAGACCTAAGAGCAGGCTCTAAATCAGGCTCTACTTCCATAGTTCCTATATTTAGCAGTTGCATTCAATGTTGCTTGCTAAATCATCTGAAGCAATTTTGATTACAAATGATTATACAATGTAATGCCAGACTAGAGCATAATGTCTATAAAGTGTAGCGTGTCTACACAAACCTTGTGAACAACAGGAAAGCTGGAAAAACTACACAAACAAAGTATAACAGCTAAGTACTGAACCTGGGTGGGCTCATTTCTATTAGTACAAAAAACAGAATAAAAGAAAACTAGCACGAAAACACAAAGTCCTTTGAGGGTTAAAGAAAAAAATGGTAAAAGAAAAATAATACAGCTTTGAAGACAGAACATGGCTGGGCCCCCAACTGCAGCAGGTAGGCACACAAGTAAAGGGGAGTTGTCAAAACTCTGACATCAACGTAGGGAAAGAAAACCAGAAATCCTATGTTTAGAAACGCCATTGATAGAATCCCCATATCATATTTTATATACAGTTTAAGACACGCCAAACAAGCTTAGAAAGAAAAAAAATCAGCTATGTTTGTGGCCCAAACTGATACAGCACATGCAGCAAGGAATCAAGTTCCCTGTAGCATGCAATTTAAGAAAATGTAATTATGATAGAACAGTTACTAGACTGTTACTTCCTCAGGCTTATGAATGCAGTTCTCCCATACTCTTCCCCAGCCCTTCGCTGGCCTCTCCCATAATTTAAAAAAAACTGTGGTAGAACCATCTGTGGTTCCTGCTCTCCATGAAGTACACAGACTGCATCTGTATTGAAGCCAGCCATGATTCTGGGTGGATCTGATCAGGTATTTGAAACACAGGATAACGGTAGTTTCAAAGGAGCAGGCCTGTGCAGTGAAAAACAGGAAGAAAGTAAAAATGGTTTGAAATGCAGATGTTGAGGGTTCACCTTGCTAGAAGTTTTAGTCTTGCACTTGGGTCAGTTGCCAGCCATTTGACAAAAGGCAGAGTTGCTTTCTGTCATTCTATTCCTGTTGGATAAGGAAACGGGTTGCCACATGTAATGATAACAATATGAATGGGAGTGAAATTGGAAGAAGCCAGAGTTCATACAGAGGAGTATAAACAAACATAGTGGTGACGTGGCTGAACAGGCAACTCATTTTAACTATAGGCTACACTGATAGCTGAAGAATACAGCAGAGAAAAAACAAACGAGCAGGTAGCAGCAAACTCTACACCCCTATCTTCCAGTTACAAAAGCAACAGTTCAGAGGAAGGCTGGGCACATGAACTGAAGAAGCCACACGCTACATTCACATTGAGTACTTGGCACAAGGCTCCTCTCTAGATTTGGACAGGTGCACAAGTGTTTGCAGCATTTAAGGCAGACCAGGGAACTGGAAGAGCTGAGGGTCTGCCATGATGCCCATGCTTTGAAGGAGCCACATGCAAAGGCCAGAACAAGTGGCAGGGTCACCAAAGGGCAGCTTTGTTGGTGCTTTTTGCAGTATGCGGGGCAGTATTTCCTCTGCCTTTCCAAAAGGAATCTCCCCTTACTTGAGCTGAATGCCACATATCAGGAGTCTGCTACTTAAAATGCCAGCTGAAACAGAAATACATCCCTGACTTTACTCTTACTTGTTTTTAACTCAAACATTTATTTTTTTCCCCCCAGAAGAAGACATACTGGACATGCTGAAAGATCATCATGTTATTCACTTACAGTTAAGCGAGGGAATTTCTATTCTACTTGGTGTATACAGCAACTGACACAAACCACAGGGGGTTCTGTTCTTTTTGGGTTTTCTTTTGTTAAATTTCACCTGGTACGTGTTAAGCTAGAAAGAATGTACATACATGCATGCACACTTACTCTTCTTGAGTGTGTGCAAGAAGTACTGTACCATTGATCTGCTGTATGTAGACTAGACAGTTATCTGGCCACAGGTGGGATTGACTGTAATATTGTTCAAATTCAATATTCCAAATGGTATTGAAGTGAAATGTGAAATAATCCTTAAAATCAGGTTCTAATGTACTTGATAAACAATTATTACTAACAGATTTTCAATGCATGTTTTTAAAAGTATGTATTTGACAATCCTTTAAAGTATTCCTGTTCTTATATCACAGACAATGGATTCCCTACTGATGAAATGATAATAACTGACTGTGTACACTTTACTGAATGTTATATACAACAAAATTGTTACACTGAAAATCATCAGCCCCCACAGGTGAAGCTACAGGTGTCAATGAATTTTAGAAGAAAAGGCTTAGACTTTATGAGAACTATAAAATCTACCCTGTACATGATCTTGTCTGATTGTTCACAAATATTCCTTTCTTTTCCCATGATCAAATAATATATCCAAGAGCACTGAAAACATGTTGATGCTTTCAAAGAAATTATTTTTACACATTTATGACAATTTTCTATATTTCCATATCATGTCACAATTTGACATATTATCAACTCCGAAACGGATTATTTCGTTATTCTTTACAGCTTCACTTTACTTAAAATTACCTGATGGGATTATTCTAAATATGAAGGCGAGTAGATTAATGTGCTCGCCAAGCCGCTGTCCATGATTTACCTAAAATCATGGCTAACTGGGGAGGTCCCATTGGACTGGAGGGTGGCAAATGTGACACCCATCTACAAGAGAGGCAGAAAGGAGGATCCAGGAAACTATAGACCTGTCAGTCTGACTTCAGTGCCAGGGAAGGTCATGGAGCAGGTCATCTCCAGTGCCATTAAAAGTCATATAATGGGCAACCAGGGGATCAGGCCCAGTCAGCATGGGTTTATGAAAGGCAGGTTCTGCCTGACAAACCTGATCTCCTTTTATGACAGGGCAACCTGCTTATTGGATGAGGGAAAGGCTGTGGATGTTGTCTACCATGACTTGAGTAAGGCCTTTGACATTGTTACCCACAGCATTCTCCTGGCAAAACTGGCTACTCGTGGCTTGGATGGGCACACACTTTGCTGGGTAAAAAACTGGCTGGATGGCCGGGCCTAAAGAGTTGTGGTGAACGGAGTTAAATCCAGTTGGTGGCCGGTCACGAGTGGTGTCCTCCAGGGCTCGGTGTTGGGGCCACTCCTGTTTAACATCTTCACTGATGATCTAGACAAGGGGATCGAGTGCACCCTCAGTCAGTTTGCAGACGACACCAAGTTGGGTGGGAGTGTTGATCTGCTCGAGGGTAGGGAGGCTCTGCAGAGAGACCTGGACAGGCTGGAGCCATGGGCTGAGGCCAACTGGAGGAGTTTCAGTAAGGCCAAATGCCGAAGGCTGCCCTTGGGCCACAACAACCCCCAGCAGCGCTACAGGCTTGGGGAGGAGTGGCTGGAGAGCTGCCAGTCAGAGAGGGACCTGGGGGTGCTGATTGACAGACGGCTGAACAGGAGCCAGCAGTGTGCCCAGGTGGCCAAGAAGGCCAATGGCATCCTGGCTTGTGTCAGCAACAGCGTGGCCAGCAGGGACACGGAAGGGATCTTACCCCTGTACTAGGCACCGGTGAGGCTGCACCTCGATTCCTGTGTTCAGTTTTGGGCCCCTCACTACAAAAAGGACATTGAATGACTCGAGCGTGTCCAGAGAAGGGCAACGAAGCTGGTGCAGGGTCTGGAGCACAGGTCGTACGAGGAGCGGCTGAGGGAACTGGGGGTGTTTAGTCTGGAGAAGAGGAGGCTGAGGGGAGACCTCATCGCCCTCTACAGCTCCCTGAACGGAGGTTGCAGAGAACTGGGGTTGAGCCTCTTTAACCAAGTAGTAAGCAATAGGACAAGAGGGAATGGCCTCAAGTTGTACCAGGGAAGGTTTAGACTGGATATTAGGAAGCATTTCTTTCCAGAAGGGGTTGTTAGGTGTTGGAATGGGCTGCCCAGGGAGGTGGTGGAGTCCCCATCCCTGGATGTGTTCAAGAGTAGAGTTGACTTAGCACGTAGGGATATGGTGCAGTCGGGAACTGTCAGTGCTAGGTCAGTGCTTGGACTGGATGATCTTCAAGGTCTTTTCCAACATGGACGATTCTGTGATTCTATCATCACAGAGAGGGCTTCAAAAGTGAAGGCTTGCACTTTAGAGACATTCAGTGCATTGTTGTTTTTAACAAGCAAAGTCATATATTAAGCTTAATTTAACATATTAACTGTGCTTTTATAAGTAAATACACAAGAAATTATCATATTTTAAGAGCCCAGCCCAAGACATTACAAAACAAAATTAAGATCTCAGAATAATTTGCTTACTTCCCTATTTTTTTCACTCCTCTTTTTGAGCAAGACAATTGAGAGATATCTAATAAAACAAACTTCACTCAGACTTTAAAGTGGAAAATAACCTGGTATTTCTACTTAATTTCTGTTTGGCGTCACAAATTTTATTGTTTCAGGTGCTACTCCTCTTAACTTTCCTTACCCTAAAGGGAGCTGGTTGTGAGAACCTGGCCTGATGCTATGTGACCCACCACATTCCTTTAGAGAGGATGATGAATAGCTGATGAGAAAACTTATGTTGCACAGTTAAATAAAGGTCTCTGTGAGGCATATATATTAGCAGATATTTAATATTGGAACTGCCACCATGGCCATATAGAAGGCAAAGTAATGCCAAAGGCATTACAGTTCATAAACATACAGAGCCCAACATTAAGTGTTGGCAGCACACCAATATGGCAAATCATGTGGAAATTGGGATCCTGCTACTGTGGTCACTCACCCACCCTAAGAAATCATCTGTGGGTTTTTTGGATCTATTCTGTTTCCAGAGACAATTCTGCATGGTGTAACAGATTCTCTCGTTGTCTTGGGGATTACTAGAGCATCAAGCAATAGCATCAGCATGTCCTATTTCTTATACAAATACACATTCATCACACTTAAAAAAAATGTTACCCGTATCGATGATTGATGAATCTTTTTCTAAACTTTTTTTTTTTTCAACTCATTCCAGTGGCTTTCTAAACATGCAATGCATTTCCCAGCAAGAAATATAAATGTCTGACAGAGAAGATTAAGTCAGCTATCACTTCAGTTTGCAGGACTAAAGACAATTTTGCTAGATTTCTGAGTGAAGTATGCATACAACTTCATTTTCAGCGATATGTGTCTGCTGAGCAAATTAATTTAATGGAGATGAGTTTTGTTATAATTTTTCTGGTGGTGTCTATTAGCAGCAATGATGTAGTTGACTAAAGGCCAACATCTTTGACTTGGGAAAGAAATTTCCTTAATGTCAAAATGCTGTGCTGTTTCTATGTTTGGCTGTCTTCTGAAAAATGTTTACTAGAAAAGAGTAATGAGTTTGAGGGTTTTATGATACTTAAAACACAGAATAGGAAGAATCTCAGCAAACAAGCATCTTCACTGACTAGCTAGGTAACAGACAGGCTGAAAGGATACACAGCTTTTACACAATTCCTACACAACTCAAAATGTAAACAGATACATATTCTTTCTAGATGTTGTTGCATTTCTGTTCATCAGAGCATTTCCCTCAGGAGTAAAGTTGAGCAGTTTCTAGAACTCCTATGAAGCAAAAGGAAGTAATATTCAAATAATTAGCATTACATGCTTTCTCACCTCTTCTCTTTATTGTATTACTGTTTACCAGTATCATTCATTTATTCATATTCAGTGTGGAAGTGGTTCTGCTGTCTTCCACAGTCAGAAATCTTACGTAGGCTGCTAAGGCTAGAATTAGGACTTTGATCCCTTCTCAAATCAGATTCTCTATATAATTAGAGAGGATATACATTTTACTTACACAACATATTCTTTATGGTCTTCAGATTATTTTAAGAATGCATTGCTCACTGACCGTCAAAGACATATTTAATCTGAAATCACTTCGCTTGTACATAGTTACACTCCATTAGAAATACAGATCTATTACTTATTAATAATTAACACTTGAAAACAAACAAATTTAATTTGTCAGCAAAAAGAGCAGACAACCTTGTACATTTGTATTCTACAAATATACAAGTTTTCCTATCTCTTTTTTGAGTACATCCCTGTGGCAGACAAGAACTAGTAATAGTCAGGCTTCAGCCTCATCCAGCATATGCATTCACAAGAACCTTTTTTAGGACTGAATCTTCACTGAAATCAGAACAGGCAGCATAGTTTCAAGAAAGATTTATTCTAAGTCATATGACCAAGAGAAACAGATTGTAACAGATGAAATTTCTGCCTGAAAGTGAGTATAGGCTATACCAGCACTATTACTAACTCAGAATAAAGTTAGTTAGATATCTTAGTCCTTTTCAGTCAACATTCTTTTCACATTGATTGTCTTGTCAAGTTACACAAGATTTCAGCCTACTCTTAAAAAAAATCTCTTATAAATTTGCAATTTAAGTTCTATCAGGAGAAGGAAGTATAGAGAATATTTAATTTACATAGATTTCTTTTAAAAATAGCAATATAATTATGTACTTGATGAAATGTAAAAGTACTGAACCACTTTGAAATTTCACATGGATATCTCCAAAGACTATAAACAGGGACTAATGGCTTCAAAGTTGACACTTGAAGCTGGTGTCATTAAAGGGTACTAAACATCTCTAACATTGATCCTTTGTACACTTTGAACAACAACCTTTGCAGATAAGCAGGGACATTTAAATAATTTACTACTTCTTCCATACAAATTAATCATATCTTGGTAAAAATAAACTCAGAAGAAGTAGATACACAAACATCTCTGATGATGAAAAATCAATAAAGCAGGATACAAAGGAGTAAAAGTTGCCAGTAAAAAAAAAAATCAAGTATTAATTTTAATTTGTACACCTTCAGGTCATTCACTACGCATGCTTAGGGGAAAAAAAAAAAAAGAAATCTCTCACCCACCATCTTCTTGATGGAAATAACTTACAAGCAACCAATCTGAAAATACATTTTAAGCTTCCTTATCCATTTTCTACATATACGAGTGTGCAGCAGCATAGCAGATGGCTATCAAGGAAATGAAGTTGAGCACAAACTGGTTGTAGATGTTTGTGAAGTCTGAGAAGTCACTTTATCTTCCACAAAATTAATTCAAGTTTTCCATACTGAAATTCACAGAAGTTAGCCACATAAATAACTTCAAGAATCTGGGCTTTAATGAGTAAATAAAACATTATCTGTAGATAATGCTAATTGGTAACAGGTGCAGCAAATGAGCACGAAAGTAATTTCTGAACTCTTGAAAAAAATCCTCACTACCAGCTGTCTTGACTGAGTGCTGGCAGAAAAGCCCACCTTGCCATTCCGGGCATCCCCAGAGGGTCCAGCACTTGCCAAGCAATGCGAAGGTCCCCAAGCATCCACCCAAGCCATGAGGAGAGACAGGCTCTTCTAGATGGAAACCTGGGGGAAGAGAAGCCTAGGGACAGCTACAAAAGATTACTAAAGTGGTAGTTAGTTTATGCAAACATTTCTCTGTCTAAACACCCTCTAAGTCAATGTCCTATTTACCTTAAAAAAATACTCATCAGTACAACAGAAATCCTGAAAGGAGAAGGAGGGGCAGAAAAGTCACAGTTGTTTTACAGGACATGCAGTGACAAGAATAAATAAAAGGAGATGGACTTTCTGAGCTTTGGACAGTCTTCAGCTATGGAAGATTGGTTAGATCAAAAAAAACCCCATTTGTATGTACCAGTTCAGTCTCTACCATGCTGTTACGAGTAAAAATTCCCCAATACCTACACATTTTCCATGACCAGCAAAACTGACAGAAAAAATCATGTATGCTCACATGAAGTGCTAGAGGTAGGTAGATTAGATAGATTCAGTTTAGCTAAGATGAGTCTAGTCAGTGGGGACAGATAAAACATTGTTAGGGGGAAGGGCGACCTAGATGGAAACTATTCCTGAAAGTAAGGCTCAGGCTGACAGATGAGTCGCCAAGTGGTTTGACATAGGCTTCCCTCATTTCTCAAGCCCACAATCCCACTTCCCTCACAAGTGGCTGCTCTCACAGTAGTGAGTTTGTACTCTAGATCACCTTCAAACAAATCAACAGGAAACTGGAAAAAGCCTAGGACTGATGAACTGGCCTTTTACCTGCTTCATTTTATCTCTATGTAAAAGCAACAGGAGTTGAAGCATTAGCAGCTGGTTGCCTCCGTTTGATCCAACTAATATCTGACATTGCAGTGAGGCAAACAGCATTTCAAGAAAGCAAACAGTGCCTACAAAATTCCAAGTTTGAGACGCCGAGCTCCTAAGAAAAAAAAATTACTCCCTTTAATCTTCCAAACTATTATTCCACAACAGAAATTACAGACCACAGAAGTAGAGAGGCAGACTCAGCGGTTTTGTTTCTTGTTTTTCAGTAAACTGTAGGTTGAATCAAAGATGCAGAACTGTTTGAAAGTAAACAAGTTGACAGAGGAAAGGTCAGATCACTAAAGAATAAACCTGCTGAGACTTTTCCTTGTCATTGAGATTCAGCAGAGAGCTTTATATCTTGAGAATGCGGGAATATATCATCACAGATGGGAAATCTGCCAAGAACAAAGTCAAGAGGAAGGGAAAAAGAAAAGATAGCCACCAATTTTGCTTGCTGCTTTTGTTTATTGTTTTATTTTAGTTAAAAATAAATAGAATATTTAATTCTGTCACATTGTAACATCAGTATATAGGAGATTAATCAAAGGCAGTTTACATTATTTTGGCTAGTGTTAATATCTTTTTTCTATGTGCAATTCTTGTTTTGAATTTGTTCCTGATTCAGAAAATAATTATTAAAAAAACCTGTCCTGAGCATGAAACTGTTTATTCAGTATTAAGAACTTCCTAGTTTTCACATCAAAGAAATAAGCAGAATTCTCCAAAAGACCTACTTATTCATTTAATGTAATTTTAAGTCCTGATATTTTACACATGAAGACTCAAAGTGACCTGAGGTAAACACCATTAACCAGGCCAAAAGACACATACACCCCATCATGTTATTTCTTTTATGTTGGGGTTGCATGAAAAACATGTGTTAAATAAGTACATAAAGAGACCTATAAACACAGAAGAGGGGCTGGGGAGGGGCAAGAGGAAGCATAATAAAACCAGGGCAGCATTGTTTGGTCCTTCACCCCATATGAACAGTCAGGTTCTCCATTCCTTTAATTCTTATGCTTCCTGCAGCAACACTTATAGAAGCGAAGCTGAGAAGGAAGAATGGATGTGGAAGGAATTAGCCTGTTTAGGGCTGGATTAAATCACATAGGGGCAAGATAGGAAAATATGAGGTGATGGCCACATACCTACTTTTTCACATCACTTCATGTGCTTAAGGACCTGTAACTTGTCACTAAGACAGACACTGACAGGTTTGAGGCAATGCACTGTCATCAGAACTGTTGCTCCATCTAATTTCAAAAGGCAAATAAGGCAGCTGGGTAACAATCTTACCAGTTATTCACAAAGCTGGACAATAAGACTCATGTAATAAGAAGCATGTAGCCTTCTGTTGAGCACGCTATGGATTATAGATGATAATAATTTCTTTGAAGAAAGATAGCAGAGGGGTAGTGGTGTTTCTTTTATTGGAGGTGTTTGGATAATTGGTCATCTCCAGCAATTAACCCAGAAATGTCCTATTTTTCAATTAGACAAGAATCTCATTTGCACATTCTCAAAGACAACAGGATATTCTGCTCCCTGTGGCTTTAAATAGTGCGGAGTTAACCTTACTTGTCCCTGCAAAGATATTTCACTCACATTTTCAAACAAGTTGCCAGAGCTTCCCTGCAATGGAACAAGGTAAAAATGTGTCAGATACAGGAGAGACAATTGCAATCTCCAGTCCTGCACTGAATTTAATTTCCTGCCACAGCTGCACAAGAGTCTTGGGATGGGGGCAGGGGGTGTGAAGGTTTAGAGTTTAGTGTAATGAAAATCAACCCTGTATCCAAGTTTTGCTTATAAATACATGCATATAAAACATAAAGTTCAGGATTTCAAATGCAGTATCTTCCTCTGACAAAAAGACATTCAGTGTATGTTACTTGAGTAATATTTTCACATCACAGAACCTTTAAATTACGTTTAGTCCTCCCAAAGCCTAGGGCAGCTCTAACTCCATAATCATGCCCCTTGTGCTCACAGTAAACCAAATCATGTCCCTCAAAATTTCTCTCCTCTAAACAGCACATTTAAAATACACATGGCAGAAGGATGAATCAACAGGAAATTCCCCTGTCCCCCGTTTGCTAAGACTTAGGAAAAAAAAAAAAAAAAAATCACTTTCCTGGGGAGATCCAGAAACTGCCTGAACTTACCTCACTGCACCATTCAAGATGTCCTTGTATTCTGTTCTAAAGATCACGTGAATCAGAGACCTGGAGCTATGCAAGAATTTATCCTCTTTTTCTTTTATAATCTCATTAGCATTGCCTTCACCATCTCTCAGAGGTGCTACCCTAGTTCTCTCAGGTCTGCTTCTCTTTCTTACAACACTCCTCTTTGAGCAGAAATATTAACAATAGTAGTTATTCACTGCATTACAAAATACCTGGTTATGTCACATCTAAGTATGTTGTTTGATTCTCCCATTATGCAAAATTACAGGGTAAATGGGAGGGAAAGAGGGGGGCATCACTGCTGAATTGTCATGTATGTGTTGAAAAAACCCCACGAATGTAAGACCCAACAGGTTTTCCTTCTGCTGATCTGGGACCTATTTAAAACAAAATGATACATTTAGAATGATTTCCTAGTGGATTTGATTAGAGAAATAAATTAATGACTGCTATTAAATAAAACATTTTGGCACTGAATATTATGGTAACTTGATTTGCATAATTTAACAGTTGCGGGGACTTCGGGAAATAACAATGTAAATGAGTGCTGAAAATGTGCAGTAATGAAAGAGCAGATTTTACCATGCATAAGACTCTCCCATGATTTTAAGGTTATCTTTTCAATTCTTAATTACATTTGTAAATAAACATCAAAACAATTTGCTGACAACACCTCTGCTGACACTCCATTCTGGTGGTGTTGCTGAATATTTACAAGTTTCTCCTCCTATCTCTTTACTGTAAAGGAAATATCTTCTGAATATAGAAGAATGAGAGAGAAATCCTCACAGCTGGGAAAAAAAAAAAAAAAAAAAAAAAGGCAAGCCATTACTAACAAGCTATAAAATAGCATTTTATTGTTTCCTGTCAGGCAAACCCTGAAGAAAATGATATTTCATATAATTAGGAAAGCACTTATTCAAATAGTAATCACAAAAAACCAAATGTTGCACTTAAATATTTCATAAATAATTTTCAAAGAGACTCCATGGTTTTCAGTGGCAGTTCATAAATTCCACTTAGTTTAAAAAAAAAAAAAAATCATGGTAGTAAAATGCATAGATCAATATTTATGTGGAAATCCACGATATTGGTAATTTTTGCATGTTCACGGCAATTAAATACTCTGGAGTTACTCTGCTCCATAAACAACAGTATGATTATTTTTTTGGCATGCGATTTTGATACACAACAACAGATAATTTGACTATCAGTTTGTCCTCTCTAGCTGACAGCAAAATCACAAAAATATCAAGACGTTTAAGACTTCATAAAATGTTTAAGGCTAGCCAACTGCCCCATTAACATGTAAACTAGCAGATGCTTAGTTTCAGTGTCCTGCTTTGACTGGCATAAATAAGGGAAGATAAACATTGACCTAAGTATTTGACTTCTCAGTCAAATCTGAGAAGTTCCAATTTAACAAGACAATGCGTCACCTCTAATTTACTGCAGACTGGGTTTCTACAAGGGACATTAAGGGAGCCAAGTAAAACAAGTAATCTGAAACCATATTGCACAGAAGCCCACTATTACTGCTGCCCATAGTGGTTCTACTCACTCTAGGATAAACAAACAAATCCTGCTATGGAGGATCATGTGTGTCTTCAGGGACTATACCGATTATTTCCATACAAATCCACCCCTCACTTTCAAAATTAAGAAACCAAAGGAAAAAAAAAAAAAAGCTGCAGCTACAAGCTTATTATTAAGCCATTCAAATTAAATTTAATAGACTAAAAAGTATAATGATAAGCTTCTGGCCACAATCCCTCTGGACTGGATTTATCAATTAATGAGATTAACGCGCTTTTTGCTTTATGAAATGTGATTCAAACTAATTCCACCAAAACCATGGTAAGGTAAAGGTGAGGTCATGGACTACAAGAGATCACAATGCAATACAAAAATGTCTGTGTACAAACTCAGAAAAGTAATGTACTTCTGATCATCAAAACAACAAATTGGGAATTATAATCTAGATAGATTGGTATTCTAAACCTGCTTTGTTATGTACATGTTTACACATACATGCATACATATGTTCACACATATACAGTTTCAAAACTTTCAGATTATTATTTTAGTGGCTTATTTCAATGAAAGACACTGGGTCTTTCTCAGTGGAGGCTGAAGTTTCTTTGACAGATAACCTTATCCAGGCTGCTTAGAAAAAAGTCGATCGTATAATCATGAAAAGCAAAGTTAGATGTTACTTAAGAGATTAATGTAGTGGAAGTAAATTTATTAGAAGCAATCTGTCACTGCAAATTTCACATCTGTTCCAAAGACAAGATACGGTAGGTTGTTGGGTTTTTTTGCACCTTGTACTGTCAGAAGACTGAGATCTTACTTATTTCATTCTTGATCATGAAACAGCTTGAAATGCAGTAATCTACCCTTTAAGATAAATGCTTAGAAAAGTACTTTCTGGAATCAATATTTTTTAAAAAATCAATTTTGTTACTAAATATACAGTCTAGCAAAAATGTTTTTAAAAAATAATTTGAAAATTGTAGCAAATGAAAAAATAAATGAACAAAACCATCACCACAAAAAACCCCAAACACTCCCCACCCCACGATTCTTTCTGAAAGGAAAGTTATTCTATTAGCCAGACAGAGCAACTTTGTGATAGCCTTCATCTACCTTCATGCACTCCAGGCATGCCTCAAAACCACATTCATCCGAAATAACCTGCTGAGCTGTTTGGAAATACTTTCCCCTCTGTACATAAGTACCAAACTTCACAGGTCTACAGTAATTGTTATGAATACCAAATCCAACATTTATTACTTGAACTGTTCAAATAACTAGTTTGAAAGATAAGATTTTAGCATTTACAAATTTTTGATAGTGTCTCCTTTGGGCAGCAGCAAAAGGCACGGTTGTTTTATTTGGTGTTTGGTGTTTTAATGTCTTTACTGTAGCCTTTTACTTAGCTATTAATGCAAGAGGACAAGCCACATCGTAATAGAAGCCGTAAGCTAAAGGTTTAAAAAAACCCCTTATTTGATTTCTGAAAATAAAACTAAGCTTGAGCAGTAAGAATGTAATAAGTGACTGAATATGGAAAAGTGACACTGGAAACATTTACAACCTAAAATAATAATGACCACAAAAACCTGCAAAGCCAGGCTAATTAAAATGTTTGCTGTGTATAAAGGATTCAAGACTTAGTCTTCCCAGTTTCTACAATGATATTTTGTTTTATTAAGGTCACTCTACAGAAATTTGAAAGCATCCTGATCTGCAAAATGAATTGCAAACCTTTTAATATCTGTATTGATCCCGAATTCAGTTCTTAATATTTTGAAGACAGCTGAGGTACTATGAAAACTGTGCATATCCTTCACCACTAAAAAACAAATGCTTCTTGTATAATGATGTTGAATACAGATTAGGATCACTGGAGGTAAGCAGTATTAAAAAAAAAAACCCCAAACCACTATGACAAACTGTGAACTGCTGCTTTTATAGTGAACTTCAGGTGTCAAGAACCAGCACCCTCAAATCAAATGCAAAAGAGAAGACAGGTATCAGTATACTATTAACAATTGAAAGGGGGTGCAGCTGTCATGTTGTTGGACTGTATGTGTCATGAAAAGCCACAGCACAGATTTGCCCTGACACTGGTGTGATTTGCTCTGGCCAACCTCCTTTGAGGCAGCTCTTCAAACAACATCTGGATTTGAGTTCCTCTGTCATTCTTAAAAGAGTTCAAATCACAAGTATGAAAAAACCTACGTAAGCACAAAAACTTTCTTCACCTTCCCATTTTTCTGTTTTCTGATCTTTTTAGTCCTGCTTCTTTAATAGAAAACTATAACAGGGTTGGAAACAGCGTGGGGCGTGGACCTCAATGTAGTACCTAAAGTAAAATCTGCTGTCTTCAAGAAAAAAATTATTTGCCTTCAGGAATTCATTTTTAAGTGTTTCTACCCAAAGAGATAAAATTTAAAAGCTGAAAAATAATACGTAACTAGGCTCGACACAGATATAACTGTGTTCTCAAGCACACAGTTTTCTCCATGCATAGACCACTGGCAACTCATCAGCAGATATTTGTATATAATGTTACACACAACCTCCAGACTCCTTCCTGCATTGTGATGGGTATCGCTGACAGGATAATTTCTGGTCTTTTTAACCACACAGCCAATGTTCAACTAAAGCAACAGGGACGACAATTTCCATTAGTTCTTTTGGCATGAAACGTTCTTCTATTTGGAGATTTCTACTTCTTAGAGTTGTCAGTTTTCAACTCTACATCATCAGGCAATAAAATATTATTTGTGTTGGTCAGGGGTGATTGGATTATTTTTTTAGTTACTTTGAATATTTCTGCCTATCTTTTTGGACAACAAATTTAATTATTTTTTTTTGTAAGACCTCCAAAAAAATGAAAACGTTTTAGCAAGCTTTCAGTGAAAAAAGTAGGTGAGAGAAAAGGACATTTGAAGCAAATAAGTACTTTCCCATTGAAAATTTGAAAATTTTGAAACAAAAAGTAAACGTTTTTATCAGGTCACTGAATCCTATTAAAAAAATAATTTGAATACAACCTACATAAGCCTTACATGCTATTGAAAAGTTTGGTTGGTTTTGGGTTTGGTTGGTTTTTGTTTGTTTTTTTTTTTTTTTTAAATTTACTTTAAGCACTGGAAGACTTTTGAATCACTAGACAACATCTTTAAAAGTTCATATATTTATATATGTACATAATCACACACATGTGCTCTGATTTTGTCTGTCATACTAGCTTCTCCTTCACCCCAGTATTAGCTCTGCAATAATCCATAGCCTTAAAAAGCTATATATATCCAATTTTGATCTTAGTATTGAGTAAATGTTTTCCTTAGACAAGCAAAAAAACCCCCTCCTACAACTGTGCATTCTCCAGCTAATTCACAAATGCCTTGAATAAAACCCAAATTTTACAAGTACAGGCCTGATTATACAATGACCATTGTGGAAATAGCCACACCAGTGTAGATGGACTGTGCCAAGCTTTCATATGATCATTCTGAAGCAGGACATATATATCCTTCACATTCACATTTAATAACTTATTATTTAAAACTAAAATAAGTATCACCATTTTTATCTTTTCGATAAAGCAACAGAAGGTAATCACAGTAAGTATAAATCAACTTCATTTGGTTAAAAAGGTAAACTGTACTTTTCTGTTACAGTGTACAAACTACATATGCCTTCAGAAAAATTACTGAAAAAAAGCCATTTTAATGACTTTGCTGTTTAGCAAAGGCTAAGCATGCTGGATATGCTTAAAATACTACTGCCATAAGTAATACATTTTTTAATCCAATATATAAACAAAACCCACATAGGATAAAGATTTATGGTCACAAAACCCACAAATACCTCCAAAAGAAACCAAAAATCAGGCAGGGTCATAAAACTTCATTTCAAAGCCACAACTGAATAGATGATGTTAGAATCTGAGACCACAGTTCTTTCAACAGGAAGATTACACATGGATTGCCATTCTCAGAACAATGCCAGAAACCCAAAAGGAGGTTTCTCTCTCCTGCAGTTGATTGCCTCATTCATCATACACCTGCTTAGGCAAAGAAACCTGTGGAATTTTCATGTCCCAAATAGAAATTCCGCCCCTATCATCTAAAAAACAAGTTCCTAAAACATAGGCTGTCCTTCCCTTTCACCCAGCTATGGTATATCAGAAACACCTAGTGCACAAATGAATATTCAAGAATTCATTTTTACTCTGAAAAATCTCGATGGTCTCCCCAGAGCCTTCTCTTTTCCAGCCTGAAGTACCCCAATGCTCTCAGCCTGTCCTCACAGGGGAGGTGCTCCAGCCCCCTGTTGATCTTTGTGGCCTCCTCTGGACGCACTTGAGCAAGTCCATGCCCTTCTTATGTTGGGGGTCCCAGAGCTGAACACAGTACAGCAGGTGGGGTCCCACAAGAGCAGAGTAGAGGGGGAGAATCACCTCTCTCAAACTAGTGGCCACACTTCTCTAAGTCTGAACCACTAACACTCAGAACTGTGCTGCTGCAAAGCAGTGTGAAGTAATGCTAAAAGAGGTGAGGAAAACAACATTTATTACTATAATGAAACACATGAAATTCGGAGAACAAGTAGCCAGAACAGAAACACAGGTAAACCAATTCAGCTAACAAGCTTCTGTATTGTAAAACTAAATGTGATGTAAAGCAAGCTAAACCACTGTTACATGAATAAAAATGAGTGAAGATACTTGCAAGCTGTACAAGTGAGCAGATCTGCAAGGACAGATCATCTTCCGTATTCAAAAATATCAACAACTTGTATAAGAGACAGTGTGTGTATATATATCTACATATATATGTATACACACAGCCTTCTAGAAACCATCCACTGCCACTTGTGAAGCCAACAATGTTAATTTACACAAAGCTGATCCCTATATTCATGTGATGGAGAACACTTACCACAGCAACTAAACGTCCCCAAGTCATGAAGAGAAAGCTTCCACTTACCTAAAATTAAAAAAAATGAAGAAGATTAAAACAATATATCAGTAAATCTGTGTTACAGATCTGATATGTAAGGAAGGGAAAGAAGTTCTACTGCATTCAGTTTTGCCTCTCTCTTCTTCCCCCTCCTCCCACATAAAAAAAGTAAGACCTGTTTTGCAAGGGATAAGAAACTACAGTAGTCTTCATGTGTACTACAACCAGCATATGCATTTAATCAATACACATCATCAATATACCTCTTATCCAAAATGGTGCAGAAATTCAGAATACTGGGAAAAAAGACATAATTTAGGGTGACAGGGAGAATTGAGGTGGGGAGACAAACCCCATCCAGCAGGGGTGGACAGAATAGCTGCTCTAGGCAATTCCCTGAGCAGGGGGCCAGCCCCCCAGCTCACCTGCCCACTCCCTCCTGCAGCTTTGTTGGCATTAATCCTTCTCCCTGGAGCAACAGCCAAAGGGTCACTCAGTCAAGGCACACCTGAGGCAGCTCCACCTCTTCTGAATGGATTGATTGATTTCAGTGGCCTTACTCAAGAGCAAGTGAAAACTAAATTCATACATCATTATAAAACCAACAACTGTACATTTGGCATAGGATTTAATCCAGTGTGCATAAAATAGTTCTTCACAAATGGAGTGGTGTTGGATCAGAAGTCCTCCATAATTCATTAGCTTTGTAAGCAAAAATTGCAATAATAAATACGAATTTAGTGAAATCTGCAATGAGGTAGTGTCTGAAAGTTACTGGAACATGGGATTTTAAAACATAGAACATATTGTCTCCACTGTAAATGTGTATACAGACATTCAAAACCTTTCTAATTACTAGCATGCATTATCAAAGAAAGGATAGCTTGAGAATAAGAGTACACCACTGTTCAACCGCATGAAATGCTTAATGCGTAAGGACACTTAAAAAGCGGTTAGGGGGAGAGAAAAAGGAAAAGAACAAAGCCCCTCATTTACAGTTGATACCACCTTTGAACTTCACTGCTCCTTTTCTAAATTTACCATCATAGTGAGCATTTGAATCATTTAAAACATGATGTTGTGCATTTAAGTAAGGAACTTTGAAAGCCTATTAAGGAGAAACAAAAGACAGTTGACTATATAATAAATCTCTAATTCTCAGAGGATTTTAAATAGTTTGTATGCAGTTGTGCCCTTCCAACATATATTTAAAGTGCAACCATTTATTTTTTTTTTTAACACAGCAAGAATGTTTCTATTATTTTGGAGACAGAGATCTCATCTAGTGAGCACAAGGCTGTGTCATGCAGCATAGTTCCAGAACCCCTCTCATCATAAAGCTGTAGAGAAAAACTGATGATGTGCCACTCCTGGTCCAGAGGGACTGAGCTATCCCTCACCAGACCCCTGGCAGATAGGGCTACTTGCTCAGCAGCTCCATAGCCGATTGCTCCTCCACCAGGACCTCCTGGCTGGGCATGAGAGGACAGATCAATGCTGGCACACCATAGTTGTTTTCTACTCATACCCAGCATTCAGCAGATTTCACTTACCCCCCTTTTTTACGGCAATGAAAGAGGTGAGGATGGCAAGGGGCAGAGGCAATACAACATGATGGGGATGACACAACACCAAAAAAACCCTCTGTCAATCTATGTAAAGCTCTTTGTTAACTCTCATTTTTTTTCGTAAAACTCCTATCATCTCTAACTAAATGAAGACCTTTTGAGAAATACATTTCCCGTCAGCCTTTCACTTAATGTTTGCATTTACTCATAGTTAAGACATTGCTTTTCTGTGTCCTTTCACCCAAACAGACACTCTGCAGGGAAGGACTCAAAATGGGTCCTAAACAAATGCTCATATTTGGACAAGAAAATTCATATTCACGATCCATTTGACAAACGAGGACTCGGGGCATTGAGCACAGGTCAGCTACTGTTTCTAAGGTACCTCTTATTTCTACCACTACCTTAACGCTACAGGATAGTTAGAAACACAGAATAGTTGACTTTTAACAAATGTATATAAGCATTAAGAGTTGCTAAACTGTAAGCAGCAATCCTGGAAAGAGTTACCAAAATGTTTAACTTGGGTGGCTGTCAGAATGATCGAGTGGCATCTGATATAATTAGGAATGATATCACAATTCTGCTGCTGCTGCTCCTCCTGGGCAGTGCCACACAGCGAGCTGTGCTTTCCCCCTCCATGTCAGCCCACTGTTAGGTCACCTAACATGCTGTTAGAAAAATCCCGTATTTCACTTTTAGTTAAAATTAAAAAAAATTGAAAAGCAAAAAAGCAAAAGCATCCATTTCCTACACATTTTAGTTCTAATAGTTCATTATGAAGCTTAAGACACTATCTTCTCTCCAATGACACAGTGTATATTACTCCTACATAAAATGTCCTATTACTGCATATATTTAACATATAGACTATTTTTTATGAGACCTTATATCATCACCCTATTCATGATTCTATTATTTAAAAAAACCCCCTACGAACCAAAACCATGGCCCCTAGGTACTGAAAGTGCTACCATCAAATTCAATTAATACTAACAGGTATAGCTGTATCCAGAAGAGACTAGCTGTGCTGCAAGATAAGACTTTGGCATAAACGGCTTTCTGCCAAGTTTCCTGACTTCAGCCTCAGAGGAAGATAAGGACACCTTGAAATCCCAGATCAGAAAAAACTGTGTGTAAAAGTTAACCTTGCTCCAGAGTCACTTCAGCTTCAAGTCTACATGCTTTACCAAACTGGGATTTTAGAAAAACAAAAGCTGAGTATGCTATGCAATGAAAACTATCTTATATTAAATTCTAGTTAAAAAGAATGTTGAATCACAGCAAATTATGGCTATTGCACATAGGCAAATGCAGTTTGTTTTAGTCCAGAACCAAAACAGTGCAAGCAATAAACAGGAAAGTTTTTCTTGCCCTAAAATTGTTTCTCTTTTACTGCCTGTAACACAGCCAAAGCTGTCAGCATCTACATGTATTTTATTTTAAATAAAATCTGAAGTATCCTGAAGTCAGATTATTCCTTTTCTGCCACTTCAATCCTGAGCAGTTTAGGCATCAAGGCAAAGAATGCTGCCTTGCTGCTAAGTAACGCACATAAGGAAAACAACAGAAACAATGTTTTTCTTTCTAGCAAGCGTACACAAGAATTTCTATAAACCCTCAGTCTGTATGGTAACCATCCATTTTTATTCACCTTCATTAGATTCAGTTTAAAGGGATTTGTTTCTGCACCAACTGTGATGAACTCACAAAAAATGCCTGTAAGATGGAGATAAGCTATGACCACAGTTGCTGCTCTATTAGTTTGCTTGCATTGCGGATGTTTTTGTGATTATAGTTACTCCACGATTTAACGGTAGGAGGCTAATGGAAATGTTACGTGCTATGGTAGCAGGCTAAATCAGTTGGGGAAAGGAAAAGAAATGTGTTTACACTTGAAGATGTCACATAAAACAGTGGGAAGCTCCCACCTCGACACGAGAACTGGCATGCTCATTCAAGGACTCATCTACATTATTACATGCTCCTTCACACTTAGAAATCTATTAATTTACAATTAGTTGTATTGATTTTATAGTAGATTCATAAATTCTGTGATAATTTACAGACTACTGAAGAAATTAACTCTGTCCCTTCCAAAGATAAGTATTATTGATAAATAGGCTTTGGCATGAGTTACTGAACACATCACTGACAGTCTGGATTTTCTGCTGTAAATTCTACATTAATTACAGCAGAACTGATGGGTAGATTCTATCTATCCCACCCAAGAGCTTCTTCCCTCACTCCTGACAGTAATCCACCAGCAGGAAATGTAATCAGCCACTGGAGATAATGTCAGCTCAGCCTCTGATGCCTTGTTAAGTTAGACAGATTTAAAATAATGTTGTTGTCGTCTATACCATCTCCTGGCAAGGGCACTGTGTTCTCAAAAAAACCAAATGAACCAAAAGCCAAAAAAGAAAATCTGAAAAGACATGCTGCATAAAATACAATTTCATCATATTTTGAGAGCTATTATCTACTGTGGTACTGAGAAAACTGTCAGAGGCCCAGTGATTGAGAATGAACTACATCCAGAACAATACTGTATAAAACATGAGAATATGTTTCCCAGAATAACACCTGTTGCTTATTATTTTATATAATATTTTGTAAAGTCGGGGGGGGGGTGCGTCTGTATTATTTTAATAAAATAGTAAGCCATTTTATAAAATAGCTTTGTGCATATTAGTTCTGGCGTATTTTTGCAATTCCTCCATACATGTACGAAAAAATTTACTTTCAATAAAATCAAATATCTAATTTTTCTGCTTTGCTCAGTACTCCACTCAGTGACAGTGTGAACAAAATTAATTTCAATGTTGGTGAACCCCTTTCAATATAAAGTTGGTCACTACCTAAAGCACTTAATGCCTGACTCATAAAACCATGCTACAGAAACACCGTATCAGTGCTAATCATAAAATCTCTGCCAAACATTGCCTATCTTTGAGAAATCTTTTGGATCTGTGTGTACCTTCTTTAAAATATAAATCTCCTTTTCACTGACAGGCCTTTAGTAAGTTACTGAACATAATTTTGTAAACTCTGCATCTGGTATCTTGGCACCTAAATGGCCTATTAATACATACAAATATAAAACCAAAAATAAATACCAAGTAGATAAAACTTGCGTACATAAATATATTTCATAATGGTAAAAGTACTGGTTGTGCAATGTTGGTGCCAAAACTTTTATCCCCATGTAGCACCTGCTCATTGGACAATCAGTCTATTTTGTGTTAGCCTGAGTTGGGTTTTTGGCACCCCAACAAAATGCTGGCAGAATTGTTAAATTGTACATGGTTAGTTATGCGCTGTTCAACCATGGCTGAATCTGAGTAGTGTAAAAACTCTGATGAACTTTGAACACTTATACGAAGATCTATATATACATCATACCCAAGGTAGTTGTGCAATTGGAGGCATTAAAATTGTGCATATGGGGTGTCAAACTTCTAAATAGGAGCACAAACAAGACAGATGATCTACAGTTAATGGCATTAGTTCTCCATGTAGCACTCATCAAGATCTTGAGTACTAGATGATGCAGTGGCTTTCATGGATTAGGAAAAGTAGGGAATGGCATGCCATAATTCTTGCAGACCAAGGAGTTGGATGTAAACTGCATGGGCAGCATTGGCAGATGCACTTCAATTTCTGAGCCCCTGACTTTGCAATGCCACTGTGTTCTTTTAACAGACTTTGTAAAGCTTTAGAGGTAGGGACCAATTTTTTGTTAAAATGTAGTAAAGTATTAGCTCACTGGGGCCTTAGAAATACTGTACAGTGCAAATAGCCAACGAAAGAGTATCTTTTCCAGTTATCTTAATATTCCTTAAGCTAAGTATCACAAGAAGTCCTTTGCTGTAAAACTGAGAGCCGCTTGAAGATGAAAAAATGGAGGTCCTAGAAGTTACAAAATATTTTTTCTGCAATATTTAGGAACTTACCAATTAGCAATGTAATCCAGGTCTTGACTGTCACTTGTGTTTCAAATGCAGTCTCATCTGTGTCCCTATGCCTTCTTTTAGCATATCTTTTCCATAAGCAGGTGAGCATACTAATAAAATATACATGATAGAAGGTAGAGAGATCACTTGCTTTTGATAGACCTTGTCAACGTGCTAGATAGAACATAAGAATTTGTATAAGCCCTATGCCTTTCATTGAAATTTCCTCTAATTTTTATGAGAGGCACTGCCTAAAAGATTTATTTGAATAGTGTAGGCACAGACATTCAGCTACCCAGTACCAACACATTCCAAGTACTACCAGGTAATGCCAGACAATTGCTATATAGCAGCCTTGTAAACCCTCATTTTCAAGTCTGAAAATACCTGAAGTGAAACATTATTTGACTGTCTCATTCCTTGGCAGCACACAGACCTGCTTTCCTCTGTCATCGCCTGTTGCTATACTCTCACCTACCTCAATAACAAATGAGCCCTCAGTGTTTACTCTGATCAAAATTCATAGCTACAGCTAACTGCTGCGGTTCTGCACTTATCTACAGGAGTAAAACAGGCTGTGGGTATGATTAGCGATCAGCTGGACTATACACTGTTACTAAAAAGTTCCATGTTGCTACTGACAGTCACAGTTCATTTAGGCCTCATTGTGATAGATGCACAGCCAGTCATGAAGGGGAGGTTGGGAGCCACTTAGACA
Source organism: Athene noctua (assembly GCF_965140245.1). NCBI lineage: Eukaryota > Metazoa > Chordata > Aves > Strigiformes > Strigidae > Athene > Athene noctua. Next base: position 74,531,847 of record NC_134037.1, read on the forward strand.
TACTTAGACCATTAAAATGGGCTGCATGAATCTCTATGGGTAAATCACAAAGGAAAACAGTGGACAAGTAGCATCACAAAACACTGGGTTTACTATGAGGTAAAACATTACTGTATGTCAAGGCTTTCACACTTAAGACAGAGGCTCCTTAAGACTCACTAGGTCAGGACAGACAAAGACATAGATGAGGCCTTTGGTCTGTACATGGGAGCTAGAAGTGACCTAACAGCCATAATCTAGCCAAGAGCTAAGGCAGGAGATGTTTGCTTGGCAGCGGAGTTCAGAGACATGCCTTCTGCTCTTGCAGTTCCTTTGGACCACTCTACCAGGAGCTACTTCAAATTCTGGCCATCCTAAGCAATTTTACCCACTGTTCTTAAAGGCCACGTCCCCTTACTGTTCTTGTGATATAGATCATAGAGTTTATTCAACTACCTGCACTGCTTTTCTCTGGGTTAGGGTTAACTTTCTTCATAATAGCTTGTATGGTGCTATGTTTTGAATCTGTGACCAAAACAGTATTGATAACAGAGAGATGTTTTAGCTAGTGCTGAGCAGGGCTTACACAGAGTCATTTCTCACTCTCCGCCCTCAGTGAGTAAGCCGGGGATGTACAAGAAGTTGGGAGGGGACACAGTTGGGACAGCTGACTCCAGCTGAGCAAAGGGATATTCCACACCATGTGGCGTTGTGTTCAGCAATAAAAGCTGGGGGAAGGAAGAGGAAGGGGGAGGGGGTCTCAGAGTTATGGCACTTGTCTTCTCAAGTAACCATTATGCCTGATGGAGCGCTGCTTTCCCGGGGATGGCTGAACACCTGCCTGCCAACGGGAATTGGTGAATTAATTCCTTGGTTTGCTTTGCGTGTGCACACAGCTTTGCTTTACCTATTAAAGTGTCTTTACCTCAACCCACGAGCTTTCTCCTGATTGACTCCCCCATCCCACCGGGGCAGGGGAGTGACTGAGTGGCTGCATGGGGCTGAGCTGCTGGCTGCACAAACAGACAAGGAGGTAGATGAGAAGTCTGAATCTCTCAGAAATATGTATTTCCAGGTTATGTTGGGTTTGAAGGGAGGAACTTTAGGAAGGAAGGAATGCAAGTGGTCCTTGCATATAGTAAGTGTTCCTTGCATAGAAATAAGGACAGAAAATTTAAGAATATAAGCAGTTATATAATGAAAGTTCAATCTCTAGGAGCAAAACAACACGGCACAGTAAGTGAGGATCAGGAAAGAGCTGGAAGGCTGGATCAGTAGAATATTGTTTTCAGTCCAGGGAGCTATTTACACACCACATCAGACTGTGATGTTATCTGTGAAACAGCAGATAGCCACGACAGCAATGACCATACAGTGCTCTATTAATGCCTGTTCAGCTCTGGGTGGGCCCAGATGTAACAGCTCTGCCCAGAGGGAACAGACCAATTTATGGAACAAATGCTTAATGTGTATCTGAGCAGGGCAATATTGATCTTCACTGTAAATATCACAAAGATCACTTAAATGGTTTCTTTCAATGGGACTGAAATGAAGATCATGAAAAGGAGAAGAACTGACTGACACCAAGAAAACTTAAGATCATCTAGTTGCTGAGCATTGTGAAAAAACTAACAAACAAACAAAAGACCCTAAACTCACCTCTAAGAAGCTATCACAAATTTCCTTTTCCCACAGCTCAAGCCTGTCACCTCTGTCACCTGCTCAACTTAAAACTATGGACCAGGTCATTAATTGCCTCAGCAATACTGTCAGAACAATAAATCTGCATGTAACTGGAAAGCACCTATAAGAAATGATGACTTACAGATACCCTTAGAGGTTTTGCAGCTCCTTTCTTTTGTCTAACTTCTGTGTAGTACTTAATATGCTCCAAACACTGTTAGAGGAACCCAAAATGCAGCTTGTGGAATGGCAAAGGACAGAAGTCTGCAGAAGAAAACTTGTACAACTAAGGTTTTATTGTCAGGAACCTTCACTGAAGTTACCCTCTGTAAATGTAAGAGCATTACATATATATTGATGCTTGGTATTTAATAAATTAGCATGTGCATGCATATATTCACACACACATACAAAAGCACAAAAAGTTATTTCATTTCCTCACTGTTTTTTTTCTTTATACCTATGTGTTTCCTTTATTCATGGAAGAGTAAAAATATTGAAAGATCAAGAGATCATACAGTAAAGAAAATTTCCTGCTTTTATAGCGAATCACACTATGTTTCTGAATATTCACAACCGCAATTGGTGTTTCTTTCAAAAGCATTCTAGATTAAATAAATGAAGCCACATGAGTCCTGTATGTCAAAATGCACAGAGCTGAGATAAACAGCTTCTCACTGAAGATTGTTAAAGCCATAAATTTGGAATAAAGGAAAGCGATATATAGGAACTCATTATATTTTTTTTCACCATAAACTTCAGTTTAGTGAAAACTAAACACATAAAACAAGAATACCATTTTACAACTGTAGCATATACTATAAATTAAATCCTTGGAGCTTTTGCTGTTTTCCCATACTCTGTCAGCCTATGTACACAGACAGTAATACCCAACAATTGAGGTGTATGAATTCTCTATCAGTCAGTACAGTAGCAACATATTTTGGAAATAATATTTTCCAAAAGCAGATGTTTTAAGACGACCTTTGCTGGTTAATACTTTACAGTAAACCTTCTCCCTAAATTTTTCAGTCATAGCTGATGAGGATTTTAACCCACCAGTTATCATCTATGCACCTGGATCACTTTGGAAATGATACAAGTACCTTGATCACAGGAGGGATAAGAAAACAGTGTGTTGAGTAACTTGCAGATGCAGAGGCAGCAAGGGCTACAGACAAGAAAACAGGGAAACAAAAAACCCGGGGCTGATAAACTCTAGGTAAGAGAACAACAACAAAAAACCCTACCCCCACCACTCCCCATAATCAAGGTTCAGCTCAAGAACTTAGTTCAGGCTTCTAACAGGCCAGTCTCTTGATGACTAATTTAAGGCATCTACATAGAGTGGGGTGGGCAGGAAGAAGGTTTATTGTCTCCACTCAATGAACTTCAAAACAAAGAGAAGGCAAGTAAGTTGCTAAAGGCCATACAAAGCTGAGAACAGCGCTGCAAGTCCCCCAAATTCTCATGGTGCATTGCCTGCAAAATTCCACACCAAAGGCCGTATCAAGGAGTCATGATACTGAGGCTGTGCACGTAGTGGGAAACAGAGCTTTTCTAATGGGTATTAGGAGGTGCTGACACAATGAGTTAAGGTATCAGTTTATATCAGAACGTGATTATTTCCCACATGAGTAGGCTTAGAAAAGGTGTGATTTTAAAACATGATTATACAAAGAATTTTCTAGGGCATATCTGCAATAAGAATTAAATCTTTACAGAATCAAGTCTACAGGAGCATTTTCCAACTGAAATACCCACTGTGATACAAATAAGAACTTCTGAATTTGCATTTAGATTTTTTTCAATTTTACACCTTTAAATACAGTAAATAAACCTGCCAAATAAAACAGCTCATTGCAAGAATAAAAAGCCATATCTTCCTAAACTGTTTATCTAAGAACAGGCAAAGTTTTATGAATTATCATGGAGTCCTATAAATTATAATATTATGAGAGTTTAAAATTGGAAAAAAACAAGATTTGAATTGACAAGCCAAGTCTTATTAAAGTGTAAGTGGCAATATTCCTGAGGCATGATATTAAAATTGATAAACACTGCTGACTCATATAGTAGAAGCCAGCATCTTCAACAAAACCCACTGGAGCAGCAAGTATAAGAATTTGTACTAGATGGTTAGACCCTATCTAGTCAAGGGCATATTGGCTGCTAAGACAAAATAAAGCAACTGTAAAGCTGGCTTCATGTTTTTCACCTAAATTTTTTAGTCTGTTTTGCCCTGGTGGCTTAGATTTGTTTCTTTTGAACAATTTATTTTAATCACCTTCTAGAAACTACTTCATAAACATTAATGTGCAAGGAATTATCAGGAAAAAATAATAGCATGTGTTACAAAACTGCTCATTAAAACATGTTTAGGATGCTGGGGAACTACCCCTTCAGCAGAGCACTCTAGAACGATGCAGCACTTTGGGACAGAGGGCAGCAGTTATTATTCAATTATTCTTCAATAGTAATGAAAAAAATCACTGAAGTAATTTCTAAGGAGGTTGCAAGCGCTTCAGTCATTGGTATTCCAGTTCACGTCTATTTTCCAGTCAAGAGCACTCATATTTAGTTATTCCTACAGTGATTTCCACATTTTCCTGTCTAAAATCTTGTCTTCAGAGGTTCCTAAGCTTTCCGGTAACTTAGTCAAATGAATATACAAGGACAGAAAATAAGCAAAGGTGATGAGTGCATTACTTCCTCCAGACTTATGCAGTTTTCTGATAGCTTGACTTGATCTAGGTAGAGTCAAGTCTTTGGCTCTTTGTATTCCTTCAGAGAAAGGAAGCTGTATAAAGTCTTCTTAATTTGCTACTTATTTGTTAAATATTTCAGGATATATATATTCACAATATATATAAAATACACAAAAATATGTGTTACATTGTTTCACTTTGATATTGATATAATGGAAACAGAATTGGGATGTATTTCAGAAATCTCATGTCAGATCTTCATGAGGGGAAAACAAAGTAAAAAAATCATCATTAAAATAACCTAGCTGAATGAGATACTGTGAAGGAGAGGAAAAAATAGGGAGCCACTTGTCACTCTACCAGCTTTAAAGATCAGTATTTCTTATAAAAAATCTCATTGCCAAACCTGTTATGTGGTGTTCATGCACACTGAAATGCACTCTTTAGGTCCACTGTAATTAGACCTCTTCCACAAATTCTAATTCTGAGCTGAAATTGTTTGGGTTCACTGGCATTGAAAAGCTATTCCCCAAGTATATGTTACTCAAAGACTTCTTTGAGGATTTTTTTTGCATTTTCTTATTTACATTTTTCCCCTTCCTTTCCAAAACAATGTCACTTCTAAAGGGTATTTTACAGAATCTAAATTAAAAAATTACAGAGGTGTGGCAGGTGCACCCACCCAATGAAAGCCGAGCTTCTTGGCTGCTGAAGCGTAGCAGCTCCTGATTACCTTTGCTCTTGGGGCTTCATGGTAGTTGGGGCCTTTGGCCAAAGGGAGCCGCTATTGACTACAGGTCAGATTCGGCCTGGGTATAAATGGAGTTCCCTGGGGGAGCCTTTTGGAGCTTATCCCCTGGAGCAGCAGCTGTGGTCAAGGACTCTCCCCTTGGGTCAGGACGCTGCCCAAGGAAACTCCTTGAGGTGACTTGGGTCAGGACGCTGCCCTGAGCCAGTCCTCGAGGTTGAGAGACCTCACTTGTTAGGTGAGTGACAAAGCATTTTGGGTTGTCATTAAACCCTAGAAAGCTCTTCTGTTCTCCTCTCACAGGCATTCGAACCTATAATTTATGGAGAGCTAGTTAAGTGTGTTAATAATATTATTTTATTTTATTTTTGATGGTTGGTTGCTTATTTGAGAGCATCTGTAACAAGAGGTTAACTTTCCTATCATTTGTAGCAAATGCTGTTTGTATGCAATTTCTAGCATGCCTGTTAAATTGAGGCCTTTCAGCAATACTTCCTTTTCCTTATATGATTGTCAGTTATTTAAGGAAAAATTAATTGTGTTCTCTGGTTTGATTCAATAGTTTGTGACATGTCCCAGCAGTATTCCTGCCTGAGCTTTAGTAGCCAGCACAATCATATATATGTATTCAAAAACCTATGCTTCCAAGTTATCAAACTTGTAGTTACAACATCTGATGTGAAGTGTATAAATGATGCTTAAAACATTGGTTTTAAGGTCAGGAATAATTCTCTTATATCAGGAGTGATTTCTATTTGTTTACCAAAAAACAAACAAACAAAAAAGTAAAGAGGGAAGGAGCAAAGATTAAGAACCATTTTCATTAACTTTTCAAAAATAGAAAGAATTTTGTTGGTTTATTTACATTTGTCAAACCTTTTGTCCTTGAAGTAGAAGCACAGCAATTAAACTAGCAATAAGTCGATTTAACATTTTCAGAGTGCTTTGACCCATTAAGTACAAAGCATCTAATTCTTACTTTCAAATATGCCTTCAACTGGTTGGTTCTTATCTACAAGGATAATCAGCATACAGCATCGTGTTGTAATGGTCTTGCATTCACCTTGATTTCCTAATGTACCCAGGGTCAAACCAGTCATAACCTTTTCTCCAGTTCCTCAGTCCCCAGGACACAGATCATCAGATTTTTCTCCCCTCTTACTTTTTATCAGATATTGGAGTCAAGCCTAGGGGTAAAAACTTTCCATTTGTACAGCTTTATAGCATCAGTGCATGTTTGGAGGACATGCACAAAATCCTGCCATGGTCTACCATCTTATATTCTTGTTGATTGCTAAGGACACCTCTTTCAGTGCTTTAGCAAACATGTGCTGGCCTCAAATTCTATTTTTCCTTCTGTTATTTCACTCTGTGGTGCTGATAAATGTCACCAGCACTGATGGGAATACACTTATAAGAAACTAAAAAAGACCCCAACAACCTACAGCTCTGAATAGGATTAATATATCTTAGTTAGAATTCCTAAGGGATGACAAAAGAAATACTGGCTAACTTGAGTGCTTAAATGGAAACTTTTTCTTTCAGGTGAGTAAAACCTGCATAAATTCAGCTGTAACAATTGCATTTTAATGTCTTTTGCTGCTGGATCCAAAGCTACAAAAGCACACATTCTAAAAAATTACTTTTTCTTTTTTTTTTTTTTTTTTTTTTCTGACTGCACCATAAATAGGTGGGATTGATGTGAATGAAAAAAAATCAGTATTTTGATCTTGCTCCTACTTTTCTGCTAATTATGATTCCTTATTCTGAATGGTGATTCTCTTTGAGAAATAATACACATACACAATGCAGCACAGGGTCTGTGAAGAATAAATTCTTACAAAGAAGGCTGCTGCACCTTTGACTGTCCTTCCCATGGCTCACATTGTACAGGAGGAAACTACAAACTCAGGTATAACCGTACAGTTTTCAAAAGGAAATTTAGAACTATCCATAGCTGCACACATGCACAGTCTACAACACAGCTATATAAAACACAGGCATGAATGAATGAATGAGGAAGGAAGTGCATGAAAGAAAGGATGCTCAAATATTTTCAAATGAAGTGTGTGCAAAGTATTACAGTTATTCTACCATAAATCCATTGTATGGTGTAATATTTCACTGTGGAAAATTTAGTCAATCTTTACTCATTATCTCACATACTGAAAAACATCTGATGGTGCTTTACTAATTAGGAATTTTTCTGTTACAGAAATAGCTTAAAAGCTGCAAGTTCCCTTCACTTTCAGGGTGCCTAAGGTCACAGGACGGTCAAACTGTTAGGTAGCTGCATCTTTATGTTGATTCTTCCCCCCACATTGAGTTTCAGGAGCTACCCCACAAATCGGTAACATTCAGATGCATGTAACTCCAAAATCCTGCCAGATGTTCACTACATCTTTAGCACCCCACACATTCAGAAACCTTGTCCTAATTGCTTAAGCTAGTTTTTAAGAAGGGACATGGAAATGCTAAGTATCAAATGATGACCCTTAAAATACACAGTCCTTCGGGATGTAAATTTCAATCAAGTAAAGTTGATTTAAATTCAATCAGAACAGAATAAAAAAAATCCTGCTTTGATTCATGTTAACACCTCTTTGAGCACCAGTTAATAATTGAGAAGATTTTGCAATACTGAAAAAAATATATTTATGCTATACAATTAGAAAGAAGGAACTGTATTCCATACATTTTAAAGGCATGAATATTCAGATAATCGGTTTAGATCACTTAAGATTTATCAATTCCCCAACTGTTAGCACTCATTCTCTGTAAAAGGTCTCCTTACATAACCTCAGTTCAAGCATTAGAAAATGCAATTCCCCAAAGCATTAGTCACTTCTGAAAATTTAGGTCAGAGAAAATTTCTACACTTCAACATCAAAATGATTTTTCCCTGAAAACTCACAGGGATTTGGTTCTATTTCTTTGAAAAGTTCTACTAAATACAACAGAAAGCAAAATGCAATCATCACACCTTTACCAGGGCCTCATGCCTGCACATCAGAGAAAAAGCTCAAAGAGAGAACTCTGGAAGGAATAAGACATCTCAGGTGATGTGTGTGAAGTAAGAAAAAATATCTTACCGATTTTCAACAACTAGACTCCATGACTACATTCTTTAATTGCAGAGCATCTCCTCTCCACTTACCACCTTAAAAAAGCTATAGCAGATTTGATAGCTGAAGCATGGTTTCTAAGAATTAGAAATGCATATGAAAAAAACAAAAGTACCCCTCCCAGCCCACTGGGTCGTGTAAATTATTATCTTATGAATTACATACATTATAAGCAAGTGACCCTTGTCTGTTAAACCTCCCTTCTAAATTAAGTGAAAGTTAGATACAGAAGTATAGGGGGGAAAAGCGAAATGGTTTTGCTCTTTTTTTTTTTTTTTTTTTTTTTTAATTCGTAAGTAACAGGTAAAGGTTCACAGATGTCAGTGGTAAGTGGCATCACTGCCAAGTTCCTGCTAGTAATGTACAACTGGTAAACCACATCATTAAAGAAAACAAAAAAAAAAGACACAACAAAAAGTCTCCAGCAGGTTGATACCAATCTTACAACCTAGTGCTGTGGCTTCATGAAACTCCGCTTTTATATTCGTTGTCCCTCTACCAAAGTAAAGCAATACTCTCTACATGTGCTCCCTGATCTAGCAATACATGGAAAAGGCCTAGTCAGGAATTTTTCTCCCAGCTAGTTGTACTCCTCTTTCCAACATGGGCTGAAGCTGACCAGGAAAAGCAAGTTGCCTACAGGTCCTGGGAGGTCAGCAGCTGAAGGGAGGAACTGCTGTGGAACAGGGTTTGGGGACTGCCAGCACCACCTGATACTGTAGCTTTCACCATGGGTATAAATTCCCCATGAACACGCCTGGCTTCAAAAGTAAAATCAAACTGACCAAGAAGCATTGGAATGATGAGGGCATCTAAGTCCCCCTTGAACCCTCTCAAAACTGTCCTACAGAAAGCAGAAACATTATTGCACACCATAGATTGCAGTGTGCTAATTAGTGATATCATTGTCATGAGAGATAACTTATGTCTCCCACTAACTGCAGAATGTGAGGACTGTGGCCACCATGGAGCCATGGGGAGAACACGCAGCAATTCAGGTCACCTGCAACTGCAAAGGTAGGAAGGAAGTATGTCTTTCTGAAGCTGTGGGTCTAAAATGTATCCATTACATTGCCAGGGGAAGATCTTGGTTTTATATGTGATACTAGCAACAGTTACTGCTGTGTTTTAAAAGCTGCAATACTCATTTTAAGCACAGAAAAGATCTGACTTTTCATCATGTCTTTTGGCAAAAAAACTCACCCCAGAGTAAATATATAACACACACACACACACACGCCTCTTAAAACAAAACAAAAAGCCCCAAACAGTGCAACAATGACCTCAGATTTACAAAAAATTTTAGGTTTCTTCATATGGACCTTATGTGAATTCACACGCTGCTCTCCTTTCCTTTTGATAAGAAAGAAGGAAGCATCTCTAACCGACAATGCAAATGGAAAGCATTATTAAAGAAAGAACAAATGCAATTTAAATAAACAGTATGTTTTGCTGATGTTAGGTGCTGATATGCAATATTCAAACTTTTGACTGAAAGAATCATAAAGACACCAATAGAAGAAAGAAACATTGTAGGAACTCTTAACTAGAAGACACTTTTTTATTTATGCTAGTTGCAATTGTCTACCTGAAGTTATAACAAAAATCCCTCTGTAATTTTTTCAACTGAATTCTGTAACTCTTATAATCTCATCTGGCATCTTTTTACCTATGGATGAATTATTTCAGCTTTAGCTACAAATTAAACTGAAAACAAACCAGCAAATAAAAATCCACACTTTGAATCCTGTCACCTCCAACTTTATTTCTACCTCTACAGTCTAAAAACTGCTAATTTAGAGAGGTGAGGGGATGTGTGGAAGTGTCATGATTTCCACTTTTAAAAATCTATTTTCTCACTAGCAGCTTGCTTACCTTCACTACTAAGAAATAAGACGCAGGTTTTAGTGGAGATTTTACAATACTTTGTTAGGACTTCAACTGAGACTTCTGCTGTCAGACAGAAATTTCACTATTCATCTATGACCAGCTTGAGAAAGATCAGCAGAGACTACATGAAGGTTAGTCTGCTCAGTTATATAATTACTTAAGGGAAATTATATTATGAAGACAACCGAGAAAAAAGAAGTCTATCCAAAAAGCGAGTGAAAAGACCAAATAATTGTTCATTTTAAAGCCCCTCTCCGGAGATGCACTTACATAATCATAAAGTGTATAAATTAAAAAAATAGTGTCAGTAGATCAGAACTGTTTTAAAAAGCATTTGCACACTAGAGATACTGAAAGTATTTAACTGACTTTAATACTTCTGCTGCAACAACCATGTAAGAAGGATGTGCTTCCTCATGTGGCTTGTAATGCCCATAGAACGCAACTGCGGAGATTACAACTTCTCCTCATAAACCTTAAAAGAGCCAGGAATGTAACATTAATAACCTTTTTTTAATTAACTACTTAGAGATCAAAAGAAGGTCTGCAGTTTCATATGCCATCTGAAAACTAATGTTCTTTAAAAAAATGTTATGTGTAAAATATACACCACAATATATATACTATATATGTATTTTTATATATATATATATATATATATATACACATATATAAAATGTAGTTGCAAGTCTGTGAGAAACTTCTGATGAAGTTCACAGAGTTTGAAAATTGATCCTTCGTTGTCTGGTACCAGCACCCTTGCATCTTATTTCCTGAACCCAATGAATTTTTCTCCCACCCTTGTGCTACTTCAATTGAGACATCTTACCAGTGGGTCACTAAATTCCAGGCTTACTTTTAATTTCTACTTTTTCCAATCAATTAACTGTGAGTAAAAGAAAGGCCTCTATTTAATGTGAAGCTTCCATCTTCTGCATCATTTATCTGCATAAAGTCAGAAATTCACCTAAATAACCAGATAATCCCACCCATTCACAGAATCACAGAGCTGAATGAGTTAGGAGCAAACAAGTATTTTTCTACTTTTATTCTCCTTTGGTTGCATTGGAAGGAGGAAAACAACTATATTCTGAGTCTTCAGTTTGTTTCCTTGATGTTGATAACACTATTAGCAGACTGCTCGTCCTTACACAAGTCACTAACGCTATGTATAACTTCTATACCCATGTTGTAATGTTCAAATTGAGAGCCACCTTAGAATCTACAAATGATGCCTTAGTAGGTTACAAACACCACTAATGAGAACTGGTTCTGGTAGCTCTCATGTAGTTTGTAACATAACACTGCATACAAATGTTAATAGCTCCCTTCTGTACACTGCAATTACTTTGCTGAAAAATTTTCTTTGCTTTTTTTTTAAAGGCATAACTAAAAAGTGCCATTGTTTTTACTATAGAGCATGCACAACATTAACTCGTTTTAGAAGTAAAACATACTTGAAGTAAAGAAATGCCTTGAACTTCTGTCATGTCTCTGTCGAAACTTTCCTAAATTAAGTCTTTGGACAGTACTATTTGTAATGATAACATCATCTTAATTCAATGTTTACAGAAGAGTTAATCTAGTAAATTTTCCAGTAAAAAAGTCATAACAAAGCCACCACAAAACACATCAGTCAGACAAAAAATTATCTTTTAATTTTAGGATACTGTGGCTAATTATACTGCATTCAAAACAATTTCCTTATGTTAAAACATTGAGAAGTACAGCCTGAATTCCAGTCTACTTTCATATTATATATGTATGGATAACTCTATATGGTAGAAAATTATAGAGTTCATAGATTGTGCTCCATTTACCCCTCGAATGATTTAAAACATTTACCTGTGGAGGGTTTATGCCTGTTTGTCCAATACATTCACATCAGAGTTCTTTCATTATTAAGAATTTGTCTTCTAAGAGATTTTTATCTGCACACAAATTTAAAGTCTTTTTTTTTTAAAAAAAACCCCACATTTTCTTCATTTGATACTTTGTCACATTAAGCAAACACAGAAGCTCGTCTTTTATAATTCCAAGAAGCTTGTATACCACTGACAATAGCACAAAGGTTGCATTCTTCTGTCGGGTCACCAAGCAATTAGGGCATAAAAGACAAGCTTTCTCCAAATCTATTGTAATTCTTTAAAACTGCAGACAGAGGTATTCCACAAAATCTTAGGTGAAGTGTGACACCAGTAAGATCCTCCACAAAGCCTCATGAGAAGCAGTGTGGAAAATTACGAGCCTCTGTCAGTCTCCTGCACAGGAACAGAACAAAAGTCACTGTCTTTGTGTCCCCCGCAGTGGCATGATAGAGGCACAGCTTATGATGAATCACAGCAAAAAATGTTATGTGGTAACTACCTACAGAATAAATTGCATTTTTTGTGCAGTAAAACTGCTTGATAAATTGCTTTTACAGTGCACCTATGGCTATCTTCACCTGCCCTCTGCCCGCAAATCCATCTCTCCCTCTTGTATTTCTGACATCCCTAGGTATTAAGCCATAAGGCACAGCTACTATTTAAAAATTATCACCTATCTAAAAGCAAACTCTTGTTTTCCCCAAACCCACATTTTTTTTTCTAAAAACTTAAAAACCACACAGCAACTAACTTGAACACATGGAGGCATTACTGACCCCCAGTAAGCAATTCTCTCAAACTGTGTACTTTCCACAGTTCAGGGAATGGTTGATAGAAATGTCACTTAACCTTACATATCTAGAGGATGACAACTTCTAGATGACTTTTATTGCCAGTGGGAAGAAATACTTCTGTTGTATTTTTGGCACTAACCTTAGGATGATCTTGACCACATCCTAGGAAGGCCTTTTTCTCTTCACTGACTACAAAGCAGGGGGTCTACACCCCTGGTTCACATGTGGATGCCTATATTGGGAACGTTTTAAGTAAGATATATCCTACCCTCAATGTAAAACAATGAGGCAGCTCTGTCCTGTTTAGCATTGCTGTAAGTTACACGATACAGAAAACTACATGGATAAAATATTGTGAACACTTTGCTTAGCAACAGGTAGAGAAACATAATTCACATACCATGGTTGTGACATATAAAATACTTGGGTGTGCCTGGAAAGGAGTCTAGCAATGACTGATAATTGAAAAAAACAAAGCTGAAATCTTCAACAAGTGTATTATTTCCACAAAAAGTAGAAACTGATCTACAGAAAAAAATAAATGCTTAAGTACTTTCAAATGCTGCAGGAAAATATGAAATATTAAATGCTTTGTAGCAAAAGCCAATATTCCAAGATATCATTAACAAAAAAACATGGAAAAGCCATGTTGGACAAGCATAAAAATTCTGCTCTGAAAAACATATCACTGAGCAGAAAAAAAGAAATATAAAAGACAGCAGGTGAAAGCATTTCTCAAATAGCACCTAACTCCTATAATTTCTTTCTCCGTCTTTCAAATGCCATAGTTAGAGCTTTGTTTGTACTCCTCATGTTGTTTAGCAGGATGAGAAAGACTCAGAAAGGAGCCAGAAGTTTATTTAATATAAAAATGCCATTCCTAGAAAACAACAAGTAATAATAGAACTAGAATGGAGATAAGAATCAAACTTGAAAACAGCAAGTTTATGTTCTCTAAAACAACTTAATTCAGACAAAATCAATTTATTCAACATCTAAAGATAATACTGATGCAGTACCCCATGTAATAAGCCTGCTGCATAATCTTCAGGTGACAATCTCATGCCTAAAAAAACCTCTTATCAAGCCTTCTTTATGTCCAGAATTTAAGTAGTGAAGGCTTTGTAAAGCTGACTTAATAATATGCAGCAGAGACTGAAAAACCAGGAAGACTGAGCCAAAATATGAGAGACCCCGCCTCCCCAAAAATCTTATCAGGCAGCCAGCTGCCTGTAATAAGGGTTGTAGAGAGCAAACAGACTGAAGATCATCTTTGTGGAACAGCAAGCTTTTCAGCGCCAGCACAAAGGCTTCAGTTTAATGTGTTGTAAAGCTATCTTCCCAATAAATGTAAGAAAAGGTCATTTTTGATTGAAAACAGCATTTTGGTAATAAGAATTATCTAATCAACTTGCAAACATGCTTTGGTTTTACTATCAAAATGTAATAAGAAAAGGATCATTTGTGGAATGGAGGTTTCTGTTTAAAAGATTTTTCATAAGTTATATTCCAGGGAACAATCCAGCATGTTTTTTTCTGCCTCCTGTTATGAAGGATATGGCAGAGCTTTGACTGGCAAGTAGTGAAACCTAAGGAAACATTTTCATTTTACATGCATTTCCTATCTGAAAAACCTGAAAGTGATATATTATGTAATGCATCTCACCAGTTCTCTTCCCTTTCCCACAAATTTATCACCTTTTACCAATATTTAAAATAGCATGGTACAGTATATAATAATTACTCACATTCACCCAGAAAAGTCTGAAATACATAAAGAGAATCATTAAAAGATAAAAGCTACCACACCAAATCCAGCATATACTTCAGGTTTTGACAGCTGGTTCCAGCAGACACCACAGACAGTTTTTCAAGTCACCTGCTAAAGACTGTCTTTTGCAAACCCAACTCATTGCTCATGCTCCTTTCTCCCACACAGATTTTGTGGCTGTTTCTCTTTGAGACTTCTGTGTAAGTCTGTGCCCTACTCATGTGTGAGGGATCTCAAGCCATTATTGGACCTCTGACTTTTGGCTCTGACCACACAAACATCTGATATGTCTCCAATACCATTGAATTTATATCATAGAGGCATAAAAATAAATACGTCGGTATAACAAAGATCTACATACATAGTCTTGTAGCCTAAATGATAACAAGTTATTGTAGAGGGATTTATATTGAATATTACAATAGAATATACTATTAAAGAAGTACTAGGAGTTACAAAATTAGCAATTTCGCTCAATATTATCATGAGACAAATTCAATTTACATTTCACAGTTATGCTTTTACCAAGGGACAGGGAGAGCTTTCTGAATCAAAACTAGGCCCAGGTACATGCCACTTATATAGAAAAAGCCCAAACAATGCAGGCCTGAAGAGAGCTGCAGAATGTATTTCAGAGACTGCTGAATGTTTCATATATTCTTGTTCATAGACATTTCAAAATATTTTTTAAATTGCATTTTGAATAAAAGTTATACAAGCCAGTCAAAGGAGGTTGCTCTGTAAACTGAAATAAACTTCATCTCTCCTCATTTCCAACTAATATTTTGACAGAGCTTCCTCTGCCAGCACCTCCCAGTATATTTAATGACAGAGGCTAAAGAAGGTGGAAAGATCCCCATGCAAAGTTATAAACAAATACTGTGGAGAGGCACATTAGTGGCTGAAGAATTACAGTGTCCAAATTCTATCTGGAGTAAGGTCATATCAAAAAAAGGGGAGGTGAATGGCTTTCCTGGTGGGCAGAGAACATGCATTGCAGAAAAGACTTCCTATTAAGACTTTACTGTACATTTTTCCAATACTCCTTCTCCTGGGAGTTCTCATGAAGGTCTGTATGGATGACACCATCTCCGAGAGATGCAGTCGCAGCACACTGAAAGGCACTGAAGAACTCTCAGTACATAGAATGTGGTCTAAGATACTGGCACTTGGTTAAAGGGGGAAGAGGGCATTGTTTGGTTTTTACACCTGAATTTTTTAAACAAAGTTCAGGAAGATTCGTAAAGGTTAAATCTGCTACTGGATGACTGCCATCACGTAGCAGAGACCAGGCATGTAACTGTGCCTAATTACAGACCAAGTTTAATTCACCAGATGATCTGGCTGTGCAGAAGTCTAGCAAGAAACATCACTTTGAGGGGCTCAGTACAGGCAGGCTTCAAAAGCTTTATTTCACTTTTGAAACATTTCTGCAAGAAGGCAGTTTAAAAATTAGCTCTGTCTTCCACTCTAATAAAGCTTTTAAAACACTGAACACTGGTGAGCAAATTCAGGACATACCCAGAGCCAAGGAGCCACAATATGCTACCTAATGATGTGAACATAGAGTATGCTAAATGTGTCTTCTAAATAAGACTATTAGTTTTCCAGATTACTTTATTATGCAGGTATTTTACACAGTATCTCTTGTCTTCGACAACCAGAAGTAAATGAACGCATAGTTAAGAGTTTCTGGAACAGAGTGAATTATTTCCTTAACTACCACTAATCATGGATATTTCCACAAAAGCAGCATTAGCACTTGATTTATTTCTATCCAGAAGTTAATGCAGTGTTATAGCAAGGAAGTAAAAGAGACAACCTTTCAAACTGCTCTCCACACTACAACCAGGATGAAGTGAAAACACCACAGTTCAGATAATAGCTGTCTATTTGCAAATTGTTTTCCAGCCTTTTCTGATATGGAAGAGTTCTTCATGGAAGACACTGCTCCTTTTAAAAGGTAAATACACATGTATCTCTGAACACAGTATGTTCACTTGACTTTTGTATTTCCCAACACACAGGCCTCAAAAGCATCACAGGGACATCCCCGTGGCTGTGGACGCCAGGCAAGGACAGCGATGCGGGCAGGGTGGTTGCTGTGTTCCCTCAGAAGTGAGCTGGCTGCCTGCCCTCCCTCCTGCACCTTCCCTCCCCACCCAGACTTCAGAGACAAGATTCAACAAACCCCTATGCCCAGGAGGTGTGAGTACACTTCTACACAGTGTAACAAACTTTGAGACATATATTTGCTGTGGCTTCCTAAAAACTAAGCAAGCCACAACACAGGAGCAAAAGAAGCAGGTGAGGTCAACACCCTGCATGGTGGTCGTGCCATGAGAGGAGCACAGCACCGTCCAGGGCATGTGTCCTGTGCCCCCCTCAACTTTTCGGGGCCACCCTTCCTTGTCATTGTGGGAAGCACGGTCAGCCTGGCCATCAAGGTCCCGCTGACCACCCGAGGCAGTGCTGCATGCCCACCCCAGGCCCCGCTGCCCTTCTCCCAGCTGCAGGCCAGGCCTCTTCCCGTAACTGCCACCCACTCAGCCCAAAAGCACATTTTCAGTCCTTTCTACTTAACCAGCTCTCCCAAGAGTACAGGGGCTTTGGTTCAGCCCCTCTCCTGCACATGTGGGCCCTGGAGGCAGAGGTGGGCTACAGCACCAGCTGTTCCTGATGTAGCAGGAGAAAGGCATGTGCCTCTGCTGGAATAGGTCCCCCCCACGGGGCAGCTAAGGGAAAGCTGAGGTGCAGGGGCATTCACAGGGCCTGTCTGTGCTGCCTCTTCACTGCAGAGAAGGTGCCACCAGAAATATGGCCAGGTGTGACCAGAGCCCTCCTTCCTGACAGGCAGGAGCAGCTCTCAGGCTCCCAGGGGATCAGCTCTTCAGGAGAAAAGTCCTGCATTTCATCTGGTTTGCCATGGGAAAGAAAGATTTTACCACTACCAAGCACCAACAAGGACATAAACTGCACAAACGGCCCCTCCATACCTGAAATGCCACACCTGAAAGGTGGCACAGCATGCACACTTGTACAGCACGATGGCTTCTGCATGTCACAGCCTCTCTCTCTTTTTTTCCCCTTTCATTGCCAGATTTTACATTTCTTGCAACTCCCAGCATTTAATAGCTGTTTTTTGCTAAGTCAAATATGCAAACCCTGCTTGAGTTATACCGTATCTGGTTTTAAGATCCATCTCACAACTGCAGTGTACACTTAGGATGGTTATATGCATTAGGATGGTTATATGCATCTGAGTTATGATTTGAAAAATACGAGAAATGCAAAATATTATTTAAGTAGCTTGAGAAATGGTCGGTATTCTGCGGGAGAGCTGAGCCCGCACACGACCAATGTGATCAAGCAATGCCTGTTTATTACAACTAAGAAAGTCCTTTTATAATGTTCTCCCGCACACGTGAGTAACGTGCAGTACAAGTCCTCAAGACTGGACAGTTAACTTAGCCCGCGCTTTAAACCTTCTTATGGTTGGATAAAAAGTGCCACATCAGCCTTGCCAGGCTTCCTGCCTTGTGGAACTTCCTCTTCCGTCCCAACCCCTTCCGGGGGTTGTTTGACTCCTCGAGTTTCTCCCCCCTCACTCAGGGTTATGTCCTTATCGCATTCTTGCTCAGGCTGAGGCTCTTATCAGCCTTGGTCTCACGCAGGATTGCTCACATCTCCATTCTCTCGCAGAAAGCCCTCTAGAATCCCAACAGTATTCTTCATTTTAGTAGCATTCTTGGTGAGAATGACTAAGGTATATGAAAACACAGACCAATGTTTTGAATATGGCTCTTGTGGTTTTGGTTTGGGTGATGTGTTTTTTTTTTTTCCAAACACAAAGTAAAATAACTGAATGGTATCTATTTTATTCAGTTGTAAGAATTCCTCTGAAAAACCATAAATCATACAAGTCAGCTTAACTTACTTTCAGACAACTCCATAGGCTGAATGCACCTAAAATATAATCAGAGATTAATCTCTTAGAGTGGCATTAGCGCAGGATTTTACCATCAGTTGTCTTGGTAGCTTGTCCAACCAGGCAAACAAACCACCTGGTTCTGCCCCCCAAAATCTATGCAGCGAACTTAATGCATTAACACTAGACCAACACACAATGAGCTTTATAATGAAAAGCTCTTTGGGAAATGACAGAGGCAATCTAGCTCTGGAAGGACACATATCCCAGGTTTTATGGACTACTGTAGGGAAGGAAACTTGGACTGCATCTGTCACTGCCTGATATTGGCTCTCAGCAGCCAGGCTCTGGTAACGTAGATCACGCTGACTTCTACTGGCACTACTGCCTCTGCCCTGCATCCTTCACATGTAAAGGGTCATCTTGGCAGAAGATGCCTTTCTGCTAGACTCCATACTCAAACTCCTCCACTGACCTTTCAATTTGTCCTGAGAGTCTCGCTTTACCATTTTTTTCCTTGCTTATTTTGATTTTAAGATGTTAGGCAGAGACTATTTCAGTACTGTTTTCAGCATGCATGCTTTAATGCCACAGCTGCTGGTGCTGCTCCTGCTGCCAAAGGCACAGAAACAACCACCGCTTCGATCAATCAGTTCCTTCAGAACAAACTCAGAACAGCAGAGTGGACTGCAGGAAGGTCGCAAAGCTTCACACAGAAAGCAGAGCCGCCTCTGCAAGGCCAACAGCTCATGTTTTGTTCAGGTGGACTAGGACGAACCACGCTGGCAACATCAGCTACTTCAAAACCCTGGCTCAGCTTCAGGCAGGCACTAGGGCTGTGGATGCTGAAGGGAGAGACTGTGCTCCTGTTATTCCTTCCAGCGCTGCTGCAGGAGTTGCTCAGGGCACTGACCCCTTGCACTGAGTAGGGCAGCAGACAACTGAAGCTGGTCTGCAGGGCTTTGCCTTGGCAGCATATGATGGCTACTGACAGTTAAGCTGTTTTCTGACATCGCTCTATCTCAGCTCCACTCTTCTTACTTCTCTTTATGTAGGCTGTTTTATTTTTTCTACAATGCTGAATATTTTATCTGAGCTTCTTAAATAAACTTTCATCATGTGGATGCAGAGGGGAAATTGAATGTAACTTAAAAGAAACACAAGATTTTGCAACTAGCTTTGATGTTCTCTAGCTTTTTATTTATAGAATACAGATTAACTACCTTTTGTTAACTTCTATTGTTGTTTTATAATGGGTGCTGAAAATGCTTTGATAAATGAATTGAAAGAGTTTGCTGCAGCTCCTGTTAAGTGCCCTGACTTGCTAAAAAAGTGGGTTCTGTAAAAATGTGTTTCTGACTGAAAAATGGAAGAAGAAAATTTCGTCTGATTTTAGATGGTTATGAAATAAAGCAGTTGCTTTGAAGCTGTGAAATGCACTTTCTTTACTCACATGTAAGCCATAAAATTCAGCCTCAGCCTAACCACATATCTGCACTGGACAAACACAATCAGCAAGTCTACTCTTTAGCAATTTACCCTTCTTTATATAAACTACATTGTTTTGCTGAGACTCTACATATCCCTTTTCTTCTGCCTTTTGCATCTCTATTTTCAGTACCTCTTTATAATACATGGGCATTTTTTTGCTTCTGAGGTGGATGACAGACTCTTTCTTCATTAAATATGGACCTGTTTGAAATTTTCTACACATGTCTAGAATCATCCCAAATATGGCAAATATTCTAAGACAACCTAGGATCAACAAAAAGGATTAGCAGTGAAACCTCTTATGAATGAGGCTATGTATGTGCACTCTAGCAGTAGCAACTACTTTTTCCCTTCTTATTTCCACTCATCCACCTCATGTTGCTTTCATACCTGTTGCTGTCCTCAGTGCCACCGCTCCTAATACCAGTGCTTTGGTCAGAGGACGTTTTCAATTCAGTACTTTCACAAACAGACAGACAACCTGAAACTCAAGTGACAAAGGTCTAAAACAGCACAAGTGCCGAGGCACCTAACATGCAGTTTAAGTGGAAAATAGTGGCCTGGATCCATGGAGGATGTTTCACAAACTTCCTGCTGTCCCCACAAAACCATATCTATACCAATAAATTAGACAGGCACAACCTTTTGTCTGATGGTAGGTATACAGTAGTTATTTATAGCAAAGAGAGAGAAAGCACTTGTAGATAAAACACTTGGTTTCAGTCTGTATGGTGTCCAAATTGCTGTTTCCCATCACGTAGTCTGCAAATGACTTGTCTTTTCCATCAGTGTCCCTTTTGATAGCTCACTTTCTGGTCTCCCACAGCTGCATTCCACACAGTGGTGCAGCTCCTTTTACCTAACCCAGATGTCCTCTTGTGAGGTAGCAAGGTGCATTTGAGTCTTCTCAGGCCATAGAGGAAACTGAAGTCAGAATTTGAGAGCACTGGATGAGTGCTCCAACTGCAAGGCTATGTGTAAAGGTCAGCAAAGTGACTGTGTAGAAGAAAAGATCAGGTATTTGTCCATACTCAAAAGGACCATTTCCAGGGATTAATTCCAGATTTGGGGTTATAAATTTCAATCTTTTAGAGTTCCCAATTCAAGTGTTCAAGGAGATATCCAATCTGTACAAATTAATAAACTGGTAAATATTCTTATAAAAATGATTTTTTTCCTCAGATTTATGTATCTGAGGAAACCTCAGAATATAACCCTTTGCTATTTGCTCTTCTCAGTAGATGGAAGTTCAATACCAGTGTGATTTACCGCTTCATCATCTGAAGATACCTCTTAATGATACATACTAAACCTTGGGTTACTACAACATTCAGCTTTTCTTTTTTTTTTTTTTAAAGAAAGAATCTCTCCTTCCAGTCTAGTAAATTATTCTCATTTAGTTGATTTCATCTGCAAGGTGATTTCAGAATAGAAAAACATCTCGCCTTTTTTTCATTTGTTTGTACGCTCTTTAAACTATTCAGGGTTCATTTCTCAGCCACCTCTTCCATCTAATTGGCCAGATGAGTAAAAGGCGCTCAAGTAATTAGCACATACCTTTTATTCAAATTTATAACCGTGTCATTTTCAGTATTTAATGATTTCCAGCTCAGTTTTGCAAAAATAATATTTGGGGAATTGGACATGCTAGTTAGGTGCCATTCCTCTCCTCTTCCAGCTGCTTCCTGCTCTTTTCTGCAAGCAGAATGCTCTCTTTTCATCTCAGCTTTTTAACCCCAAGGACTTGAACTCTATTTTTAGCCTTTGTATGAATTTCCAATCTCATGCATTTAAAGAACCTATCACAGATGTCTAAAACCTTGGAAGTAATTAATTAAGTCCCGCTATTTCCAGACTACACCAAAACAATTTGTCATTGCATGTAAAATGGTATAATCGAGTAGTATAAATGTTTTCAGGCCAAGTCTTGCTATGAATTATTTAGTTCATCTCTCCTAATTAAAGACCTATTGGAGGATTAATGTCTCATAACCTGACAAACTACTTTACTAAGTAACACATTATCCATATAATGACCTCAAACTAAATTTATATAACTCGAGTTGTAATTTGCATAAGTATACAAAAGTCCATTGAAATAGATATTTCTTGATATTCAAAAATCGATTTTCAGTCTGCATGCAAAAAAGGAATTTGGACCAAATGAAGATCCATACTGGAAAAAATCATTCACTAGTTGTTTTTTTTTTTTTTTCAGCATTTAGATAAATATCAGTTTATAAGGACGGCTTCTATGAATACAGCGAGATAACATAGCTATGCTGTGAAGTGAAAGCACAGATGGCCACATGGAAATATGCCTTATTTTCCTCTGTAATGCATGCAACACATATATTTCCTGGTTATAGAATTTGTGTTACAAACGTACAGAATATGCTATGCACCTGAAAGTGGTTGTGAAAACAATGTCAGTGGTTCAAAAAGGTAGTGAAAGGTGAAACAGGTCAATATAGAAATATAGGCCAATGCAGAAAGATGAAATATTGGGTCAGTATAAAACAACTGCCTATATTGATGTAAGGAGAAAAGCAGGATTCAATGCCATGCTTCCACAAACAAAATGTTCAGAATTGTCAAGTTGCCAGAAATAGATAAAGCTAAATATTAACAGTAAAAAAAAAAAAAAAAAAAAAAAAAAAGGCAGTGCTTTATAAGCTCCCCCTCCATCTCCTAGGACCTTAGCCATCTGTGTTTCCAGCACTGGAGGCCCCGCTTTGATCTAGACCACTGGTGTAACTGTACCTCCAGTTTCTGAGAAAATCACAGAGTTGGGAGACAGAGCTGTGTGAAAGAGGAGAAAGATGAGAAAAGAAAAATTACAAATGGGGCACAGTTGTTGAGATGGGGCTTGTTAGTAGCTCAAGGATTCAAGAGGGAAAAGTAAGCCAACTTAAAAAGGGAAAGGCACACCAACATGGAAGGGTATAAAATCCTAAAGGATGACCAGCCACGGATGCTGGTCAAGTGAGTTGGGAATCATCAGGTCACGGGTCTGAGCTGCCAGTGACAGCAGTGATGACAGAGCTGGTGGCAGACGGCAGCTCAGCAGCGCTGCGGAGCCAGTGCCGGAGGCCGCAGAGGCTGACCCCTTCCCCGCTGGGCTCATGCTGGCCGGAGGTGCTGCGTGTTTAATCTGATAGCTAATGCTTATAGACCAATGCTTAGCCTAATAGCTCATTAAACCCTACCTATCTTCTGTGTGCTAGTGAGACAATATTTGCTTTATACTTTGTTCTATCTAACCAGTATCCTACCTCTTTTTGTACCAGCTAACGACACCTGAACAAATTGATCCAAACTGACCAAAATGCCTGCCACTTCTATATTTCTTCCCCTGAATACGTGACCTATTTGTTACACACAGCAGAACAGGCTATGACTGGACAACTTCTGAGTCCCAGATTTTCAGACTCTAAGCCTAATTACACCTTATTTCTGTGTTCTTTTTGTCCTGCTTTTGCCAGACCACAGTTCTCTTTCAAAATTTTTAGTAAAATGAAAAACAAATGTTAACTCTTCTTGTGTCCCTTTAGCATCTGCAGAAGAAATTACAATCACCATACATATTCCAGCCTGACTGGAGACAAGTAGGTGCTAACACTACATGAAGAGAATTTATTAGGTCTCTGACTTTGATCCTGCAAACTGTACTATAATACACATAGTTATGACAGACAGTGTTGAGCAAAAAAACCCCTGCACTCTTATATCCACCAAATACCTGTAAGAAAGATGCAAAATAGCCAGTCAGAACATCTTGCTTGATTTGTAAATAGAAAGGGACAAAAGAATTTGGAGCTGATTTCTGTAGTTTTGCTGAAAAAACCCATAGCAGGGATGGCTACCAAATTCCCCAAATTCATAACAAAGATGATTTTAATACTCATCCAAATCCACAATTAGAGAAAAAATCCAAACCAGTGAAATCTAAACCAGACAAACAGTCCCCCTGACCAAGGGTTTAACAAGCCTCTGAATTACCTAACCTTACAAAATTGCTGCTTAGGAGGAAAAAGCTCTTCAAGTAACAGAACAGATGCCTCTGAAAATCAGGCAATACTTAAAATGCATAAATATTAGCTGTACTGGGTCTGGCTGAGCTGGAACTGTTTTTCCCCTATAGCAGCCCTCACGGTGCTGTGGTTTATGCTGGGAGCTGGCAGGGTGTTGATAGCACCCTGGCGTTGTGGCTACTGCTGAGTAGTGCTTACACAGCACCAAGGCTCTTTCCGACATTTCCCACCCTCAGTGGGATCTTGGGATCTTGGGAGGGGGCACAACCAGGACAGCTGATTCCAGACCATATGACGGCTGCTTGAGCATTAAGCTGGGAGAAAAGAGGAAGGGGTGTGTGTGTGTGACCCTTGGTCCTCTGAGGCAACCACTATGCGTATCAGGGCCCTGCTTCCTGAGAAGGCCTTACATTGCCTGTTAATGGGAAGTAGAAAATAAATCTGCTTTCGATTTGCTTCTGCACATGGACTTTGCTTTGCTTTTGCTTTGCTTACATTAAAACTGCTTTTCTTTTACCCACAAGGGTTGGGTTTTTTTTCCCTATCTTATTTTCTTTCCCCCTTTTTGCCCTGTTGAGAAAAAAAAGGGGGGAGAAGTGATGAAGTGATAGAGTGACTTGGTGGGTACCTGGCATTTAGCCAAGGTCAAACCACCACAGTTAGCAAACATAACAGAACAGTCTTCAGGGTTTGGTTTGTTGTGCTCTTGGAAGAGAGCATGGCATAACTTCCAATACATAATAAAGCATTTTCAAAATCCCTGTATGAAAAATAGAAGAGAAGAAAATGAAAACACCTGTACCATATTCTAGACATATGAAAAAATATTACAGGCTCTTACAACTACTGGAGAAGTCTATATTTTTTAAAGTCAGAATAATCACAATGCAAAATATGCTGCAATTTCTCATTTGAGTTAGTGCTCAATAAAATGTAGAGAATAACATGGAAAATATAGTGCCTTCAAATCAATTATAACTGTATTATCCATTCCCTATTTAGGAATGTCTATGCTTCTATAAAAATATCCCTCCATCTTTAGAATTCAGGAAGCATCAGCTTCACTGTGTTTTGTATAAGCTACGTACACACACAAGCTCTTCCGCAGATTTGAAGGAAAAAAAAAATCAGTTTTGCAGGCTTCACTTTTCTCAGGGTCCCAGTCTTTATGTATGTCTTATAAAGCTTGTTCTCTATACCAACTGGTTGTTACAAGACCCAGTGGCTGACCTGTGTGCTCTTCAGTTTGTCTGAGCCCGGTGACAAAACACACACCTGCTTACACCTGCTTCCTCAACAGGCAGTTAAAACCTACTTATGCTATACCCTGCTCTACCTAAACTGCTTCTGCCCTATCCCAGTAATCCCCAGCTTGGCACATGGCATAGAACCTTCCTAGACAGAAATTCAGGGAGACTTGAGGTTGGCAAATGGTGCAAATGAGGACTGAAGAATTAATTCTGATGGACTTCTGTATTATTTTAACTATTCCAGAAGGACTAGGTTGAGTTGTGTAATTGGTTACCTCTAATATAAAGATTGCATTTGAAATAGTTATATGGTGTATTTTGGATATATCTTTGAAGGTTTGCTCCTACAATTCTGGAGGGCACAACAACTTCTTGAAAACAGCAGGGTAAAAAAGTGACAAGATGAACTTGTGTTTTCTGCTGGGAGTTGCAAGGTCAATGCTGATCTAATTGATATCTGGGGAGCCCAGCTTTACCCAGAGGTATAAAAGAGAAAGATGCTACAAGGAGATTTCTTGTAATGAAAAATTCAATTCAATCAATGTGAAAGCTACACATTTGGATCAAAAATGGCAGAGAATCCTCAAGGACTCTTCTTACAAAGAGCTCACATAATCTTAAAGCATCCTTTGATAGCCTGAGAGAGATCATTTTGTGGCTTTGAAAATGTTGAAACATCTGAAAAAAAAAAATCAATGTTACTGGGATCTTGGCTTTAAAATTAATGTCAGGTAGTGACATTTCTAACCATTTTGAGTTCCATGCTAATTTCTTCACCAATAAAGCTCTTCTCAGGAATGCTATGAAGTTCTTTTAAGTCCTAATGGAGGTACTCAAAGAAACAGGAGGCAAAGGTGGAAGGCCACCCTAGGACAGGTCAATATATTACCTTGATTAGGAGTTTATGCTAGAAAAATGTTTAATGTCTCAGTATATTTAGTGTCTGTTTCTCTGCATGTCTCTGTGTGTCTCTGTCTCTTTTTTGCTTTGCAACATGAATTTTAAAGAAAATCCTGACTGATTTTTGTCCTTCAAAGGCTAAATTAAACAAAAAAAAACCCAAAATGAAAACAAGCAAACATTACTTAGTTACCTAATGATAGCTGCTGTATTGAAATACTTCCACCTAGAGCATCACCTCAGCTGGATGTGTTTTCATATAAACTTATACTAACACCAAAGCTGTTTCCTCCTAACCCCATTTTAGACCAAATTGTACAGGTCTGGTCAAAGCAGGCCTCATATTAGTAAGTGAGCTGGTCTGAATATTGGCAATTTTATTTGAATTTGACTTGCAGCTTTCTGAATCAGCTTACAGTAAGTGAAAAATACATGTATAGTGTATGCTATATTTTATTACATTTTTATTAAATGCACTGTATATAATTACATTTATAGTTTATAGTCTACTTATTTATTACATTTTTAAATATGTAAAAGTGAAGAAAACACCTGGAAATAAAGGCACCGTGTTTAAAATTATCTGAGATTTGTGAACTACAACATTGAGTACATTTAAATTTTGTACCCTAAACATTTTTACTTTGCTTTATTTATATCCCAGTTTATTTTGAAATGCAGCAGAATTGATAATCTATTTGAAGAGATATATGCTCAAAAATCTATTACTCAAAACCCAAACCATTTAAAATGAAATAACTATCACAGGGCATGTGTAATAAACTGAACAGGAAAAAAAATTTAAGCTGATTCTAAGCTTATTTCTGCATTTTTTTCCCTTGTATGGAATAAATGGATATGCAGTTTGGTTTGGATTTATGTGTAAATTTAATCTACATCTGAAAAAAGGTTGTTCAATGGATTTCTGGAATAACTAGAATGTCAGATCAAATTAAACCACTCACTGGTCTTATCAGATTTGTCTACTCTTTATACATATATATGCACACACAGACACAGTTATATATAAACCCTCCAACTTGTCATTAACTCTGCTTTCTTCCCTCATGATGACACTGTCATCTTCGGGTCCCACAAAATGGCATTATTGCATCTTCTCTACTGGACTGCATTCAGGTCATATAAAAAGCTGTATCACCACTGGCCAGATCACCATCACCAGTTACAAAATCTAAATTATTTTTTTGAAGGACTGTATTTTGCCACAAAAAGCATTTCATAAGTTGTAACTCACTCATGTAGCGTATTTCCAGATATGGCATGTGTTTGGGTCTGGGTGCAGAAAACTGAGAAATAATGGAGCTCCATTGTTTGGCAGTAGTGCCACCGATTACCACTTTTTTAAACCATAGTGTTTACTGCCAGGAAAACTGCATGTACTTATAGCTGAGTCAAAATAATGTAGCTCACATGCCAGGAGAGAATAAAACAGGAGGTACAAGGAAGAGCTGGGAAGCTGTTACTTTAAATACAAATATTTGTGACTTCATGATTTTTCCAGGCTCTAACATTTCTGACTGCTGTTGACTCAGAGGTGACTAGCAGAGCTGGAACTTGCATGGCAGGCTTGAATCTGACAGTACATATGGCACCAAAACTTATCAGTCTGACTGAATTAAAGCAGATACTGTGACGGGGCATAGACCTAACATACTTAATTAAATAATAAAGAAACCTCTCAAATAACCATTTGGACTTAAACTTTGATCAAGGTTTAAGAGTCATTGACCATTACAGAACAAAAGTATTATTGAAAGATAGTAAGACAAGACAGATAAACAACATAGATGGTGTGAGATTTTCATTTGACTGACTGGAATGAAATTGTTAACACCTTGTCAATGTGACAGGAAACATAAAAGCTCAAGACTTGACTATGAGAGAAAATATAGCTAAAACCTGAAATACCAATTAAAATGGGAAAAAATGTCTTTGCTTGTAATGGCATGGAAAGTAGTTCCCCAAAAAGTATTATCAGATTTAAAATATGACTAGTATTAAGTGACCTACCTTTTATTTTAACTATCAGATGAACCTTTTCACAGCCCCAGAGGCTAAACGTGAACTTTCATGCAACCAGAACCGAGGGCATCTCACACACTTCCTAAAAGGCAGTTGTATAAAAGGTAGGTAATGACTACGGTAAAAAGCACCACAGAAAGCCTCTCCCTCCCCCCCCCCCCAAAATGAACCTTGTTCTGCACTGTAATCTTTACATGAGACCAATTTTTTATGCTAATCAGTCAGATCCGGGCCTTTCTCATCCTTTCTCCTGTCCTTCCAGATTTATCCATTTAGTAATTTGAAAGCTTTATGAATCAAGTGGTCCGTTCAGTCAATCCCAGTCTCAGATAACTTTCTTGTAGAGGCTGAGGCCAGTAACTGTCATGTGAAGAAACTGTTTCTGTTCTGCAGAAGCAACAGAAATAACTGAGGTTCAGAAAAATTAATCTCCTCCCTTTACTTCTCTGTAGGCACGAAGACATGCACAATCTGTATCAGCTAGAAAGCCAGGCCACTTGGGTCAATTTGTTGTCTAAACAACTAATTTTGGGGAATATTCACTTTAACATTAACATGAGACCATGGTAGAAGGATTAAGAAGCAGGGAAGACTGATGCAGAACCCCTTATAATGACTTCTGAGAGTCAACCTGGAGTCATGAATTCAAATATATCATTTCAACAGCCATATTAAAAGTAAAGTATTTGTCCTCCACTACAGAACTGGTTAAGATTTAAACTTTTGTAACTGAAATCTTGTGAAGGAGCTGACACAGCTCAAGATGTCATATTTTTGATGCTAGATAAGATGAATAGCAGAAGTTTAGAGAAATACCATCTTTCCTACTAACATAATTTGAAGTCTCTTATATCAGACAAAAACCCTCTGGACACCTCGCATGTTTCATTGCCTCTGGTGACCTGCCAGCCTGCACCTCCTCATTTGCTCTCAGAATTGTGCCCATTCATGTTAGTGGTGCAGCAGGGAAGGGTAAATGCCTCCAGTCCTTCAAGTGTGCCTCCTCTCCTGGTCCTACACCAGTAGAATAAGCTGAAGCATAAAACAACTGAGAATTGCTGTGAATTGGTGAGAACTGGTGACTGGTGGTCTTTCTCTCTCACATTCATCTTTTTTGTTCCCAAACTCTGCTAAATGGAGAAATGTCCCCTCCTGATCTGTCACATATCTTTTCAGTCTGCAAAGATTCAAGATTTTCTTTTTGCATTTAACAGTATGTGAAATTACACAAGAGCTATAGTAGGAGAACATTAAACACAGAGAAAAATTGGAAGTGAAACACATAGAAATAGGGAGCAGGTCATCATCTTGATACTTAATCTCTAATTGAACCTTACTACTACCCCTAAAAATAATGTTAAGTCATGTAGAATATTATAGAAATGTCACCTAATAAAAAATAAAATTCCTTTAAGAATTTAAATGGCAAAAGCCTTGAGCAGTTGACAATAGGTTTCTCCCAGAGAAACAACTCATCTAGACAGAGGAGTCAGGATTACTGGAGCTAGCTGTCACACAGCTCTGTGAACTTTCTACATTTCTGTTAGCTGAGGGTATTGGCCCGTGCTGACCTTCTGTACTCTGCTTGAGGCAATCACATCAAACTCCCTTTCTGATGAGCCAATGTGAATGGCACTCTGCTAATGACTCTTCCTGCCACATTTCAAGATTCATGACAGTTACAACCAAAGGAATTATGGACTCCATATCTTTTGCCTGCAATTAATGAAATCCTTTCAGTTCAAAGACCCTTAACTTTAATGCTAATTCATAGGATATCAAAGTAATTGATAGTCTGCATGAATAAATCTGTGTGCTTTAAAATACTTAACCTTCAAAAAACCCATCAATCTATAATCATGGTGCCTTAAAATGGTGAAATCACTAATCAGAAGAAATTCCTGAGCATTACACATACAGTTAGTTAACCTATATTAGGAGAAGGAGTTAATTTCCTTATCAACTGATTTCATAAAGGAAACTCAAACAGCAAGTAACTACATCCTGCTTCTTCTATATGGGAGCTCTTACTTGACCTCTGCTCAGAAAATTTCTGCTCGGTGCCAGTTCCATAGCTTGAATTTCCAGTGCTATTCTTGATTAAAAAAATCCAAACTAATTAGCATATAACAACCAACATTAACAACTTATGCTGGGATTTAAATGAACTCCTAATTTGTAAATGTTCTTAAGGATGCTGTATTATTGATTAAAAATTAACATTTTCTCTTGCTCTAGAGCAATTAGTGAAAATGTAAGATAATGAATATTTATAAAGCTAAGGTAAAAACTTGATCATACCCTAAGACACCAATTTTGTGCTTAATAGCAGCCAGCAAACTGCTGGCAAGCAGATCTTATGTATTAGATTTTCAGGGCAGTAGTTTGTTTGTTGCAGTCTGCTTTACAGCTGGAGCTGAGAATGCAAGAAAAGGGCAGTTTCCCTCACAAAAGCCAAAAGGCAGAAGCAATAGCACCAAACAAAGCACAAAAAGTCAAGTCAAGCTAACTTCTAGTGCATATTCCCAAGTGTCTGTCATAAGAAGAGAAAGGTCAAACTGTCAAGTTAGCTAACACCTTCAATAAAGTCAACAGCAAAGCTTTGCAGTTTCAGCTCAGGAAAACTGTATGTGCATGCTGCATTGCACTCTTTGCCAGGACTTCTTTGATGGAGTACAAGGCCACAGCTAGACATCTTTACTGCACTGGCAAAGGTAAGATTTGGCCTGTCCTTCAGTCTTTGTAACACCAGCTTGTTTTTATGAGCTCTTCAGCTAGCTATCTATTTCACTCTACACTCTTCACGGTTATAACTACTGGCACTTTGTCTTAATATCTACTTTCCTTCCCTACAAGATTTAATCCTTCCATAGCCCAATCTGGGTTGTCAACAAAATCTTATTATTTTGTATTTTCTGATTTTGGTTCTCTTAACCCAGCAGATTTCACATGTACTTAAAACTCTTTTATACTTTAACTAAAGAGATTGCCTCTGGACTTGCTCTACCCCCAAGGTGATAAAACAAAGGTGCAAAACCTTGAAGGTATATATATGACAGATATATTCAACACTCAGAAATTAGTTACATTGGAAGACATATTTCAAAGTAGTTGCTAAAAATTCTGTGAATTAAAACAGAAGAAAATCAAAAGGAACAGCTGCCACCGGGGCTTTTCCTCAAGATGAAGAAAAACATTAGTGTTGTGTAGCCCATGGTTTTAAGAAACACAAGAGATATATTAAATGGTCACCAGACATGGAAAAATATGCCTGTAAAGGACACCATATCCCTTCAAAATATAAAGATACCCCTAGCAACCCCTCATCTCCAGCCTGGATGGAAACCTTGGTGTAAAGGCAGACAGGTGAGCATTAAATTTCTTGCTTACTTTTTCTGGACCAGATGAGAATTCAAACTCTTCTTGAGTTGCCATCTCAGTCTTTTCATAGGCAACTGAGACTTCATGTGTCATGCTGAGAGCTCAAGGTATTAAGCTTTTTATGAAAAAAGATGCTTTTCGCTTTGAAGAACAGCCTCACATCACAGCCGTGGCAGTAGAATCTGCTGATCACAGATGTGGCAGCAATACTTGTCTAGCTGTAACCTTCACAGAAATGCTTCCAACAGTGAGGAAAGGGTTGTTAAAAGCTGTATCTGTCACAAACTGAAGCACTGTAGAAAGAGGGAGTTTTTTATAGCTTGAACTTTCTGGAGCTATTAGAGGTGATTTGGGTTTTTTTTTGTGTTTTTTTTCTTCCTAATCAGCACTTTTTTTTTTTTTTTCTAGTCAACTTTTTAAGTATTAATAATGTAGATTAATATGAAGGTTTTAAATTGAGTCCTTGACTGCACAGATCACAAATGAAATGCTGCATGAAGCTCACTACAGCATATGAATTTCCTCTTGTTAACTTCAGTAGATGTGACCTATCAAAGGATACTGCTTCGTATTTCCTCATTCTCAAGGAAACATCCAAATTTGTTCTTCACAGACCATAGTTTTTGCAGGGGAGATTTCTTGCTTGCTTTCTTTATTCGTGTTTTTTTTTTCACCACAAAGCTAGTGAACTCTAAATTAGGAGGCAATGTCTCATCCTTTACTTGATTTGGATAGAGGAAATGTGAAAAGTTGTGAAGCAAAGCTAAGCATCTATGTGCTCCCAGATGAGAAATAGTGAAACCTCCTGTTAAATCCACTGGAGACCTCATCTGTGAATTATGCACCTGTTGAAACGCTGAGCGGGTCAGAGATGATACTCCGCTACCAACTGTCATGTGTGGGAAAGAAGTGAAGCTGTTCAAGATGAAATACAGAAGCTGTTTGAGCAGACCCACACACCATATCCTGACATAGGCTGTAGGTTCCCATGGTCTCTGGTGAGGTAACTGGAGTTGGGTGAAGAAGGGAACTACCCAGCATTGCTGTGCCTCTCCAGATTCCAGTAACTATGCCCCTACTCCTCCAAGTGGGTATGTAGTGTTGTGCTGCAGTGAGTTGAAGACCCTCTGTTTTTTTGTCTTGTCCTCCCACAAACTCAAAACTCCTCCCAAATATTACTTTGCATTACTTGTCTCTGGTGCTAGGGGTCATGTTATAGTTAAGTACTTTCTAACCTGCACCTATGCTAATTTCGTAGCAAAGGGGGGAAAAAAAATCCTTTCACATGCAATCAGGCAAGCCTCGTGGGACTGACTGATTGACATTCCAGCCACAGAAGTTTTGTTAGGATAATTGAACAGTTTTGGAGAAGGAGGAGTTACCCAGAGCTCTTCTGCTTATTCAATTAATTTTATTGAACGATTATCCTCTGAACACACTGCTTGCTTCTTTTATCCACTTGTTTTTGTCAGGTACTTGTATAATTTTTCTAGGACATTCTCTAATTTCTGATCATACTATTGCAAATAAACATCAACCACAATCCAAGGTTCTAACGTATCATAGAGATGAGTAAGGTAAATATATTCTTGAATTACAAATCGGAATCTAAGAGACTTAAAGGAAAAGTATTTCTTGTGATTTTCTTTTCTCATGTCAGAACGCAAAATTATGTGTTTAAAACCATGTAAACCAAAGAAGAATCGTATCTTCATAAGAATTACAGATAAAATTAATTACAATGATGACTTGTATAGGACAGTTTAACTCCTGATACATCTGTCTATTTCAGATTAGGTAATCATAAGAATTTTTATTAATGCTCTCTTTATAATCTTCTTACAGTTTAAGTATCATTTACTTAAGCATAAACCAAGCAAAACTAGTGTAGCCCTGCTGCCAGCAGCTGTTATTCTGCAGTGTTCCCGATGTATTTACATGATAGGTGAATCCTTCACTGTAGTTTCCAATAGCCTATAAATTGTTGTTCTACTAGGCTTAATTTTTAGTTAACTCTCCCTTAAGATCAGCATGGCAGCTGTGTGTCAGCAGAGGATGGCTCCAGTTCTGTTCTGTAAGGAACAAATAGGGTAGCTCCAGAGCAGAGGACTGATTTCTGCACCTCTCACCCCTGGAGGTTGCCCAAGCAACCGACAATCTGAGGCTCACTTTGGCACCTAGACCTTGGCACCACAAAGAACTGCTTTGTCCTGCAATCAAGTCAAGGTGGCGGGTTTAGGATTTCACATGGGAACAGCAGAGATTTGTTTTGTTGCTCCTCCATTACCAAATTTTCTCTTCTTCATGATCTCATCACAGGTTCCAAAGTCTGTTAATCCTATTATTCTATACAACATATACTATTGCCATTTAATTTGTAAAACTATTTATTAAAAAATTTCATAGGCAATAGATTTACAAAAAAAGACTGTAATTTCTCTTAGAGTATCCAACATGCCTGTAAGACATTCAGCACTGTTTTAGCCATCTCTTTCATTTTTTCAAATGTGCTCTTACATTTTGTCTTCAGTTGTCCTACTCATGAGAATTTTTAATCTCTGTACTATTTCTTTTGATTTCCAGTAACGTAGACTACTCATAATTTATCTACAGTTTCATTTTAGGTATTTTGGATTCTCATTTCAGATGTTTTATTCTTAAATGAAATTATTAAAGCGATGTAATATAAACCAGAGAAATGTCTGCAAGTGTTCTACTTTTCTAATTCACCACAGCTTTACACTTGAACTTTTAATATATTTAGTGAGTGTCACAGCATTATTATTACTTAAACAAGTTATATGATGACCATTAAGATACAATGGAATATTAAACATAGAAAATAGACACCCAAACTTTTTTTAGCATTCATTCACTCAGAAAAATGGGGGAAACACATAAAGGACAAGCATTTTTTATCCAGAGGGTATCTTCAGTGACTTTTGTGGTAAAAGACCTTTCATGCACTTACGCTTAACTTCAACTGTGCAAGCTACACTGCTAATTTGAACAATTAATCTTAAAGCAGTATGGATCAGCAAAAATCTTTTGCCAATATTAAATAATGGTAGAAAAATAAAGTTTAACAACTTCCATTAAGCATTTTAAGTCTAGTGTAAAGCAGTACTAATAGCACTGACATATGGCCTTTGCTATCATGTAGAAATTAATCAGAGCCTGTGTTCTTAGTGTTCTTTAATTAAAAAAAAAAAAAAAAAAAAAAAAGAAGAGGCTTTATGGTTTCTTTTCCTTTAAAATCTTGGTTATTTTAAGACAAAAATAAGGATTCATGAAAGAAGGGTGTTTATCACAAACAAAACAAGAACAACTCAGGCAACAGGCAATCACTCTAACAGTCAAGTGGTTCAAGACATTAATTACTTCTGTGATAATTAACACCATTACAAACAAGTCAGTATAAAGCTGAGGCCTCTCTGTAAATATTCTGAGATGGACTGAACTGAATTGTGATTGTACCAACTACTGTTCCTCAGTATTGCTCCTCAAACACCAGGATATATAGCCACAGTTTCTGTGGGTTTGATTTTGAAAGGAGCTGAGTATACATATAAGCTACTGAAAATCCATGACTCCAGTCCTCTGCAGTTCCCTGTGAATTTTGATGAAATTTGGAACACCTTACACCTTGAAAAAGTATTATGTAGTTGGCAAGTGAAAGCTCCTGTTTTTAGAAATGCTCGATACAAGGCATCAGGGACAGAGTTGCAGTTAACTGGTAAAGTTGCAAACCTTTTTTTCAGAATCAGTTATGAACTACTAACCTAGAGAAATTCAGTGCTGTATTTCAATTTCTATAAGCTGTAATTTATTGTGTAATGAGAGTTTCCCACCAATACAACTTAGACTGTTACTTCTAGTTGTTTTTTTTTTTTTTAAAAAAAAACCAAATCAAATATAAGTGTCAAACCAGAACAGAATCTGTGTGAGTTTTCAGGAAAGCTGACTTGTTATATTTCAGCTATATTCTACACCAGCCTTGCCCATGC
Source organism: Athene noctua (assembly GCF_965140245.1). NCBI lineage: Eukaryota > Metazoa > Chordata > Aves > Strigiformes > Strigidae > Athene > Athene noctua. The sequence continues at coordinate 74,567,447 of NC_134037.1, forward strand.
TGACTCAACCCAAGGGTTTTGCTGTCTGCTCTGACTGGAATTACTATTTTCTTTACTAACTCATGACTGGAAACCTTCTGAATGAATTACTCTCTGGCCAGGGTCAAAGGTGTCATATAATATAAACACTTGCTTACAGTTATCACTATTATACTTAATTTATTGAGATAAATAAGGAATCCCTTGGCACAACTAGTATTTTACACCATAAAAAGCAGGCTATTTTGACAACAGTCAGCATTATGGGTTCACAAGTAATTACTGACATAAATCAATAGATGCTGGAAATATTGATTATGCATTCACTGTTAATTTTCTAGCACCATATCTCTAGGATATGACCATCACATCTTTCACTGAAGTCTTCCAAAAAAACCTAGAAATATGGAATTTCAGGCTCTGGCAAAGATTAAATAATCAGTTAATGACTCTTCAGAGAAAACCTTTGTATGTCACCACATCACCAGATTTTGAATGATCCATGAAGTAATTTATTACCTCCTTCTCAATTAGTGGAAGATGTTAATATGGGTTAAAGGGAGCTTTCCAACAAAATGAGAGAAATATGATAACTGTCATAGGGTTTCCTGGTTGCACTTTTCCCAGTTCTGGTGCATGGAAGTTAATTGTCATCTCCACCTTTAATATGTTCTCCTTTGAATCGGGCAGGAGGAATATGTTCAAAGATCAGCATTTTATATTGCTTCGTGAGAGGAGAGATTTAGCCCAAGTTCCTCACACTGGGAGATAAAATTTCAGAAAGTTTAAACTGGGTTAAATGAGAAAGAGGAGGATTTAATTGTAAGGGATAAGAGCACAGTAATTAATTATAATGTGGGTTGTTTGGGATTTTTTTGTGAATTAGGGTATGTGCACATATCTTTATGTCAAGGAAAATTCTGCCAGATGAGGAAGGTAGAAGGTAGACTGGACATAACAATAATATAAGGAACCAGAGAGACACTTGAGCACACAGACACTGGGGAAGAGCAAAAGACATCAAAGCAAACTGGTCATGTTGACAAAAGAAAAACTGAGTATAAGATAACTACAAATAAATTTAATCTGGGAATTAAAAGGAAATTACTAGTCTGTAGAAGCAAGGGAGGCAACTATTCTAATTGGTTTTCAAATGGAACTTGATTAATTTATTACCAATAATCCACCAAGCTGTATCTGTAATCACTGGAAACTGAAATCAGTTTTTCCCTGTTAAAGCACATCCCCCGAGCTTCCTTTCCCCAAGCACACTGGTCTCTTGGATTTTCATCCTGAAAATACGTAGCTACATTTTGGTCTGCAAGCACCACCAATGCTCTTTTTCTAATGAGAATCCTCCTATCTTAAGAGAATTTCTTAAAGCTTTTCTAAGAAACACCAGCTGTATTTGCACTGCCACTGTTCCAGTCTCTGCCCTAGGTCAGGCACACACTTTTCTGCAGGAGAGCCAACCATACCTTTTCAGAGCAGTGTTTCCTAGCAAGGCTGCAGCAGGACCACCTCAACAGGACATACTTTTGATTAGGTCTAATGGCGGATAAAACTGCTGATAACTGAAATTTTAGTATTGTAGATGCTTTGCTTAGTAGGACCAGAACAGGGGACTTCCAGAGCCACTCCTCACTTAAAGAGACCCTGATGTCAGCCCTGACGCTGGAGCATTTTCTTAGTACAATGTGTTTATTTACGGTAAGTTATTTACAAACTCCCCCTCCCTCAAGCACAGAGCTCTTGTACTTAGGATGTGTGTAAATGTGCTTGTCCAGGAATACCCACTTGTGCTTCCTCTCTGATTTTCACGAGGCTGTTAAATACTGTTTACCCCACAAAGAGAGAAGCCACTCTCTTCATCGTTGTAAGCAAGTCATGATCATCACTGCCCATGTAAGATGATGGAGAGTAATGCAATCCCAGTCATCTTGAAAGTCACTCGGATCTGTGTGCAGCACAACACAAATTCAATTTCCCAATTAATCTATGTGATGACCAGGCAGACAAGAGCCTTTAGACTGAAAATGGGACCTGAAAGACTTGTCTGAATCTGAATCATGAAAGTGCCATGTAATGCCTATAGTCACATGCCTCAGTTAAAAAATATATTCTCACGTTGCATATTAAATTACCTTTACAAGATTCTTTTCATTCATTTTAAAGAACTGTATGCTCACCTCTGTTACAAAGTGTACACCTTCTTTGTCTGTACTGTACAAGCTTTAAAAGTAAAATTAAACTGCAGATTATCTCTTTTGATTCTATTAATTCATTCTTAAATCTAAGAAAAACATGCTCTATAATGTTTTATGTCTGCACTTTGAAATGATGACTTTCAATATCTTTTTGTCTGTTAAAATTAAATTTTAACAGTAGACCCAAACTGATTGATATAATCCAGTTCATTTAAAAATGTAAGTAAATCAAGTTCATTCTAGATGGCAGCCTGACTCGCTGTCTCTCCCTTGTATCACAGTATTGCTCTACTTCACACTGAATATAGAAGGCTATCCTTTTTAACTAGGGAAGTAGATGACATCTGTACTTTGTACATTTACCTCTGGCCGAATACCTTTACACCTGATTTGGCAATGTCATCAACTACAGTGACAATCAGAAGTCTGTCCAAAAAGGGATGGTAGCAACCCTACAATCTCAGCTGTGATCTTCCAAAGACCTGCATAGAAAGGAGACAACTTGAAACATGAATGATTTTGTACACTTGCACTGCACCCACCCTCCAAACACCAGCTTTCCCATTTGATGCTGGAACCAGACTAGAATTGAAAAGAAATTAGCTGGCTATTCATAACAGCCTATTGTACAAGACAGCCTATTTTTACTCATGCCAAGTACATGAACAGGTTTTTATGGCCTGTCAGGTAGTATCTCTCAAATGCTAAATGTGGCTTCAGGCACAGTCTCTGCAACTACATTTTTTACCAATGATGAAGCAATCCTCCAAATTCAGGTAAAAGATGCCCCATGTGCATATATGCTCACGTTTTACTTCATGATAGAAGCTCTGTAAAAGAGGAAACATCTGCATAATCAGCAGCTGTTCACAAAGTCCTTGCTCTTGCAACAGATGGGATTGTTAAATGACCGTGAGCATGACCCATGCTGAGGAATCCCTCCTCCAAAAATACTTATTTTAAAAAGGCACCTTTCAAACTTTTGAAATCAAAAGATACAACATAGAAGTTACTTGCAATTCTTACTTTGCAGTTAAATGTTGGTCTTCCTGTATAAATCCTGTCCAAGAAAACTTTCTTTTTCCTTTTCTAATAAAACATGTAATATGTTTGGCATTCATACTTCCTTATTAAATTACAGTTGGCCTTTAAATTACACCTTTGTAGAAAGCAAAAATATCAACATGGGCTGTTTCAAAACAAGCTATTACTTTTTCTTTTTTTACAATTTTGGATGTAAAATGTCTATCAAACTGTTAGTCATAACGTGACTACACTGCAGGAGTGTTATGAGTGGTTCCACAGAACCTCTGCTGAATTCACACTGTGTCACATGCTGCTTACTTCTGAAATACTCAACATAAAATGGTTTCAGAGAAAGAACAGCATCCTAAACAGCAGACTCAATCAGCTCCAGAATGTTTTGAATTCTTCTTTTGGGATCATAAATAAAGTTGATGCTGGGAATAGAAAAATTTTGACGTATAATTTGTCTCCAGGATGCATTGGAACCGACTTGGCTGTTGCAGCCACAAAACAATAAAACATTCTGATGTAACCTACCCTGCTTTCAGCATCGTTTCATACCTCCCTCCAGAAAATCTCACTTAAATCTGTTTGTGGATTTTCTTCCTTCCTGACATGGGAGAAACATCCTTTTCCCACCAGTCTCAACCTCAGATCAGTTTAAAATCTGGAACAGAAACCACAGACCTCACTTTAAGGAGGAAATCTAGTGCAATTCCTATTTAGACATAGTGCACTGGCTATATTCCCATCTTGTTAACCACCCTATTCATCTATATCCATCAATCTCAATCGATGAAACAAGTACTGACACTAATAACTTTGCTTACAGTTTCTGAATGCTGCTGAATGAAAGAAGAGTAAATGCAGCTGAACTCTTCTGCTGAATGTGGGCTTTATCCTGTTCTCCTCTCCTGAAAATATTTTACAGTGTTTTCAACAGACAGATTCTGAAGATGCTGCACTGATGTTATTTAATATTAGGCATTATTATTACACTGGTGTTCTCAGAAATTTTCTAATACCTATTTCTAGGCAATTTGGCATTGCACAGGCTTCTTGAAATCAGCAGAAGAGGCTGTTCTGATCTGCAAGGTAAAACCTTCTGAAACATCATCTAAAAGTCCTGCCCAGAAAGCTTCAGATCAGTTCTTATGTACTTTGCAAAAAGACTAACTGCTATATCAATATATTATGAATAAGTGGAAGTCTGATTGAGCTTCCACCTTTCTGTATCCTCAGTCACATCACTGACTTCTTTCTTTTAACACCGGCAATATCAAACCTAACTACTTCCAGCTTCCCATTATATTGTATATACAAAACAATATGTATATTAGATATGTAATATTGTATCCTTTGTACACTTACATACACCCTATAGCTACTGGTTAATACCCATCCTTGGCTCCTTGGCAGTATTCCATATATCATGCTTACTGTTACAACGTTACAAGGCTCAAATACTGCTTATAACAGTATTTTTTTTTTTTTTTTTTTCAGTCACAGAACAACCATTAACAAAGTCTAACTGCTTTCCTAAACCAGCTGAGTGAGACCTTATTAAACAAGGAATATAACTTTGGGGGGAAAATTTGTATTTGCTAATAAAAAATGGGCATTAGACTATCTCATTTAGCAGAATTTGGGAATTATCTGTCTCCCTCTGCAAATGACAGTATTTGATCTTTGCCAAAAGCAGAAGTTTACAGTTTAAGATGATAATATAGGACCTGTTGTGAGGTAACACAGTCAAAAAAATATCGTAACCAGGTCATAAATGTTAAAATGCAAAAGGAAGGAAATGCCTGTTATTCATCTTCCAGGCAGTATTCAGACATTCATGAAATTGAAAGTTAATGTACCAGGGACTTTCATTATCTGACCCATTCTATACTATCCATTAGAACCCCATAGTACTGGAGACAGAGGACCAATATGTCACTAATACAAGATGGAAAAGGTCACAAAAACTAAGCATCAATAAGACATTACTTCTCTATTAAATTTCATAACACTCAGCAGAACACACACTTGCTGAAACCAGAATATTTTATTATGTAATTCAGCTAGTTAGTTGATTAGTTGTCGAGTGAAAATAATGACTTTTTTTCTCCATTTCCTCATTAAAGACATTTTGTTTGTTTAAAGAAAAAGTACTGCATGGTTCATTTTGCTTTTTAAGGCTATTTCTTACAATAGGAATGTGTTGTTCCTTTGGCTATAGCAAAGGTTTCCTTCCACAGCACTGAAAATACAATATTTATTGGTATGTTGTGAAGTCAAAACAAATTTGCTTTCTGTTTCCTCTAGTGGAATATTTAATTTATTTAGAATAGCTTTCAGTAGGAACAATATCACTACTGCTGCAATGTCATTTTCATGTAGAAGGGTGATGTACTGATTCCCCTGAGCTTTCTCCATCCCACTCGTCCCCTAACGTTGTTGCCCAAGACTCTCTGTACACATTGCTCTTACTACACAGCTGAGAAAAATGCACAGCTGAAACTGTGATGCGTGATTAAATTATTATGGAGCAACTTAGAAAACCACTCTATCTTTACCATTTGCTATTACAGAAAATATGTGAACATTTAGAATATTTAAGCACTGGAACTAGTTTGTTTGTGAGGCAAGGGTCACTTCAAAGATCTTGGGACTCTATCAGATGATAACCTCTTTCCTCATGCTACTCTATCCAGTAATGGTTAAAGAGGAGGACTTCTCACAGTAGACCACTCATCCATGTAAATGTAAAGCAGGCAGGATGGTGGTTATGTGCTGGTAGACACTGACTCACAGGATTTCTTTCACCACGTTGTGACTTTTGGAGAATGCCACAGGAACAAATGGCTACAGCTGGCCAAGTTCTATCTTGATACATTGGTTTAAGGGTGTTACAATTTTACAATTTTACCAATAAACACCTGGAGACTGGGATAAAACTTTTACTATTTAAATGTAAACAAATACACCCAACTCTTTCAGTAAAACAATCTCTATTAAAATTATTTGGAAAGGTATAAAAGCAGCCTGTAGACTGACTAGAGTATTTAAGGTGTTATAAAGAAGATATAAAAGTGAAAATACAATGACATTAAGGAAAGGATATCATAGGAAGGATATTTTCAGTTGGGTTTTCTAACAGTAGACGGGACAAAGTGACACAATGTACTACAGCATGTGTGATTTAGACAGCAACTCTAAACTGGCTGGGTAAGAGACACAATAGATCACTACCGTCTCTCTGCCTGACTCCCCCTACCCTCTCTGTCAGGATGGTTTGAATTTCAGGTTAATGGTGCAAACCAGGGAATGGCTGAAGAAAAGTCTGACATAATTTCAAGTCAGCTGGAGCCCTGGGATACAACTGCCTCCCTCTTTCTTTCAAGCATCCTTAAAGGCACCAAATAGTCTTTAATTGGAGATTTGCAGACCCTAAGGCGCTTTTTTTTAAAAAAACTGAAGAATTACTAGAAAAAAATAATTGCAGCTAAAGAAATTCAGAACTGCTGAGTGGCAAAAAGTAAACAAAAGGACTTGAAAGACAAACTATTGCCTTGCCTTCTACCTAGAGACTCTCAGTGTCTAGATTTAAACTCCTTGCCATAGTATCAGAGAGCATGGGGAAGCCCCTCTCCTTTTCATCATCTCAGGGACTGGGCTTCACAGTGTCTGTCAGCTTCCAGCTTTCCCCAGGTCTAGCCACCACAGCTGAAGGCTCCTGCTGGCTGACCTGCTCTACTCCGCTGTGAGTGACAACAGTGGAAGCTCAGTGGCTCCTGGGAAAGCAAAACCTTCTCCAGCATCCTCTCCAGAAGGCTGGGAAACCCAAGGAAGGGTGACCAGCTCAAAGATCTGATGAGATCCATCATCCCTCTTTCCTGTCTTTCCTTAATGATTTAAAATTCAATATTTAACCAATAAATATGAACAAACACCTAAAGAGTTCTACTGCTTATCAAAGAATGCTATAAACAATTATGATATCAATCACAGGGCACATTTAAAGCATCTGCAATTATTTAAAATTAATCCCACTGTTTAAGGAGGGGACAGAAGGGCACATTTTAGATATTTTTTACTCTTGCTTTGGTAAGCACTTTGCAATGGACTGTGATACAATTTTTATTTAGAAAGTTGTCTTTTTAACTGTGCCTGAAAGACAGAATCAATAGTAACGCAGACAAGGTTAGCAGTTACTGGCTAACCTCTGTCCAAGCTAGCAGGCCCCTGAGGCGCAGGGAATTTATGCAAAATCAAAGTTAATAGTGCTGAAAAACTAAATAAATGCCTGAATCCCTGCTACTTGATGTTGCCTCCTATCCAATGTGCTCAAAGAAAACCCAACAGTCCTTTCCCATCCTAATCACCTTTTTCTTTTTTTTTTTTTTTTTTTTTTTTTTTTTACAACACAGTATTATATAACTGAAAGCCAAAATCACAGAAGGAAATGATTGAATTTTGTTACAATTAACTTGTAAAAGCCAAGATAGAGCGTGGGTTTTTTTTTAACATTATTGGAATTCCTTGAATTAGAATATTTGGATAACATGGTAGTTGTACTTCTGTGCCCACTAAACTTTAGTAACGGATAAACTGAACTGGATCATTTGATGATGTGACTGCTCCTCCTGTAAGAACCAGTCTGAAGTTTTCAGCTCTCCTTTGAAATAAAGTTGTTTTTCACATGTCACCTTTTGCCTACAGATGTGCTATTCTGCAGTGACCCAAACACATAAAGACTTAAGACACTGAGCTGCAATCTGAAGATTTAAGTTTGGTAATACGAGTCTAATATATTCAGTTTCTACTCATGACAAACTTAGAAAACCAAGAGAACACTTTCAAGCACTGCAATTCTAAAATAATTGCTTCTCTCTTAGTAGATTACAGCAAACCCACCCCATATGTCTTTACTTAAAAGAGATCAGTATTATGGTACTAAACACTAGAATCCAGAATCTATATTTTCTGAAAGAAAAGCAGGGCAGGCAATATTGCTGTTATACTTGGAAGAAAGTGCATGACAAGTAAAGCTTTGGTTCAGACTTAATATGACTGTACCCCCCAAAACAGTTAACCACCACCAAAAAAGAAGAAAAATATCTTAAAATAACAAATTACTACACAACATGCAAAATACAGCACTGCACAATACGACAGCTTAACAAACTATGAAAAACATTCAGTAAAGTCTCTCAAGATACCTGTTTATTTGACATGCTTCCATGTATTACTGTAACCATTTACTGCTATTTACTTTAATTAGATCCTCCTGCCAAAATTCATTAAAGAAGAATCTGGTACAATTAAGAATAATAAATTCTGTTCATTCATATGTTTTTAAATTATTTTGCTCCTATAGAACAGATATGGTGTTTCCTACCTTGGCTGGTAGTTAAGAGAGTGAAAAACAGTCACAACAATTCTTTCAAAATCTTCTGTCAGTCATAACTGATTTCACACAATCTACTGCTTGAGTTTCATTTAACATAGCTACACAGGATATCCAGAATGTAATCGAGTGCTGTATTACTGAACCCTATATACCTTATTATGAGTGATACTGAAATTGCTGGCTAGGTGGGGTAAGACAGACACCCCCCCCCCAGCCAAGCTCTGCCCCCAGATAACGTCACTGCAAGAAATGCAAAAAGCTCCAAACTTTCATCTGTGCTTAATTACCTGGTTTAAGGACTTGGAAGGAGAAAGGTGGTATCATGTCTGAGCCTAGTGGCTAGAGAATTTACCCAGGAAGTAGGAGGCCTGGATTTAATTCCCACTCCATCTAGAGCTATTTCAAGGTAATTGCATGAACAGCAGGTTTAGGGACCACTTTCTACCTAACTTGTCAAAGGAATGCTACCATGAAAATATTGAAAGGCTTATGATTAGTTTTTCTAAGCTACTAGGTACATTGAGTATATCCATATTAATCCCAACTAGCAATTAATTGTTGAACACACATAAACAATATATGTGTCATCACTCTCTTACTTCACAGAAATGAGAACTAGAAACAAAAGAAAGGATGGTCACAATAAAAGTGCATTGATGGAAAAATCTACCATCAAATTACAGCACTAACTCTTATTAATTACTGCATTACAAATCTTCATTACAACATATTTTCATAAATTACCACTACAAAAATTAAATACTTAACCACTTAACAAGAAAAATCCTCATTCTCCCACACCAGCCTATTGAAAACCCAATATTTATTTTATTCTTTCTTTTTAAATACAAATGAATATACATCCTCTTCTTCTTAAGGAATATAATTTTCAGGCAAATATTATCTAATTCCTGTCCTTTTTGGGGGAGAAAGGAATGAAGAGACAAATTCTCAGACCTGTAGGAAATCTAACCCATTTTGTAGCTGATGGAAATTCTTAGAGAGATTTCAATGAAGGATTCAGAATGGAAACTTCTGCTTTAATTATGGAGCAAATACTGATGCCACAAGAAAAGTTTCATTCTTGGAGTATCACTCAGCTTGCCCCGTCTCTCAGTGATATCTAGGGTGATACTGTTTGAACTTTCTCACCAAAATTCGTCCAGGATTAAATGAAAATGTTACAAAAATTTTCAAGGAGGTTAGAGGAGACAGTGAGGAAACACAGGAGTCTCCTTTTCTGCCTTAAACTAGACCGTTACTCCAAATGAAATCCTGCAGGAAGGGTCAGGATCCCATGGTGCAGACTGCAGCCCAGAGCACTTACGGGACCCTCTCTAAAATTCTCCCTTTTCCTCGGGGACAGGATAGCCTCCCTGTGCCAGTTCCCCACCTGTGCCAGAACAAAATTGACAGCTTTCTTCTGGTACTTCAAGGGATAAAGAAAACCTGCTATTGGCTTAAAAAAAAAGAAAGAAAAGGAATATGGCTCATCACCAGGCCCTCTTTCTCTCCATTTCTGTAAAACTGCTCCGCTCCTAGGACACAGGTGGAGCTGTGCAATCTCAAGGGAGAATTCCCTGCATGCCAAATCGCAGATTTCATACCACACCCTTTATTTAACTTTATCATTCTCTTCTAACACCATGGAATAAAACCACAAAACAAAACATCAAGACTTCTTTTTCCTGCAAGTCATGAAAAAATGAAAATGCCTTACTATCCTTTCACAAGATCTCTGTCTTCCATCAGTGGGCTACACTCCAAGAGCAACAAGCATGGGTGGCAAGAGAGAATCAAGGTACAAAAAAAGAGCAAAACAGACGCTGCTAGAGATAGAAGTTAAAGAAGGAAGAAGTGAGGAAGCAGCTATATTCTCACAGCCTACAAGATGAGAACAAGGTTTATGCTAACTTTTGTACCTCATCCTTCTTGGGGATGGAAAGGCAGTATCAAATAGTTTCTGAACTGCTGAGAAAAGGGGGCAGCGGGATTAAGTAAAAATAAATAAATGGTGGCCTGAAGGCCTGCTACTTATCCAGGGTGCAGCTTCGTGTAACAGCAGAGAAGACCTGAGGAAGGAGTGGAGGCCAGCATTAATGAATTTGATTTGGCCAAGACACTAGAATTAACTAACTTCATTTGGCTGGGCACAGTTCAATTACAAAAGGGTTAAACTGATTATTTTGAACACAGAAATGATTTATTTCAGAGACGTAAAGATACATGGATGGAAATTAACCAAAGAAATGCAGGAGGGGAACAGGTAGCATCACAGAGTATTTCTCACCCCTTTTCAGGTAAACTGGCTTACTACTTTAACTCTTGGGGTCCAGGAGATCTGTCCCTAGGAAGAATCCTCAGCAAACAGCATCTATAAATATTTGGCTTGCTTAAAGTTTTGGCAAAACACATTTCTAAACAATCCAACAATTTCAAATTTTGAATCAATCTTAAACTGAGCACCAAATGGTACACATAAGGATCAAATGACTGTGTTCAGTCACCTAACTTATGCATGGCAATGAATGCTTGTTAAAAAGTACTTGAATAATTTCAGATGCCTTACTGTGACCCTTCTGAAAATATGGCTTCCATATTTTACTGAATTGCTTATTTTTCCCAGTAAAAGATTTAATGCCAGATAAAGTAATGTGTGCATGAATTTTTCACATGAAAAGCTTTTAATTGCATGGCACCTATGCTATAAAGCAGAATAAAGTAATGCTATCTCTAATTAAATAATCCAAATGCCAGCAGGTTGGATAGAAATAATTTCCTCTCCCCTCTTTGTTCTTTTACATGGCAAAGATAAAAATTAGCATCAATCATACACTGGCAAACAGCTCAGAGTATTTAGTTTGAGCATCCTGATGGGACACATCTCAAGTGGATGTGAATCTAAGTGCACCAGTAATGAATAAGACTCGTCAGCTTTCTCAGCAAGTGAGCACAGGGATTCTGGCACCCTCCTCTGTGGTGGCAGTATGTGTAAGGTAGAGAACAGCATTCATTCTACAGGGTGTGACTCAGTTTGTTTCTCACATTCAGTATTTGCATTTTATCCAAATTCTGTGTGAGAACAGCTGCTCCTTACCCAAGAAGACTGTATATAAAAGAAGCTTCCACAGTGTTAACTTCAGACTCTATTTTCAGTTTAGGGTTAATGCCAGAAGAAAAGCTAACATTGGTTCTAAATATACCTTCCCTCACCTTAAACATGAAAAGTCTGATCCTTACATTCCCAAGAACCAATTCATTTCACCCAAACAAATCAATCTCTATTTGCAGTCTGAGCTAATTTATCACAAATACATTCTCAAAATGCCTTTATTTATCCTAATTATTTTAGCTCATTTTATCTTCTATACCTTTCCCTGGCCAAGGAAGATGATCTGATTAAGACTCCTGTTAAAAGTAGCATGGTGTTGGCTGAAGTCGCCTTTTGCACCCTTGCCAGCAGAGAATGATCGACATTTATAATAACCCATAGTGTAGCTTTTCCCAATAGTGATAGCAAAGCAATGGCTGATGCAAAGCCAGGACCAGCATTTTGAAGCAGGCAGGGAAACAAAATGGGCCGACATACCTGGCAGCAATAAGAGTGTCTTTGCTGATGGATAGGAATAAATATAAAGGCTGATAGCACAGTAATAAAACAATAATGATAACCCAAAATTATTTATTACAAGGCAAGAACACTGCTGCCTGCTCAGGCTCTGCTGTAAATGGAAGCTGACATCAATGGATGACTCTCAGCAAGAAAACATGGCCCATTTTAATTTGGGAAGTGTCATCTCATTTTTTAAGGTGAAAACCATTATCAGAGGTGACAATGATCTATAGTGAATCAAAAGAAACAATAAAACCCCATACTTAACCCCTCAGTCCAGTACATTTGCTACAGATAGCAACTTCCCTACAAACACCAAAAAGACATCTTAGCAAGTTGAAAAACACCAAGAACATCTTCTTGTAAAAAAAAAGTCCCATTGGGTTTATTAAAGAAGGACCAGAAGTGGTACTGATATAAAATTTTATTTGAAGAGAATACAATCAGACAATATTGTTCAGAGAATGACTACCACTGAAATTAGGCCACCCCATCAGAAACAATGAAAGAGCACAGAATAAAAACCTGGAATAAAGTAGAATTCTGATGAATTGTGTTCAGTAACTCCTAGAGTCTAGTCACCAAGGGAAACATGTCTTCTTGCTATTACCTGCCTTAATATAGCTAAACCTATATTGACATATTTAAGACAGATAATGTGCAAAAGAAGCCTTATGGCACATCCCATATAAGTTCTATGGCCTCCAGTAAAATGTTACCATAGAAACACCTTTGCCATAAGGAAGGTGTACTTTTGCAAAGACCTGGGGGTAAACATTCAGATTCCCATGGCAACTGTTGTGTCCAGAGGCTGAAGTACCATGTCAGTGTCTTCTGGAGCAGCATGCAGAAAAAAGAAGAAAAAGAAAAAAAGCCACCCGATATTTTCCCCACTGGAACTGGTAATCATAACTGATCATCATCTTCCAGAAGGTGGAATAGCTGCAGACAGTATTTTGAGTTAAAGACTGTGTGTGAGTGGCATAATAAAGCAATGGAAAAACAAAGGACAAAAGTAGTACTGATGAAAATGGCAGCGAATAATCTGCAACACTGAGCAACACCTATTTGGGCTTTATGTTTTTTAAAGTTAGAAGAGGGTCTCAAAGTTCCCCAGACATGCTTAATACAAAAAGTCAAGTTCTTTTTGATCATCAGATTTTCTATTTCCTAAAACGAGAAATTACTTTCTTTTCCTGTCACGCATTCAACCACCACCACTTGCAGGATCTCACCTGGAGAAGACACTTGTTGTCAAAGGTGAAGAGTAAGACTATGCTGAAGGAGGGCTACACATTTCTCATACTTCGGCAACTTTCCAATCAGTTAATCTAGAGCAGCCCTGTGGAAATCCTAACAGCAAACATTTATTAAAAGCAGACTGCCAGATAGTACTTATATTTTTAAATGATGTAAATCTTTCTCCCTTCTACTGAGAAAACAACATATTTTTAACAACAATCTCTCTGGCCATCCTGCCATCATTCTCTTTTTCCCTACACAACTTTCCCCAGGCCTCCTTCTGCAGTCTTTCACATCTTATAGTTCTATGCTGTATATCTCACGTTCAGGTCAACCAGAATTATCAGCCTTCTTCCCATGCAATCTAGGAAGCCAATGATCTATGTTTCATATTCTGCTAAATAGGTCTTCCCATGGGACTCATTCTCTTTGATTCCTTTTCCCCAAGTTAGCTATACATCTGAAGCATTTTTAATAATTGCTTAACAATTTTTTTTCTAGATAGTCTCTTGTTAAAAAGCATGCTGAACAAGGAAGGATATTTCCTTCCCTGATGTGTACGTAGTGCTCCATAATCCTTTAGAGTGGGTCAAACCTTTTATGTTGGAGTAAAAAATAGAAATGAGGGAAAAGGATGGATTTTTTTCTTTTGTTAGAGCCTTATGTGATCCCCAGTTTGCATTTTTTATTTCCTCTCTTTTGAACCTCTTTAAATATGATAGAATGTTTTAGTATTCTACATTTTGATGTTTTAACCATGCTTTAAAAGGGAGTGAAGTTCTTATATATCACCTAAGTAGAGGAGGAAGACTCACATAAATGTCTCCTTTTTTTATGAAAGTAGAGCTAGAAAGAACATTTTGCCCATTTTAAGCAGCAGAAATCAGATAGGCAACAAGTATGCCCAGAACTCAAAGCCATTTCCAGCAGCAGATGACTCCTGACCAGCTGGGAAGATAGCGAATGCTGGAGGAGAGGAGGAGCTAGTGGAGAAGTCTGGGAATGCAGAGGCAGCAAGACAAGGATTGTGAGGATATAATAGTGCCATTTATTGAACAACTTGTATTTTTCTTCTTCTCTTCCCTTTTATAAGTGCCAATTGCAGATATGCACTGAAAATATGAAAGCCAAGCAGCAAATTGATAAAATTGAAATACTGCTTTTTGCCCAAGAAGCAGCCCTGTTCTTTAAGTGAGCAAGAGTAACCTTTTATGAAGCATTACATGCACTCAGAAATGTTTTAGATATATAGATTGAAAACAGTGGATAGTGGTTAGTAGTACCTACTAGACTTAATTTTTCTCTTCAGTGATAACTGTTGCATTAATTTTGCTGTGTCAACCAAAGTTGCAGTCAACTAGTTCAGCTGTGAAAATCCCAGAACAGAGACAGACAAGTAGATCTTTTGTAATTCCAACAAAACTTTTTAGAGGATATAAAATCTTGCTTTTGGCCTGAGAAACACAGTATGCAAAGGAAAAATGTGCACATAAGCATTCCAGATACATAAGCTGTCAATACTAACTCTGTGAGCCCACTAAATAGATGAATAGATTTTTTTAAAAAAAGGTCTCCCATCTGTAAAATTATCAAGGGTTCAGGGAATAATGAGAGTGAAGTGATTAAGTACAATATTTTTCTGCTGGAATTCTCTACATTTATTCTTGCAGACTTAGTTTAAGAATTCAGGAAATTAGAACATGCTAGGAGAAAGTTCCAGAACTGTAAGGAAAATTAAAGAACGCTTCTTCCACTGAAACACAAACATTCAGAAAACTATGATATAGGTATAATTAACAGTACAGGAACACTAATGTAATCCTCAGCTGAATTTTGAAATTTTGTCCTTTCTGAAGCACAATAAAAGTCAAGTTCTTTAACGAATGGCTAAGTCAAAAAATGTGTATATCTTCTAAGGTTGAGTGAGAAATACAGTGATGCTTATTGTCTGGAAGGTAAATCCCTCAGTTTCTTGTCCTGAAACCTAAGATATGAATGTCTAGGAGTCTGAGAGAAGACTACTTGTGGATGCTGAATTGGTATCTGTTAAAACTCTGATAGTGACAGAACTATTACCTTTCTGTGAACAGTCTAGGGATTCTTATTCTCATTCTCATGAATCCTATGGGATCTGGTAAAACCATTGACCTTTTTTGTTCAAATGTAGGCACGTGTAATAATTAGATGCCTGTTTTCTGAGGTCTTTGAAATGATCTTTAATGAGAACCATCATTGTATCTGGTCAGTGTCAAAGTAATTGGAGTTCCTTGAGATCAAATACTTAGAACTTCTTGGGAAAAAAACAATGGGAATTTTTTCTTTGGTATCTGAACTAAAACTAGGATTATTTTTTAGAATAGCCAAACCTGGGCTGAGAATAGAGGAACCCTTCTGGAAAAATTATGAAAAAGCTGAAAAGAGTCTTCAGCTGGAAGATTCTGTTATTACACACAGTTGTTATAATTATCAACAAGTTGCTTATGAGTTTCCTGTCACAATCCAGACACACTTTGCAGACATTCAAACAAACAAACAAAACAACAAAGAGGACAAAAAGGCATTGCCTGGAATCAGTCTAGAATGGTGGTGGCAAAGTTTAAAAAGGACTGGTGACTCGGAGAAACTAATACAAAAAAGGCAAGCTTCCTTTTAGGAGAAACTCACACAGAAGGGCAAGCTTCCTTTGAGGATGATGAAAAATGATGAAACTCCAGGACATAAATATTTTTATTTCCAAACCAGGAAGGCACAGATTCCGTGTAGAAAAGGTTCTTCCAGTCAGAAGAAAAGGTTTTTCCAGGGAAGAATCAATACTGTGCAAAACTCTCCTTCTGTTACAAAGAAACAACCCTCCAGAACCCCTTGTGGAAAAAAAAAAGGTAAATATTTCTGGCAGAAGTGATTCACAGCTCTATCCTTCACTGCCTCTTTTGTACAGGTTAAATAGTTGTGAGACTGCATCTCTCTGCTGTGGATTATTAAATTTTATTTTCAATGCTTGAAAACTTAAGAGCTCTCTTCAGAGGGAAACCGTGTACTTGAAGCAATCGCAGGCCACCAAATCTTGTCCCCTGCTGTATCAGACAAACAGTTATGTCACATAATGGTGTTTACAACTTTATCAAGTGTCATCTTAAATCTGATTAGATTTCCTATTCCCACTGCAAAGCTAGTGCAGTGATTGTCTCAGTACCTGCAGAAATTTTCTAGGCAATAGGTACACACAACTGGCTGACATTTATTTGCTCTTCATCAAACATGTCCTTTCCTTGGTAACCTGCAATCCTAGGAGTCTTATTTGCACTAATTTTAATATCATTTTCATCCTTCTTGAAGACAGACATGTCCATGGCATTTCAGAAGGAACCCCTCAACATTTTAAATAGATGATACTACTCAGTACAAGGGCTAGAAATACCTTATCACGTGCCTCTTGCTATTGTGTGTTTTGCACAGTCAAATCTCATCAGTATTTCATAAACATCCTATGACTGCCTAATGGACTTAAGTCTTTTTTATTCTAACAGATGAGAGCTTAGAATGTAGCAGAAATCATTATTTGCTTCTGATGCCTGGCTTTGTCTTTTCTACTATTAAAATCCATTTCTTTTTATTCATTTCAGCTCTCAATATCACCTAGTTCATCCTACTTGCTATTCATCTCCTTCTATGCATTGAGATTGACCCCCACCTCTGCTTTATCAGCAAATTTCATTTGTGAGTCAAGGTCATTAAGGAGAATATTAAATAATATTGCTCACTTGATGACCTCCTCTAATATCCTTTTTTTCCTGAAATACTTGCACTTTCAAGATGATCCTGGGTAGATAAGAAGCATACATGTAATAGACAAAGGGTCAGGAATGAACTTGATTGCTTGGAGCCTCTTCCTGGAACAGCAATAAACTGAAACCTGTTAGTATTATCAAAGGTATTACATAGTATTGTTATTGTGGTATTGGTGGCACCAGACCTGTGTCTCATTCTGTAGTCCCACACATGGTCTGGCCCTTCACTAAGCCACTACATTTTGTTATGCCAAGCGTGGGTACAGTACTGCAAGCATGGCTTGCGCACACCAACAAAAGGGACTTCTACCAGAAAAATGCCATGTATTGGGTCAGGGGCTGCTGGAGGCACCTGGAGAGAAGCTGGAGGAGGCACTGATGAGGGGGAGAGAGAGTCCTCACAAGCTGTGGAAAAAAGGCTGATAATGTAAGGCAAAATCTCCCAGACAAATGTTCTTATGTCCACAATAAAACCAAGACTGTCTAGAAGACAGTGTTAGTGAGGAAAGAAAGAGACCACCAGACTCTTAAAATGTAACCTAAATGGTTTCATAGCATCACATATTTTGCAGTATCATGATTCGTACTTTTTATTATCAATGTTGTGAAAGATTCAGATGATATTATGCATCCTAGTACAATAATGTTTTGCAATCTTACAGCTTTGCTGAAGTGGTTTTATAGCTGTCAACAAAATATTGCCCTCCTGTCCTTTAGTGCTGACAGGTTCACAACCATTTAGCCAGTCCACTGGAGCTGGCAGGCCAATGGGGCGAGAAATTAGACACACTCAGCAACGTTGCTTAGATAAAAGCCATTGTTAGGCTTAGTAAAATTGCAGGCTAAGCCAATCTGGCACAAATAAAGAGAAATTGGAAAGAGAGACAGAAAGAAAGACAGAAAGACAGAAAGAAAGAAAGAGAGAAAGAAAGTGAAAAGATGCTTAACTGAACCTCTTCAAGCATATTCCAGTTACTTTTGCCCCTGTTGGCCTATGCAGAGTGGCAGTACAGGTAATGTCAGTAAAAGCAGGTGTAGAGATGAGATGGTCCCTAAGCAGAAGGGATGCCAAATGGCAGCCATGCAGGCTCACAGACCATGCTAGAGATTTCTGCACTGTAGTTGAACCATGAAGTAGAAAATGAAGGAGGGAAAAGAGGAGAAAGCAAAGGTAAAATGGAGAACTGAAATAGATTGATCACATCTGAGTGACCTTGATTCAAGCACCCTGCCTCATGATATACAGAAGTACAAAATGACTTTTGAAGCATGTTCGTCTATTTTGTAAGCATTCGTTGTCAAAAAATGTGTTTTGGTTGCAACCAGGTTACTGGAGTTCACATAGAAATCTGACACAGGCAAATAAATTCTTGCATTTCTACTGCTCCTCTGCTGAAGGCACAGAAACCCTCAGCTGGCATATAGTGGCCATAGACCCATCCCAAACACAGCCAGGCTGGCAGCTTCCTTACAGAAAGCTGTCTTACTGAACAGCCTGATGGTAAGCTTTTCCTCTGTAAGTATGACTCTGCTTTTTGGGTCAGTCTGAGGAATTTACAATTTTGCCTTGGAGTTAAGCTTTTTAGAAGAGTTTTAAAAGCCCTTACAAGTACGTCTAAGAAAGATACCCATAAAATCCAGTTAAACACAATTTAATTTATTTGAAGATATAGGCTAATAGTATAATGGAAAAAGAGCTGTGCAGTCAGTAGCCAAATAAATCAAGAAATAATCTGGGATTTTCATAGAACCTTGAAGAATTAGGCAAGCCTCTGAAAATCCCTTTCTTAGAAAAACAGGTAAAACCTAGAGCTTCAAAGAAAAGTCAGTTATCAATCAGTCTCCAAGAGCAGATGTTGCATGCAAAGAACAGATGTCAGAATTCAAGGTCAGGGTTTTAACTAGGCAGAATCTTTTTCATTAGCTATTTTCCTTGGATATTAATCAATATGAGAAAGCAATAGCAGAAATCTAGATATGATCGAAGTGTGATCTGAAAGAAGCTTCTAATGAAAGCATCAAGAAATGTATCAGCACTGATATGTCACTGGATTATAAAATCCTCATGCAAGGGAACTATAGATGTAACGATAGTCAGTGATTAAGGATTATCCAAAAGCCTGCAAGAACACGTTATGAAGATATGCGATGTCTCTCAGTAATTTCATTGTTTTAAAAACTATTATACTGATGTCCCTTTCTTTGGGTCTTAACTATTATACTGATGTCCCTTTCTTTGGTTCTTCATCAGTTACATATTAGTACTATGAAAACGATAAAACTGAGAAAAGTTCTCTGTTTCATTTCTAATGTAGTCTTGCACAAGTTTTTTAGAACACTGTGTCTGGAAAATATTATGTGTATATTAAAGAACAACCCTCACCCATCAAAAAACCAGCAGATATCATTCACAGGAGAGGGGAGGTATTAGGTGCTTTTTAGAAATGGATATGGATTATTGGTTGTTATAAAGGAGATCACATCATTTTACAAATCAGTACACAGTTGCAAGAATCTTTTATTTTCACCTGCCTCATCCTGCATCTGTACTACCATGGTGAGGACCCATAGCTGTTAAAGTAAGCAAAGGTAAGTCATAACAGAGAAATCATGTTTGGATTTCATAAAGTAGAGGCAGAGAAGAAAGGCTGGGAACTGCCTCCCTAACAGAGGTAATCCACTTCTAACAGAGAGAAACTAAAATATTCTGCTGTAAGAATAATTACCAGTTCTGCAACATAGTATTCAAAACATAGTATTCTCTCTGTGCACTATTCTTGTTTAAGTTCTTCTCGCAACTGAAGAAATCAAAGCATGCTTTTATTAATCAACATTATAATTTCATATGCTGAGACCTATCACTGAGATCTATTTTAGAGCAAACTGCTCTTCTACAGTAAGCATCATTCTTCAAGTTTCAGAATTTCCTTTTCTATGTCTGCTGTTTTTACCATCTACATAAATAAAGTTACAAGCACACAGTCTATTGACCTCTTTATGAGAAAAATCTGATGTGTAAATTAGTAAGACATCCTAAGGTTTAGTAAGTAAAAGTGACGTGAAATTCCCTTTTGCTTTTTAAGCTAATTACCTAATTGATGCATTTGCTTCATTAAGCTTTAGGGTTTTTTCTTTTTTTTCAAGTAGCAAAGTGCTAGATGCCATGCATTTTAAAAAGGTATCACTTTCAACTGAATGGCTTAAGGCACATTTTAAAGACATGTTTCTTAGAACCTTTCAGCAAAAAAGACATTGGTTATGATTTATAACAATGTCATACAGATCAATATTTTAAAAGTTGCACAAATACTATTCAGAACACAAACTGCAGTATCCACTTTGAATATCTTGACACTAGTTGTGCACACCAGAAGTTCGTTTCCTGTTGCAAGATGTACAGACTTTTAAAGTGGAGCTTTACGGAGTTAAGAAATTAGGCAATTCAAATTAATATACATACACATAAAAATTACTATGCATGTTTTTGCAAAGGAGAAAAATTAGTATCAGATAAATGTAATTATGAAAGCCAGTAAAAGAAATTGAACCATGTGTGAAAAGCCTATTCTCTTCTAACAAGTGAAAAGTCTTTTCAACATAAATTAAAGTTAATCATAACAGGATATGACACATATTCAGTAGAATAATGGTTACTTCCTTATTTGAGCTGTCATAAGGGATATTATTTCTTTTCCACAACACTGTTCTTTTTGTTGAACTTTATTAATAATAGTATTGAATACAATCATTAAATTGTGTAGTAGCACCACACAGATTATTGAATCTGCTAGCTGAAAAAAGGATTTAAAATTAGCAAAGAACAAAGCATTGACACTACTGTATATAGGTTTGGAGAGGTATGTTGGTCTGTTCTACATGCAATTCACAATCCACTCTGTATCATTAAAGAGGATTATGGCTACTGTTCATTAAAGTTTCTGTTTCAGAAGCCGATTAGAAGACAGAATAGACTATAAAATATCTTACGTTTGTGGAGAGAAAAATACTCACATGTAATGAATGGAATTTTCTGTCAACCTTGAGTAACTACTAGTAAGGTCTATCTATATAGAGGCAGACAGGCTTCCAGCTGCAACTGCTTTTTCCAGTTTCCATAAACAACAACATAATCACACAGGATGGAACCACCTGTCACCGCTATATTGAAGTATCTGGAGAGGTAAGAAGAGCTGCTAAAAGATGTCAGAATACAAAGGGAATACTATTTTGGAGATGTGACAAAGTCTGTCTATTTGAAAGCTGCATTAACCTTTGAGCAAAACCTACAAGCAAGGGAACAAAAAACCCTGTTTTGACTCTTATCAAGCATCCTCTTTTCATCTACATGCATGTATGTTTGAAGTGCCAGGGTGAAAGGCAAAGCCTGTATCTCTGGTGTGCAGACCAGACCCCATCCAGGAATCTGGGTGTTCAATCCCCAACAATCTTCCAGCCACAGTGTGGAAAGATCCACTGCCTGGTTAGAGATCTGTGTACAGCCTTCTTCAAGGGATCTATCTTTTCAGTAGAAAATAGACTTTTATTGTGAAGTGTTCTTACACTGATTCAAGTTTCCGTAATAGGTCATGTGCTATGGCAACAAATCCGAAATACATATAGGTAAACTTTTGCTGATTTATGGATTTTACTTTGAGGCTCCAAAGGAATTCCATTAAATCCATCATCTGTTTTACCAGATTTGATTATTTCAATGACCGTTACCCCTCCTTCTTCTCCTTTGATTTCACAGACAGAATGAGCAGAGCAAAGGAGTATGTAGTTGAAATCTCCAAGCATCTGTCTCTGCAAACTTTCAAATTCAACCTCAAAATACAAACATGAAGGGCTTTTTTATGTTAAAAAATATACATGCTAATAGGATCCTCCAGTGCGTGGCTTTCGAAAATTTAGCACATTGTTAAGACAGGTGGCATTGAAAGAAGATATTTCATTATCTTGACTGTTGTCTTTCTGCTTTCTGTAGCAAGAGCAGATGGACATAATTGTCCATCTTACTGGGGCACTTCTCAAGTATATATTGTGTATATATATATATATATATATATATATATATATAGCGAGCTACTGTGTAGGAGGTTTCTGCTATTTCTGAATAAATTATCAAAAGTGCAGGAGTATTTCTGCCCTGCATTGCAACCTCCTTCCCTGTTTCATCTAAAACGCACAGCAACTACAGTCATACAAGACAGAACTAGGTTTTGCCACCAAAATAACTAGAGAAGTAAGAAGGGTCCCAACAGATGTCAGAACCTAACAAAAATGTATTTTGCTTAGACGGCTGGATGCCTGATAAAAGCCTGCACTTCAGTGGAGTGGGTGGCTATATCTGTGGTGCTCTTAGGGGAGCAGAACATTCAGAAAGCATAAAAATGACATAAGAAAAGACACAATAACAAAACAAAACTACTCTGGATTTCCTTCTATGCTTTGTGGCTATTATTAAGATAACAGGTTCCAGGATAAACAGATTCACTTCTGAAAAGAAAGTCTGTGAGACCCAAGAGCTAAGCCTTTTAGTGACTCAGGCATCCTGAGTCACCTACCCCTGCTTCCACCTCGTCTGCCACCTTTTTTATGTTTGAGTTCTGTCAGGGTTCTGTCAGGACTTCCTTAGACAGCAGGCCTCATGCTAACGTTGCCTGATCTTCTGTACATCAGGATGGACCATTATGGAGCTTGGAAGACTTGAAAATGAACCAGCTCTCCTGTACCCCTCTTCTCTTCAGGGCCATATCCCATCAGATCCTTCCAAGCAGGTCCATCAACAGGTGAAAGCCTGTTCTCCTGAAGCCCAGTGTTGTGATCCTGCTTTTGCCTTGTTACCTCCTTGAAGGATCCTGAACTTCTCCATTTCATGATCACTGCAGCCAAGACTACCCCTGGCCTTCAAATTCCCAACCAATTCTTCCTTGTTTGTAAGTATGTGGTCCAACAGAGTGTTTTCCTTTGTTGCCTCACTGATCGCTTGTGTCATAAATAAATCTCTTTTTTCCTTCAATTCATGCCATTTTCCTTCATGATGTTTTCTCTTCTCAGGAAAGCTTGCAAGGCAAAACTAGCAGAATCGTAAAGAATGAGAACCAGAGAACGAGATTAATTCTAAAGCAACAGTCAGTGGTATGGCTTCCTCTTTAAGCATTCATGCAGTTCTTACAGAAAAGAGTATGACTACATTAAAATGCAGTCAGGTATTTTCTTGGAGAAACTAAGGCAATAGATAAGTTCATCTCTAGCTGTCCCCCAGGCTTAAGGTAACTTTTTCTAGCATCTCCTGTGACAGGTACTCTGGTGGTATGCTAAATTAAGAAATAGTGTAATGGAAGATCCATTGGTCTGCTTATGTCTGATTATCTAACATGACATTGTGTGTTGAAGGTGTTTGTCTCCTTGTTCTGTGTGACAGGAGCATCCTTTCTTTGCCTTATGTCTTGGACAGGTTTAGGAAGTCAGCTGTGAAACTCAAAATTTTGCAGTGGACCAGACAGCAAAAAATAGTTCAGAATTCAGTAAGGTCTCTAGTCTGCAGGTTTAACTACATAGTGGCACCTGTGCTCAGCAAACCACTTATAATTCAGACTGCCATTAAATTTCTCATTTTGATTCTGCACTTACAATACCTTCACTTACAGTCCAAATCATGCAATGCATTAAAGCATCTTGAAAGAGGGAAACAAACAGGCACCAAAAATTAGTTTCACTAACCCTTGCTGTGTGGAAATTGAATGATAGCACCCCCCACAGGGGTGCTGAGATTTACAACTAATCATATCTGTTCACACCAACCATTCAGATCTTGGACAATATGTAAATACCAGACTCCCTATAGTGTATCTAATAATTTGCCTATGCTCGCTTTAAGCTAATAATTTTTTCCGCCCCAAAACAATTTTATAAGCTGTAAAAGTTTGGCTCAAATCAGATTTGAAGCTTTGTGGATAAAAAACCCACAAGGTTTAGCCCTACACACAACATAACTAAGTACTTTAAATGATCTCTTTGTTAAAACCAAAACAAAACAGAGAGAAAACCTGTACTACACAGCATGAAAGCCTTTAAAAATTCATTATCTATCATTTAACATTGCCGTATGTGATTCCTTTTGACAAACACGATTTTAATAAGAGGAAACTTGAGAAGAATTTTGGGCTTTGAAGGATTTTAGCTACATTGTGCAATGCTTCCCATACATGGCATTATGGGAAGTTGTGGGTGCTAATATTATCACATAGAGGTTTGTAGTTCAAGAATTATGTGCGTATATATTTCATTGGTGTGGTAGGGAGAAAAGAAACCCTTTCCATTAACCATTCACCTATCCCTTTGTAACTTTAAATCTCTCAGACTAGTACACAATGATAGAAACTCCAAAATATTTTTCCTTTTTTCCCTCTTTTTTCTGGCATCTCAACTATTGCTAACTTCCATGACCTTCTGTTAACTCTAGATAGTTTTAGCTACTTTGCCTTAGAAAGAAGCTGATCTCATGATCAAAAATATGTTACTTAAACCAGACACATACATGCACACACCTTTCACCAAGATGCAGCCACTGCATCTCATCTATACATGAACAACCCTGCCATGACCAACTTGCTCACTTGCAAGTTCTCCTGGTTTCTAGCTTCTCCACTTCCAGGGGAGACGTTTCATGCTGTGCTTTCACATAGGCAAAATAACTTTCATACACCTTTCAGGTTTTCTTTGAAAGATTCCTCATTTTTCACTGAACGAGTCAACATAAAGCCTTTCCTGGAAACATTACAGCCTTTATCCCTGCTGGTTCCATGTCCCTTCTGCCTACTCACTGCTAAACACAGCCACTTCCAGGTAAGTTTGAGAAAGTGAAAATAAAGTAAACCCACATGTTGGTGTGCTGTATATCACTTTTACTATGCAAATGATTGTTTAGAGAAGAATAAAAGGCTGTAAATATTTTGAGAAGTGGGCCCCCAGTGCCTCTTCAGTATGCCAAACGGCACCGTGTGCTTCGTAATTATGTAATATAGAGAATACCAGCTGGTTTGAATCGTTCTCAGGGGCTTTGGATGATATCGAAATGCTCAGCTCCCCCAGTGAGAGCCATAATCAAGCAAGTAATACCGTAAAGTCAGATCAAATTGACATTGAGTTGTTGGCTCTTAACACACTTCAAACCAGATGTTAATGCTGTACACTGTGATTTTAAAGTTTTGGGGGCTTTCTTTCTTTGACAAAGCATTATTTCTCTCACAAAGTAATGCTCTGGTATGTAGGGACTCTCTGAGAAGCTGCATTTTAAATTTTCTGAAGAGACAGAGAGCCAGATGTTTATTTTCCACTGCTAGAGAAAAGAGTGAAGGTGTTCTTGTTTTGCTTTCATGTAGTAGTGTCAGGAGGCAGCCAACACACACATTGTTATGTATGTGGCATGCCAATTGCTTAAAGCAAAGTCTCGGGAGCGAACTTGTCAATTCTTACAGTGGCACTAACTGAGAAGAAGTGGTAGCTGCTTTTTCTTCACATTTGAAAATAGGCAAGCCTCTCCATTTACAAAATTTTTGCAATTGGTTCTCTAGTGCTCTAAAAAGCAATAACCACCTAGAATTTCTCCAGAACTCATGGTCTTTAGCTTTTTACAAAAATGTAGTATGAAACTAATCACAGAATTAGAGTCTATATTATTATATCCATTTTGTGCACCAAAAGCTGAGAAAGCTCTCAAGCTGTTGGTACTACTCCCCTACTGAAGCATCACAATTAAATCAGTCTCTTTCCACAAAGATTATGTCTTTCTTCAACATATTCTTAAATTTTTACAGCCATGCTGAGACAAATTTCAATTTTTATGACAGGGCAGAGTTCCTTCCCTTTACACACCTCACGCTCCCAGTTCAAAGACCCTGTAAGCAAAAGAATGAATCATGAACCATTTATCATGTTTTCTATGCCTCTGACTCTTAGCAGAGCTGCATGTAACTGGAGAGGCTGCTCTTCTTTCTGTTTACAGCAGCAGGTGAAGAAACCACATCTCACCTCCTGCAGGTGTCTAATGCAATTGTAGGATTGTCCTAACAGAAAGTCCACCTTGCAATATGGATTGGAGGCCCAGCAAGCAGGGTGCAGCTCACTGCCTGGGTGCTCAATAGCCAATCCTGCTGCAGAACCAATGAATATTTAACACAAGGCCCACACAAATCCTATTCACCATTCATAATTTTCTCACAGTACTAGGCAAAATCTGCCAAGTCTGAAGGACCCAAAGACTGAAGCATAGCTGCTATGTGTCACACATCATCATGAGATCAGTCCATGTTCCTCTTCATCCTTCCTCCCCTCCCCATAGCGTTACCAGTTTGACACTCATCCCCTGACAGACATTCTGCTGGTTTTAAGCTGCTTTGCATGCCACCGTCTGATCTGAGATGTGGGAACAAAAGTGCTAGGAGACTACAAATGCTGTGAAACAAAGTTATCATGTGAGGGATAGAGTTCGGCAGCTGCTTGGCCGAAAGAAATTGAGAGGATTGCAAAAATATACTGACTGCCTATTGTATATTGTATATTATAATATCCCAAGGTGATATATAATAATATCCCATAGTGATATTTCCTCCATGAGACACTAACATAGCACAGATTTTGTATAAATATATACCAATTCTTCACCAAAAATCAGTATAATACCCTTTTATCTTCTTGAATAAGCACTAAAAAATACTTTACATATTATCAGTAGGCTCCTTACAGATAGCTATGTTAAAACAGCAAATAGACAAGCCCTTAGGTAATAGGAATAAGCACAGCAATTATGTTATCAATTATTCATATGGATAACTACTTTAAAGAAAACAGCATAGCTGCTTTAATAATGAATAATATTTAGGACACTAACAAACTACAATGTCACTTCAGATTTTTATGATCTATTGTGCAAATATTTTTTGGAGGAACATATAAAAATAAAGGAGCGTTTGAGAGACTTCTACTTGGGTTA
The DNA here is from genome assembly GCF_965140245.1 of Athene noctua. Lineage (NCBI taxonomy): Eukaryota > Metazoa > Chordata > Aves > Strigiformes > Strigidae > Athene > Athene noctua. The sequence goes on from NC_134037.1 coordinate 74,594,697, forward strand.
TAGAAAGATTGTATCAGCATGCCACTTTCAAAGTTACTTTCCACAACAATCTTCTATCCCACATAAACTATTAAAAAAAAAAAATGTGGTAGTCTTGTATTTCAGTAGTTAAAATCTTGTTTTCTATTGAGTCTTTTTGAGATTCTTTTTTCTTCCCAGTTATTTTTAATTTAAAAAACCCCCTAAGTTTCGATCCTTCGTTTCATAATGGAAGTTCATAAAGAATCCATATCAAAATGGAAATTTGTTGGGAATGGGTGCCAAGATTAAACTCTTGCTTAGAGTTTGATGGAATTTTAAGAAAATAAAATCAAGAAAATATCCAATCAGCTCTTGTAGTCATAAAAAAAGTTCCTTCTGTGAAGCTTAACAAAAATGTATGCAATTGAACGATTGTACCCACACTAGATACTAACACTACTTTCCTGATCTGTTTTATTAGTTTTTGTTAGTTCCATTTATCCAAGACAGAGGAGGGTATAGAGCTTTTGCCCTGAAGAGCAATCAGAATTTTCTTTGCAGGAGCGCCTAAAGACAGACTCCTAAATCTATACTTAGGTATGTAGGAGGTATGGCTTTTTGGCACGAATAACAAAGAAAGAGCTCTCTTTGAAGTCATTTACCACCTTTTAAAATAACTGAAGGTAGGTTTTTATTCAATGTATAGTAAAGAATGGAAGAATCTCTGATTTAGTAAGACAATTCTTGTATCATTTAAGATTAAAATCACTGCTACCAACCTGTGCCTTTTCAAGACCAAGATCCTGTGGCAGGTTCAATACATGTAATGTCAAAAATTAACCTGGAGCTGACTGTGGGATTCAAGCTATAGTTTTATTGCTTACATTTGTCCCTCTAAAAGGTAGTTATTCCCCAGGTTTTTTTCCCAGAATTGTCTCTTTCAACAACACTTCACTGATTGCTTATGATTCAAGGACATGACTGTGCAGGAAATTCGTCACAGCAGGCTGGACGGGTGTTCCATTTATGTTTGAAAAGCCGCAGGCTCCACAGTAATATGTCTTCAGACTTGCCCCAGCACAGTAACTACAGAGCACAGGGCTTCTCAGAAAATATCAACACCTGACTTCCAGAGGGAATAAAAAGCAACATGATTTTTGATTCAAGATGTGATGCCTAACGATACAGGCATATTTAAAAAGGGATTTGCATGTGGAAGCAATTTAAATACACTGACGTTTAAGGTAATAAAACTTTTTTCCAAAGATACATGCAATTTCTACGTCAGACTTTAACTAACTGCAAAAGCAATGAGTGATTTCTTTGGCTAAACTGATAAATACAATTGTTTTGCTAAATTTTATTTTCAACTATTTTTGATACTTAAAAAAAATCCTTAACTTTGGGATTATTTATTGAAGCTGCTTCTTTCATGACTTTTTTGAGGTCATTTAATATTTGAGAAAATTCTATGCCAAAACCAAACTATTAAATATGTCACTGCTTTGGTAAATGTAAAAACAAGCAAAGATTATCTTTATTCAAACACATCTATACAGGAAACTGGAATGAATCACAGGATTCAACTCGTTGATATTTCTCTTTTCTACGCCCACCTCCCCAAGGGCTGTAGCTAATGCCAAATCTGCATCAGAGATTTTGGTTTGGAGAACGATAAAATAAGGGGGAAATTATTCAGCTATCATTAGCAGCAGGATGGATGTTATTAGAAACATGGGGATGAGATCTAAGATCAACCAGAATCAAATCACAGATGGCAGGTACACAGATATTACGAAAAAGGCTTTAATATGTAGTAACAAGAGAAGACTTAGCAAGAGTAAAAACTTCAATTATAGATAGAAATTATGAAGTTTCATAACGTACCAATGACACTCAAGTATTCAATTAATAACTGTATTTGCAAAAAGCAAAATATGGTACTCCTGATATGAAAATGACGAAAGATTTTTTTAATCGCGTGAGTAATGTAAGTGGATGAATACCTAACACGGACTAGGGATAAGGATTACTAAATCAGCTTCTTTTTTGTAACCACAGAACCATATAATGGTTTGGGATTTAAAGATAATCTAGTTCCAAACTCCCTGCCATGGGCAGGGACACCTCCCACTAGATCAGGTTGTTCAAGGCCAGGTTGAAAGGGCTCCTTCCAGGGAGGGAGCAGCCACAACTTCTCTGGGCAACCTGTTCCATTGTCTCACCACCCTCACAGTAAATTTATTATACTAATCTAAATCCAGCCTCTCAGTTTAAAACTGTTACCCCCTCATCCCATTACTACATGCCCTCGTAAAAAGTCCCTCTACAGCTTTCCTGTAGCACCCTTTAAGTACTGGAAGGATTCTATAAGGTATCCTTGGAGCCTTCTCTTCTCCAGGCTGAACAACCCCAACTCTCTCAGCCTGTCCTCATAAAGAAGGTGCTCCAGCCCCTGACCACCCTCGTGACCCTCATCTGCACCAGCTCGAGCAGATCCATGTCCTTCTCATGTTGGGGGCCCCAGAGCTCAATACTGGAATCTATATAGGGTCTCAGGAGAGCGGAGCAGAGAGGGAAACCACCTCCCTCAGCCTGCTGGTTATGCTTCTCTTGATGCAGCCCAGGTTACAGTTGGCTTTCTGGGTTGCAAGTGCACATTGACAGGTCATGCTGAGCTTCTCATCAACCAACACCCCCAAGTCCTTCTGCAAGGGGCTGCTGTCAATCCACTCTCAACCCAACTCGTATCTGTGCTTGGGATTGCCCCAACCCATGTGCAGGACCTTGCACTTGGCCTTCTTGAACTTCATGAGGTTTGCAGGGACCCACCTCTCAAGCCTGTCCAGGCCCCTCTGGATGGCACGTCCCTTCCCTCCAGTGTGTTGACCGCACCACACAGCTTGGTGTCATCAGCAAACTTACTGAGGGTGCACTCAGTCCCACTGTCCATGTCACCAACAAAGATGTTAAACAGCACCAGCCCCAACACCAACCCCTGAGGAACGCCACTCGTCACTGCTCTCCACTTGGATGTTGAGCCATTGACTGTAACTCTTTGAGTGCAACCATCCAGCCACTGAGTGGTGCCTCCGTCAAATCCACGTCTCTCCAATTCAGAGACAAGGATTCATGCAGGACAGTATCAAATGCTTTGCACAAGTCCAGGTAGATGACAGCAGTCCCTTATCCGCCAACACTGTAGCCTTGTTGTAGAAGGCCATCGAATTTGTCAGGCACGATTTTCCCTTAGTGAAGCCATGCTGGCTGTCACCAGTCACCTCCTTATTTTCCATGTGCCCTATCACAGTTTCCAGGAGGATCCACTCCATGATCTTGACAGGCACAGAGGTGAGACTGACTGGCCTGTAGTTCCCCAGGTCTTCCTTTTTTCCCTTTTTTAAAAATGGGGGTTATGTTTCCCCTTGTCTAGTCAGTGGGAACTTCACTGGACTGCCATGACTCCTCAAATATGATGGATGGTGGCTTAGCCACTTCATCTGCCAGTTCCCTCAGGACCTGTGGATGCATGTCATCAGGTCCCATGGACTTGTGTACTTTTAGAGTCCCTAGATGGTCTCAAACCTGATCTTCTCCTACAGTGGGCAGTTCTGCATTTTCCCAGTCCCCATCTTTGCCTTCTGCATTTTGGGCAGTGTGGCTGGAGCACTTGCTGGTGAAGACTGAGGCAAAAAAGTGGTTGAGTTCCTCAGCCTTCTCCGTATCCTGGGTTACCAGATTTCCCATTTCCTTCTGGAGAGGGCCCACATTTTCTCTAGTCATCCTTTTATCACCAATGTACCTATAGAAGCTCTTCTTCTTCTAATAACCTCCTAAAGCTTCATGGAGATGATTGGAGAGATATTACAATCAGTATTACTAGATTTTATATAGACCTCATAGTACTCAGAAAACTTAAGAAATCTGAAAACATGCTAACATTTTAGTATGTTTAGGTATTTACACAATTAATGTGTACATTCAGCATTTGCCTTACAGATACCCTGGAAACATAACAGTAACCTTTGAGCACCATCATGTACATGACAAGTCGTCACCAACATCTCCCATGTGGCTGCCGATTGTGCAAAGTATTATGACCACAAAAGCCAAGGAAATTCCCGCTTAGAAATGGAACAAATACACACCTAACTCTAAATCACATATAGATTACTAGTTTAGTACTGTGATAACAATATTTTCCTCTGTATATTTGTCCCTCTGTAAGTAAGTGCTAATAATGCCACAGAAGTTTAAAGCTTTATAAAGATTTACCCATTAGAAGAGTTGTTTCCAGTCAGAACCATCATCACTGGAAGAAATAAACCTTTCTGATTATCCATTTAGATATATGTACAGAAAAAAAGGATGCAAGTATTTAGAATCGATCAGGTGAACAAACTGTGAATTACACTTCTCTTGTTTGCAGTCTTACTAAAAGTTAAAAAAAACCTAAATGCAGATGGGTTTGTGGGGAATGGACTGTGACTGTTTATAAACTGAATTAAATTCTGAGGTAGCATCCATTTTAAAATTTATCTTCCATTTATCTTTAATCTGTTTCTCCTGTTGCACACAGAAAGCTTGGTGAAAGTTGGAGGAATTGGAAGAAACCATAGAATCCACATTCAACCTAGATTCCTGTATACAATAACCTTTTCTCCCACCCCAGCTCAGAACTCATACTACTCAAGAAGCAGGATTTTAAGGGGTTTGACAGCTGATATTTTATATGTTAGGCACTAATATCTTTTGGGCATCTGGCAGAGAAGTTTAATCTCTTGGCCGATCATTTTTATGTCTATATGTCCTACAGATTCAGCATTCTAGCTGGAAGCATATCAGAACATTTCTGTGACAACTTTTTGTTGTAAAGTTTTTATTTATTAATGCTCACAAAGATTATTTTGCTCCAAGTTATAAATAAGGTTAGCCAACATCTGAAGAACTCATCTCACAGTAAGAAATGGTCAAAATTAACTTTCTGGGCCACGAGCTGATCCTGTGGCTGGGTATTTACTGCAGCACACACAGCCCTGACTTTTGAAGAAGTGCAGTTCTACTCATAGCAAGGCTCTAAACAGGCACCTACACTTTCTAGAGAGATCAAGACTGTCCTTTTATGCCAGCAATACAGAATATGTAAGCCAGAAAGGAGAATGACGAAATATTGGTCTCACTTTAATAGCACTGCTATGAAAAACATCATTTTCCATAGCTTACATTCGGAGTGACTGCGAGAGGAAGCAAAAAAGAGAGTGAGATGTAAAAAAGTGCTAGCAGGGGGATTCTTAACAGACAGTTAGGGGCTCTCTCAAAGGAGGAGAAAATCTAAATGCACCCTCAACTGTGGAAATGAATACAAGGGCTAGAAAAGAAAAAAACCTGGTGAGATAAGGCAGAGGGTTACAGATGCAATACACGGAAGCAAGGCAAGCAGGTAATTTTTACAACAGAGGAGATCTTGAACAGTTAAAATACAACAATACACATATGAGAGACAAAAGAAAGGGTATATATCTTGGGTAGACATGAGAGGTGGAAAGAAGAAAGATGTAGGAGCTTACAGGAAGGAGAGGATAAAGAAAGGGTACACCTATTAGAAGGCAGATGGGGAGGGAATTTTTGAAGTGGAAAGTATCTAGGGATGGTGTGAAGGATGATTTCGAGGGAAAATATCAGAAAGCTTCAGGCAATAGTAAAATAGAATTTTAGCTTGGGGAGGAATGAAATAAATGCATAGTAGAAGTTTGGTTTTTTTTAAAAAAGGAGCTTCAGAGTTAAATGGTTAATAAAGAGAAAGGAACATTGAGAGAAAGATGGTATGGAAAATATGGGTAGTTTAAGGAAGAAAATTCAAGGAATTAGTATTGGATGGGACTTCCCCTTTCTAAAGACTATGTACTCAAGAGAGATGCCCAAGGTACACAAGATACAGATGAAGAATTTGAGTGGGCCTCAAGAAAGATCAGAAGCTAAACCAAAGATGCAATAAGTGGAGAGAAGTAAATGAGTGTTGGCAACCAGAGATACAAAGACTACCTGCATCCATGACAGATGGCAGAATCAGCATTAACCAATCTAAGCATCTTAAATAAGCAAATAATTAATCAAGGCCACATACAAAGAAATCATATTTAACAGTAGTTGAAACTACATGTTTTGTCAGGATAAACAGCCACGAGTTTCATCAACTTCTAGAGGTCTTTAGTATTTTCACCTGCTATATTCTATTTTTTTCGTATGTTGTACACCTGCAGGCTAAAGATACATTAGCAGCACTTAAGTATGTATGGCTCTCTCCAAATACTCATCTCAAATTGATTACTGGAATATATAATTACTGCCTGTCTAAGCTGCAACTTGAGTTACTGAAGGGCTCAAAACAATCTTAGAAGATGACAATAAGCAACGTTACACAAGCACTTATTATTCTTTTAAGCCCTGACAGAGAGTAGACATGCGCTGTGATATTGATATGAAAAGATCAGTTACTTATTTCCATTGAATTAACAGGAAATGACAAAGTAAAAAGAAAGAAAAGGCACTATGTTTTTTCCCTCTTCTGGGTGTACACTTGTAAAGCTGTCACATCTTGTCACGATCAGAAGGAAGAAAACTCATGAACATTTTGGAAGAAATTTTTTCCAATCTACTTAATCAAATACACCTAAAATATCTTTGGAAGTACTCATTTTGACAGAAGTTTGAAAAGTTATTCAAGTTTCACTCGAGTCTATGAATCAGAAACAGATAGTGTTACTCCTGGTAAGTCAGGCAGCTTCTGGGATTCTCTAGCAGTGAGCTATTATTGCACTTTACTCACAGGTATCCATCAACCTCAATCACCTTTGCTGGTGTATTTCTCATATTTTGAACTCCTCCATTTCACTTTATCCTGTTTCAGCTTTTGGGTCCAGGAGCTCAGAAATGCAATTTCTCTCTTTCAGCACTTCAAAAGCATCCTGTTTCTTCAGGTGTCCCCATCATCTATGAGTGCTTCAACCTCGGTGTTTTAGGGTTTTTTCTCACCCAGGACAGCACAGTACATTTGTGTTGAGTCCTTATGTACCAGGAGACTGGTACCAGAGTACCTGTGGGATTTGTCCTTTGTATCTTCACAAGACTGAAAACAGTACCAGTGAAGCAATGCATCACAGATTTGCTAGTATTATTATATGGCTGCTTGTGAAAGGTGCTGGCAGCTGAACAGTTCAGCAGCTCTGTCTGCCAGATAAAGAAGGGTGTTATTTGTTATCACCTGCTAGTACCAATATAGGCAATATTTTGGGACTATCAGAGAGAGAACAATCCTTAAAATAATTTTAGGGAAGTTTTAGCTCTTTGGTTTTAACATATAAGACTCTAGGCCAGAGCAAAGTTTTGTTGTGTCAAGGAGCTTCATGACTGGTGAAAAACTGCCTCCTTTTACTCTTCCAAACCTGCCTTCTGCCAGCTTCAATTCAGCTCACTCTTAATTACAGAAGAAGATGTGATCGGCCTGTACAGGCCACTTTTGGTTCTGCTGAGTATTAATGGTGAGCTCAATGCCTTCATTTTCTCTGTGAAGTTCAGTCTTTTTTTCTATGTGCATCACTTTGTATCTGTTTACATTGCATTTCATCTGCCATTTCACTACTTAGTCAGTGATTCTTATAAGTTTATCTGTCATTTGTTACTGATAAACCTTGTCTTTACTATGCTGAGTTAATTTTAATATCATCAAGAGACTTGGTAACATCTATATTAATTCTAGTTATTTCTATTCCTTGGTTTCTGCCTTTTGATCCGCTACCTGTCTGTGCTGTATAGGCAGCAACCCTTTAGTCACTTAATTTCTTCAAAACTTTTGGGAAAGAAGTCTTGTTGAAGACCACCCAGAAATTGTGACAATTTTCTTTATCCATGTAATTGCTGACAACTTTTAAGAATTCCAGTGCTCTGTAAGTCAAGGACTCCATTTAAAAAGCCACCATGAATGTTCATCATATTTATCCATGTGTCCATTAATTCTATTTTTACCACAGTTTTTGTTCATTTCCCTGAAAATTATATTTGTCTGTTACAGACTGACACCTGTATAGATTGCAGGTCTATATTAACCCTGACTTCCCAGAAAGCCTTTTTAAAAACTGCTGTCACTTTTACCACCTTCCAATCCTCAGGCACCATAGTGGTTTATGTGATGAATTATAGCTGCTGTTAGTTACACAACAATGATGAATAAACACCTTTTAAAAACAAACCAAGTCATTTTCATCTAATGATGTGTCTAAAGGATTTACAGCTGTTGCTCTACTTTCTTTCAACTGCACCTGACTGTTTATGTACTTTATGCACTCACAATTGAAACTACTATCCCTCTCAGTCACCCAAAGACAGAAATTTCCTGATTTACTGATTATGCCCAGAAACTGATTTGTATGCAGTACCTGCTAGTATGTCTCTCTCACTATTGGCAAAAGTAACCACAAGAACACGCTAAACAGCATTCTTCCCAAGAATTCCTGCTTAAATTTAATTGGATATGATGGCTTCCAGTTGTTTTGAGGCATTGGCATAATTAGGTTCATATTTAATTATAATTGAAAATAGCTAAATTTCCATTAGAGAGATGTTTAGTTGTGAAGTTTTGTCATCTTAAAGGCCTCAAATGAAAGACTGCAAAGAGTTTAACAGAACTGATTATCTCTGATGTAGATAACATACCTGTCATCTATGTCAGTGCTCCTTAATAAACCCATACAAACTATTCTGTTCTGTCTCACCAGCAACTGAAGTGGTCAGGTAGTTGGACTAGATGACTGTTGTAGGTCCCTTCCAACTGAAATATACTACTGTATTCTGTTCAACCACAGATACTCTGGGTTACTTCTAAAAAACACAAATTTAAATTACGTACAGAAAACATGCATTAGCTATAATGCGATACCAACTACAAATGTTCACACTAGGTTAGGTTATTCTTCATGCAAAGAACATTTGTTCTACTATGCAATAAATGAGGAAAATATTAGTGTAGATAATATATCCACATAAATGACCAAATTATATTTCATATATTGAAAATAGTCTGTACATACACAATGTAATTTTATTCCTGTTACAAAAGCTGTCTCTAGTAAAGACACAATAAATGGTACATGACTGAAACACCAAAACATTTTCATAGAATCACAGAATGGTTTGGGTTGGAAGGGAATTCAAAGATCATCTAGTCTCTACCCCCCTGCCATGGGCAGGGACACCTTCCACTAGACCAGGTTGCTCAAAGCCCTGTCCAGCCTGGCCTGGAACACTGCCAGGGAGGGGGCAGCCACAGCTTCTCTGGGCAACCTGTGCCAGTGCATCACCACCCACATGGTAAAGAATTTCTTCCTTATATTTAATCTAAATCTACCCTCTTTCAGTTTAAAGCTGTTACCCCTTGTCCTATAACTATGATCCCTGACCCATCACTATGGTCCCTCCCCAGCTTTCCTGTAGCCCCCTTTAGGTACTGGAAGGCTGCTATAAGGTCTCCCTGGAGCCTTCTCTTCTCCAGGCTCAACTCTCAGCCAACTCTCTCAGCCTGTCCCCATAAGGAAGGTTCTCCATCCCCCTAATCATCTTCATGGCCCTTCCTCCTCTGGACCAGCTCGAGCAGGTCCATGTCCTTCTTATGCTGGGGGCCCCAGAGCTGAATACAGGACTCCAAGTGGGGTCTCAAGAGAGCAGTATAGAGGGGAAGAATCACCTCCCTCAACCTGCTGGTCACACTTCTCTTGATGAAGCCCAGGATAAGGTTGGCTTTCTGGGCTGCAAATGCACATTGGCAGGGCATGCTGAGCTTCTCATCAACCAACACCCCAAGACCTTTTCCACAGGACTGCTCTCAATCCATTCATCTCCCAGCCTGTATTTGTGCATGGGATTGCCCCGACCCATGTGCAGGACTTTGTACTTGGCCTTGTTGAATTTCATCAAGTTCTCACTGGTCCACCTCTCAAGCCTGTCAAGGTCCCTCTGGATGGCATCCCTTCCCTCCACCATGTCGACCTTCTTTCTTCCAGCCTTGATTTTAGGAGGGTTCTCTATGCTTCAGCAAGCAGAGAAAAGATAGTGTTATACCTTCCATCAGACAGAAGCAAGTACAAGCTTTTGTATATTTGTCTCATGACATTTCTTCTTAATACAACCTGGTCACAGCAGTGACTGCAGAAAATTGCTCACAGTTTGCTGGTACCATGGGAGACCACCATTACTGACAAGATTGAGAAACTCATCAATGCCAATTCAGGACTCCATCTAACTGTGGCATCCAAGTGTTGCGCTTTTTTATTAGGGCTACCTTCTTGCATCTCTTTGATTCTTATTCATGTCCATTGGTTCTTGTGATTCAATGCAATAAAGGCTTCAGCTCATCTGAATTCAATCTCAGAAATCATCAAAAAGTAATATTTATGTAGTACTTTTTAGAAAACCTTATGACAGCCACCAATTCAGGTGAGGCAATGTAAGCTCTTCTTCAACAGTATTACAAAGATGTTCACCTATCTCCTTCACAAAGGAATAACACAGGGCAGCCTATTCTGCATCATGTTGTGATGACATAAGTCACTTTCTCTGTGGATGTTTGGCAGAAACCAGTTGCCACCTGTGCCAGCAACTTTAAAAGGTTTGTTTGCTTGACTGAAATTCATCTATCATATGGTAGTTTTTTACACAAAAAAATAAGTTCACCTTTCATCTCATGACTGAAAATCAGACACTCCAAATCAGACTAAAGATTACATTGCTCTTAAAAATTATTTAAGTAGGGTACAGAACTATTCTTTGGAAAATATATGACTTGCTGAGCTTGCAAATGTCACACAACAGTCAAAAACAAGAACCAAAAACCACACATCTATTTTTGGCTTCCTTATTATTGCAAATGGTATACCTATACCTGCAAGGGAGAGAGAGAATAAACTGTAGAAACAGGACAAAACCACACCCTTTTGATGAACATGGCATAAACCACAAAGATTCATACTGTCTTCAGCTGAAGGTGATGCACCTGTCATTCCTATGCTGCAACAATTCTCATGTCTTCATCTACAGTACAAATCTCTTGTTTCATACAAATCTACCATTCCATAGAGAGACAACAATTTACAGCTAAATTTCTCCAAAACAGAGTTAATCAAATCTGTAATCAGAATCTCATAAGGAGGAAAAAAAAAAAAATTCTTCTTATTTTTTGTTCTCTTATACTAACCTTCAGTCCCTACTTGGAAGATCTCTCAAAAAACTACATCCCTGATCTCTCACTGGTAAGTGGTAGGGTATTCTAGCTTTTGGTTTTCATCAGCTATTGAAAAACAAACTCTTGAAATACAGTCAAGTTCCAAATTTAGTGCAGATTCCCAGTTGCTGAATATCCAATCTGAAGAATCAACTCTGGGCTTTTTTGTGTTTTGGTTTGGGTTTGGGTTTTTTTTAATGATCTATAGTCAGGCACGGAAAAGAGGTTAGGTAGGAAGTAAATCACTGGAGGAAGGTGCTGAAGATAGCTCACAAGATTTTTGAAGGTATTTGAAAAATAGAATTATCTGGCTGGCCTTCTTTTGTAGCTTAAGGCTGGTTCCATCCCAAGTGAAGTCGTCACAGACTAGCTTCATTATGGACATCACATTAAGCTATCACGCCATTAAACAAGCAGAGTGAATTAGGTCAATGCTAAGAAACAATTCCTCTCTCTCTTTCATCATTACATTACACAGATCCAAAAAGAGATACCAGATGGATCATGGTCCAAAGCCGGTATTGGCAAAAACACTAGCGCCCCAGCAAGACACAGCCAAACTTTCATCTGGGAAAGCGATATTGTGCAAATGGAAAAACATATCTGTGTGCTAGGGTATGCTGACCTGTTCTGAACCATATGTTCAAATGATTCTCAAACAAAGTAGGTGGCAAGACCTATTCATTCTTTACGTAAGCAAATTAAATGTAAAAACACAACAAATAAAACATATCCGCCACTTAATTACAGTCAGGAAATAGAATAAGTAGACATACAGTTAAAAAAGCCAGGATGTTTTTTTTCCCGAATTCATTTCCTTATGTGATTTTTTCTTTTTCTAGCCCCCATCTGTTTTTAATCTTTGGACTGTGAACTATTCTTTTGACTCTTTACACTCCTCACTATGATCTTTCCTTCACTGAAATTTTTGAGTGATACCTAGGGTATTTTTTTTTCCTTCTGGTACTTCTAACTATTCAATTCCTATTATTTTTTTAGGATGTCTTTTCATTGTTCATGTGTTTGTTTACTTTTTGAAAAAAACAAATTATACTGGGCAAAGGTAATTTCACTTTAGCTTACAGGTTCCTTCATATCAGGTAACTTGCACTGAACAGTACTTACACTGGAAATGGTGGAAAAGACAGGATATAAATATTACTACTTATACTGAGTTTTGAATTCTCAGATTTATGCATAAACAAATATAAAATTGTCAGCTTCACATACATATTCATATGTGCACACACACGTTCTTCATTGTTTTACTTGAAATATCTTAAAGATATAAAAGTCTATTCAGAAGACTTTAGGTTATTGTTGAATGAAACCACAATGTTTTAATTCATCCTTATAATTGCTCTCTCTGAATTTACTCCATAATGGTTGCCACTTTGTTCTTTACCTGCAATCTGATTTTGAATGAGGTTTAATTTCAATAAGGTTTACACTGTGGAGGATCAGTACTCTATGGAGAAGATTAAAAAAAATCTTAATTTTAATCCTGGAGAAAACAGTGTGGGTAAAATCCAGCCTTTTACCTGATTCTTCTCGCAAGGTCCCCACAAGACAATAGTTCCATTTTTTCTGTCATCTAACTTGATCACCTGTGCCAGTCACTCTGTCCCAGGAGTGCACTATTTACACACCAGGGAACATATTCATTTTTATAATAGGGAGAATATTTATTTAGCACAGAAGAGTAAAGTGTTGAATCTTTTATAGCTTATACAATAGAAGTAGCATGATGAAATAAGGTATCATACTATGGTCCAAGGAACAGGATCTGATAGTTCCAGACTATACACAGTCTTAAAGCAAAGTAATTCTAAGAGTTACTAGGAAGATGAGACTCTTGAAAGGGATATTTTTCCCATGGTTAAAGACTACAAACTATGATTAAAATCAGGGGCATGTCCCATTAGTGTTGAATCTGTAGATTCTACAGGTCTTCATTAGGTGAGCACCTAGCAATCAATTCAGAGAGGAAAAGAAAAACATTTTTCCTTTAAATAAAGCTTGAAAATTATGCTATTAGCACTAGTATCCTATGTTCACATGAGGATTAGCAAAGTAAAATGAGCTTACTTTTGCCCTAACCAATTTTATGTCCAGTGTTCAAACAGGAAGCAGTGGACTCCACAGGCTAAATGTGATGATACATTTTTAACTATGAAAAACAGTATCAACAGACTGAACAAAAATCTATTCAACTCTGAAGTTACCAAATTAACTGTACTTTAACCCTAGGTAAGATGGAACTGTAGGAATTTCCCCACTGGAAAGACATAGTTGGGTGTTTTGGTTGTGTTTTTTGTTTTTTTTTTTGTTTTTTTTTTTTTAGTGTGATATACATCTTTGTACGGGACTTTGTCGGGAGAAAAGCACTGACAGAGCCAGTCACAGAGGATGTGGCAACCGTGGCTTTAGATAGCCAATGTACTGCCTATGATGCAAAAGCACATTTATACTGCATTTCTGTTCATTACAGCAAATAATGTATTTATAAAATGATCAGACTGCACGTGACAAATCTGTACAGAAATACTACAAGTCTTTTCCACAATACAGTTTAACATACTTTGATTCTTTTCCCCAAAACCACTCTATAGCACTGGGATATGCACATGTGCTTAATCACAGATACACAGAAGTTCACATGTGCTCAGCCTAATCAACTATTCCTGGACACAGGAAAATAGTGATATAACCTAAGCTGTTTGGGCTGGACAAATATCTTATGTAGAAGGTTAACAAAATGCTGGAATATATTAGGTACTTGTGGAGTTGAAGCTAAAATTGGATTGCTTGAGAACCTCTTCCATACAGTGAGAATATGAACAGAAAAGGATTTGCTGCCCTTACATGTCTTTAACTGCTCACTCTTCCTCATGGCAACAAAAACTACTCATGTGCAGGACTTTTTTTCCTCATTATGTTAATCCTTTGTAGTCAAAACTAAAGCTCTGGAAAAATTTTGTCTAAAGCAAATGTCTACTAAAAAGTGCCCTGGAGGAAAGGAAAATTCTTTGATTGGTGAACCTATCCTAAGTTTTACATAAATGGGCACCTTAAGTTCATTCACTCTTCGGGTGTTTCTGAGGCCAGTAATTTATTCCCACCTACTACCTGTGAGATCAGAATCACATCAGTGTTGTGCTTCCACTGCTTGAAGATAATTTTGGGTGTCTTTTTATAACTGGGAAAAAGATAAGAAATAATCACACATACACTTAGAGCAGCGAGAGATTGTCATTAAAAGTATTCAACATACGTCTAGTTGCTCAACCAGGATAAAGGCAGTCTCTCTTTAACACAAATCTAATTAAAAACAGCTTACACAGAGTGTCTCCAGAGTATACTGACACAACATGGGAAATATGCGTATTTAAAATCCCTGGATTTTCGTCTAGCTAGCAGAGCAAAGAATGCAAAAGAATGAGAAGGAGTACTTTCAATGCAATTTAGAATCCTAAGTATTTTTTTCTCTTTTGAAAGTAGGATCTTAGGTTCTTTGGGTACATTTGACAATTTTATCTTTGGTCTATAAGATGAGTTTTCTAGCTGGGTCTCAGATTCTGTAGACAACATCCCAGATGAGTAACCTGGCTGATATCATCACAGATATTATATAATAGAAAAACTGGAGCTTTACATAATTCTGCTCATTCTTTGGAAGACCAGGAAGATCTTGTAAAGAAGCACATTCTCCATTAAGCAGAAATGATGAAAATGCACTCCCCTAAATAAGGGTCTGTCTCTCAAGCACTGTGGTCCAAAGCAATTTCTGAATGGCATCTAGCACTAGGAAGAAAATGAAATTACAGAAAATAATCTGAGCAGGAAAGATGGGAACATCTGGATATATGGAAGACAACTGCAAGAGATCTAAACCACATTCTGTATTTTAAGGAATGAGTACCGGTGAAAAGTAAAACATGCAGAGAATAATCTCATAGCACCAGATTCCTGTGTTCTGGGTGTGTTTTTGTTGGCAGTCATGCAGAGGGAACTAACTGTGCAAGAGCATTTGCATATAGCTGCAAAGGCATACCACATGTGAGGCTGACACATTTGTTTGAAAACATGTATGTTTTAAGCTTGAGGACAGAAGATCATTTAAATCTTGAGAAGGGTTTGTGGCTGATCTAAGGCTGAGAAGCTGTTTGCAGCTCTGAGAGGATTAGCTGAGATAAAAGACCAACTTTTGATCAGACTACAGGACAGAAATCTCAGAGGGACATTTTGAGGAGACTTTGAATTAGACCTTTACAAGGTGCTTCTCACTTTCCCAGCAACAGCCACCATTTTGACCAGGCTGGTTTCTGACCCCGTAGGCAAGATTAAAGTGCTAAGGTATCACAAGGAAGGGCTGGAAGCAAAAAGCAAGTGGTGCTGGTTCAATGTATATTTAATAATACCTGAAGCTTGCACAAAGTGCC
The DNA here is from genome assembly GCF_965140245.1 of Athene noctua. Lineage (NCBI taxonomy): Eukaryota > Metazoa > Chordata > Aves > Strigiformes > Strigidae > Athene > Athene noctua. The sequence goes on from NC_134037.1 coordinate 74,610,369, forward strand.
AAAATCAGGATAATGTACTAAAGCAACAAAAATACAAGGGATGCCATTTATTTTTAAGAAAGGATACCAATATGCAGAATCAGCTGACATAAAGAAGGAATGGTAGATGCACTGTGCCTGTATGATAGCATACACCAACTGCCTACAGTCCCTTCGGGTCCCAAAATAGGCATGCTTGGACTGTTCATTCTTATGCCCATCCTTCATTTTCAGAAATGCACAGTCAAGAAAGACCTCCATTTCAATTTTCTCACCAGTAAATATATACCTTTGAGTATGGAGAAGCACCATAGTCTGTGGAGAGGTTTCTATCTGTCATATAAGCTCTGGTGTCCCTACTGATTCATGGAAACAGACTCGACAACTCGGAGAGAGTTATAAAGCAGGTGTGTTTACTCCAGCACTGGGGTGAAAGAGGATTTCTCCACAAAGCTTGCACACCCACAGCACATTTTACCAAAAACTTATAGAGTGTGGATATACATATTCATTGGATTACATAATACGAATATCCATATACATAAGAAAGGCCGGGTTAGTTCGAAAGGCTGGTGTCAGCAGTTTATGTTATCTTTGTGCCTGTGCATTGCCTCCTGGTGGTTGTCTTCGGGGGGTCTGTTGGAGAAAGGCTCACAGTCCTCCTCACCTTGTACTTTTTCTCAGAGCATGCACAGATTCTCTTAGCCAATTTCTTGAACAAGAGTGGTTCCAGCTGGTTTACCATCTCTATCTTATCTAAAAGCACCAGTATATTAGTTTCTACTGCCCATATATGGCTATCTATCCACTATAAAGACTAAACTTGTTAGAACACATGTGCTTTCCAAGGACATGTCTCTTATTTTTGCTGAACAGAGTAGTTCTTGGTAAGTTTCCACAGAACAGTCAAGACAAGCAGGATTATTAAGCAATATTCAGAAATCACTACCTCCACCTAAATTCCCCCCCCCTCCAAATAAACTCAGTAGATGTGTTTAGAACAAATCACTCACAAATGACTAAGGCAGCCTGCACTGACTGAAATGGGAAGCTCACACTGGGCAGATGAAGCCATGCCTGCCTCTGTGGGTGCATTCAGTAGTCAGCATAGTTGCTGACAGAGGCAGGACACAAGCGTTCCCAGCCTCAGAGTATTTGAACCCCACCGCTCAGGAGTGCACTACTCATCTGACAAGAGGCAGGACTGAGAGGGAGATGCCTCCTCACAGAGCTGGGAAACCAAGAAAGGAAGAGGCAAAGGGCTGAAGCAAGAATGAGTGTGAGAAAGGCTGATACAGTAGCTCCATTCCCATTCAAAGATCACTGCATACACCTTAAAAATGGTTTTGAGAACGGGGACCAGCATCCTGAATGCCCAGGGGAGTTTGCTCTTCACTAGGCTATGTGTTGTGTACTTGACATTTAACTTTAAATTTAATAGCCTACTATTACAGTAAACTATAGTTTGCAATTTGCGACTACAATTTCCTAGGAAACCATCACAATAACTTACAGAAGCCTAAGCAGCAGGTTAAAGTGCTCATAGTCTGGTCTGCCTGAGCATTTGACTATACCAATGAAAAAACAATTTATGAATGCTTAAGTTACATAGATAGGAGAGGATGGGTCAAGGTCATACTTCTGTACTTTGCATTTCTGATTTTACACAGAAGCAAAATATGCAGGACAGCTTTCCAAAGTTTTACATGTCATTCAGTTTTGCTGCTGACCTGCTTAAAAACTTGAAGTTCATTCTCATCAAATGACTGAGAAAACAGTGTGAAGCTGCATTTTCCTTGATAGTTCAAATCTCATCAGGAAATGTCCAGTTGCTGAGTCAGTAAGTTTTCTGAAAAGCTTCTCCATAGAGCAGCTCTAATACTGGATTACTTTCAGTCTACTTTTTTGTCCCCTTGTTGAATTATGAGGCATGGATTTTTCAAACAAAGCCCTCACTGCCTGCCATTAATCCTTTTGGGTAAGCAAATCAGCAAGCCTTTTAATCACTGGGATTGATACAACCACTCCTAGCAAAGCATCATGAACCATCTGCCAATTTCGCAACTATCAGATCCATGAGTGAATGAAAGTACAAGATAAACAGCACGGTACGGAATGCCACAGCTGAATAAAAAATTAGAACCATCACAGGGGAGACAGATTACTGCTTTATTGTACTACAATCCACAGAGCAGTTAAATCTCGACATATCATTCCTATTATGGTAGTCTTCGCTCCAAACTGCAAGTCTAAGCATAAACACATTTCTGTGTATTATGAAAAGAGAAGAATGCAGTCACATACCTAACAAGTATGAACATAATGTATATTTTCACAGGCTACCTTGTTCTCATTCCCTACAATCATGCTCTATCTGAAACAGAACTTCAAAATGAAGGCAAATCTGTGTACACTTCTCACTTGCAAATGCTGCAATGTGTCCTATATAGTTACATAAAAAGAAAACTGCTAAATGAAATATGAAATACTCCTTCAAAATGATGACAGACCAATCTCACAGCAGAGTAGCTGCTAAAACTACATGCAAAACAAAACCCAGGACAGGTCTCTCTTGAAAGAGTCAAATACGGAGGATTGCAGGGGAGGGGAGGAAGGGTCACAGTCCTCCTTCTGCACATTTGGATTGGAATAACTTGCCCATTGATTTTTTTAACATATCTAATCCTTCTAGAGAAGATAATAAAGGAGAAAATCCCCTAAACTATGTTGAAATCTGAAATCCCTGAAAAAAAGTGAGTATGTCTAACCACCATCACAACTCATAAGAATCAATGCTTGGCTCCAAGCAGAACAAAAGAAATAGCTTGGAGCTCAGCTCAAAAGCTCTGGCAACCTGCCCTCTGGGGTCCCTTCTGAGCCTCCCTGGACCTTGCAAAGATCAATATACTCACCTCAAGCCTTTCCAGTGTAAGTTCAAAACTCAGAGAACCAACTATTTAACAGTTACAACCAGGAAAAAAGGCCAGCAGTAAATACAAACTGCAAAAATTGTAATTGCTGTTTCCCATCCCCTTCTCCTGGGCAGAGATTTCCACCTCCATAGACAGCAGTTGCATCAGAAGTTTAGAAACAGCAGTTCATTGGGTATTAACCACAGATTGTAACTGACAGGCATAAACTTCCAGGGGGAAGAGATGACAGTGAGAAGGGAAAGACTCTCCTGCTCTGGTTTGGCTGCTTCTTCCCAAGCCTCTGGAGCTGCAAGAAGCAGCCACCAACACCCTGAATACACCTGGTGAACACAGGATGGCCAGCAACTATTCATGTTCACATTGCTCAGGACCCTCCACCACAGCTGGGTCTGTGGCAGAGCTAACTGGAAAGGCCAGAACACCACCTGGGTCTGTTCCTAGGAACAGTGTAGGGACCCTCAGTCAAGATCATGTCCTGGTCCTCTTTATTATCTTCATTGATGTACCCATAGAGAGCACAAGGGACATTCTTATTGAGAAAAAAACCCAAAAGCATTAAACCCAATTTTTTTTGTTTGCATTTTTTCATGCTGTCTAATACTGTTGAATCTATTTATTGTGCACAACTACAATTTTTAATGTTTGTTATATATTAAGTTTAAGCCTTACTTGGTTTACATTATTTATTTATTTGTGTATTATCTGAAGAGTCATTACTGGATCCACTGGGAACATCCTGAAAATTAATGACCAATGAGATAAAGAGAGACTAGAGTGAGGTATTAACCTTTCCTCTTTGAGGGAATTCATAGAAATTTTACTGCCATAAGTAGTTCAGGAATAATCACTTTCTGCTTTTTAGCACAACTGTTCTTGAGAAGAGCTACATTTTTTTTTTTTGTTGCAACCTTTTCCTAAACATCTGAAAGACCTTCCTGATGTGCTGGGTCTTTCTAAAGGCTTTAGGGTCTGAAATTTGGCACATTCAGCCTCAATTACAATTTCTAATGTTCTGCCAACAGAAACTGCAGTTTTAAGCATCAGGGGGGATATATGCTTTGTTAAATTCGGTCAGCTGGCCTGCTCCTATCGGAGCAAAGGCTTTGGTTTATTCATGGAAGGATCAAGCTAGGATCTAGCTTCAGGTTTGCTATTATCTCTTGAATCTTAGAAGTCATCATTATTGTTAGATTCTGTGAAGTATTAATATACGTAAACCCAGAAGGTTATAGTCTCCTACAGGCAGAGCCTCCCAAATTTCCAAGAATGGTCCCGATTTCTATATATTCTACTTTTTTGTCATTTTCTCAGTGCCTGTTATCTTCCACATCCCCCATTAAAATACCATGTCTTATACTTTCTGAAAAACAATAATGGGTCCATTTTCACACTTCATTATGTGAATTTTCATAGTTTTAAACATATTTCTTATTTATTTACTCCTGTGAAGTGTGATATAAAAATCAATATGTGTTCCAGAGTCCAAAATCTAAAGCACAGAAGGGTTGAAGGCCAAATCTGCTAATATCCAAATGAAAAGAAGACCGCTAATGTTGTAGATATGGACCAAAAATGTATTGCTTTCACATTAATACCGAGGCATTGCCCTAACACTGGAATCCAGGATGCAGAATAAGGTGGTTTGCTCTATACTGATTGTAAATCATATAAATTGCAGAGACACTAACCTTGCTCCACTCTTAGCCCATACCTCAATCAAGCTTTGTCCTCAACTCTGACAAGAGGAAGGGAAGACAGGTACTCAGTGTAACTGCATGACCTATGCCGGGTTAAATCTGCTCTGCCACTCAGAAGAGCACTCCTGCCCTCCCCACACATCTGCATTCCTGTTTCCCCTCCCCTTGAGCCAGCATATAACTTTTGCAAAGGTACTAAAAAGTCTTGGGAAAAAAAAAAAAAAAAAAAAAAAAAAAAGAGACTAGAAAAACTGGAGAAAGAGCATTAATTGAAGTGAGCATATTTGCTGACTGGTTTGCATAAAATCCCTACGCAGTCCAGGAAGCAAGGAGCAAAACCAGAGTAAGGATGAGCAGGCAGCGGACCAGGACAGCTCATGCTTGCAACCGGTGTCCTGGTCTATGTCACTTGTGGTCTCAGCAGTTTCTTAAACTGATCTACATCCATGCCGATCCTGAAAAGGGCAGTTCCTCTTTTCTCTGTGCTCTCTGCTTAGTGTCTCTACCCTCCACCCCCTGAGTCAGCCTCAGAGCTTGGGCAATCACCTACAGATTCTGAAGGGGGAGGGAGATTTTAACTAGATCAAGTCTTGAATCATTCACCTAAACAAAAGTTATTGCTGCTCCATCAGGTTATTTGTGATTTACTTAAAAGATGCTGGATACTTCCAGGCACTTAAATAAAAATAATACATACAGTTTGATATTCCTAGTTCCTGTGGTGAACCACTACAAAACTATGATTTACAATCAATGTCTTCACATCTCAAGAGAGTGCTATGCCTTTTACTGGTGATTACTACTGAATAAAGTTACTTAGATGCTGAAAGGATGCATAAAAACCAATAGAGTTCTTTGTGAAGTCTGGAGACCTACTGTAAAATCATGAAATGCATTTCCCTACAGTTACTGCGAATATACTTGAAAAGAACACAGTCTATTTTTTATTATAGAGTATTCCATGACAGAAATAAGGAAGTGAAGATGAAAACTGCTATCAGATTAGAATCCCCCCAATCAAGCACTCATTAGAAACTCAAAGGTACCCTATATGCAGACATACACGTATATTTCTTCCATTTTACATCTTAAAGACTACTCAAAGAGTGAATTTTGTATATCAACTTCAAATCCTTTGAAAACTTTCAAACATACCCTCACAGAAATTGTATGACCTTGTAGGTTTACTCCATTTTACATCACAGTCATTTGCAATTGAAGATTAGATGTATAGTGAAAGAACCATCAGTCTTTTAGAGCATTACATAAGCAACAGTAAAACTGCTCCTTTCATTATGTGAACATGACTAAGAAATGACACTGTGGCAGCTGCAGTGTATCTCCTTTATCTTCTTCATCAAGACTCTCTTCTCAGCTTTTCTCCATTGCTTGTGTACTCACATAGGCTTTTAAAGTATTTCAAAAACATGGAAATGACAGTCATCTCTTGGATGGATGTGCCTCTAAAACATGTTGCCTCCCACATGATCTAAAGCCCACTGAGTCTGTCTAGTGACTAATGATGTCCTGTGGTCCTAGAGCTCTCAATCATTGAATCAGAGAATGGTTTGGGTTGAAAGGGACCTCAGAGATCGTCTAGTCCCAACCCCCCTGCCATGGGCAAGGACACCTTCCACTAGACCAGGTTGCTCAAAGCCCCATCAAACCTGGCCTGGAACACTGCCAGGGAGGGGGTAGCCACAGCTTCTCTGGGAAACCTGTTCCTGTGTCTCACCACGCTCACAGTGAAGAATTTCTACCTTATATCGAATCTAAATCTACCCTTCTTCAGTTCAAAACCATTACCCCTCATCCTATCACTACACTCCCTGGTCAAGAGTCCCTCCCCAGCTTTCCTGTAGCCCCCTTTAGGTACCAGAAGGCCGCTATAAGGTCTCCCCAGAGCCTTCTCTTCTCCAGGCTGAACAACCCCAACTCTCTCAGCCTGTCCTCATAAGGAAGGCTCTGCAGGCCCCTGATCATCTTCGTGGCCCTCGTCTGGACCCACTTGAGAAGGTCTACATCTTACTTACACTGGGGGTCCCAGAGGTGGACACAGTACTGCAGGTGAGGTCACAGGAGAGCAGTGTAGAGGGGGAGAATCACCTCCCTCGACCTGCTGGTCACAATTCTCTTGATGCAGCCCAGGATATGGTTGCCTTGCACATTGCTGGCTCATAGTCAGTTTTCCATCCACTAATAACCCCAAGTCCTTCTCCAAGGGGCTGCTGTCAATCCACTAAATTCACAGCCTGTATCTGTGCTTGGGATTGCCCCAACCCATGTGCAGGACCTTGCACTTGGCCTTCTTGAACTTCATGAGGTTTGCAGGGACCCACCTCTCAAGCCTGTCCAGGCCCCTCTGGATGGCACGTCCCTTCCCTCCAGTGTGTTGACTGCACCACACAGCTTGGTGTTGTCAGCAAACTTACTGAGGGTGCACTCAGTCCCACTGTCCATGTCACCAACAAAGATGTTAAACAGCACCAGCCCCAACACCAACCCCTGAGGAACGCCACTCGTCACTGCTCTCCACTTGGACGTTGAGCCATTGACTGCAACTCTCTGAGTGCAACCATCCAGCCAATTCCTTATCCACTGAGTGGTCCCTCCATCAAATCCACGTCTCTCCAATTCAGAGACAAGGATTCATGCAGGACAGTATCAAATGCTTTGCACAAGTCCAGGTAGATGACAGCAGTCCCTTATCCGCCAACACTGTAGCCTTGTTGTAGAAGGCCATCGAATCTGATGGAAATCGAATGATTTTCCCTTAGTGAAGCCATGTTGGCTGTCACCAGTCACCTCCTTATTTTCCATGTGCCCTATCACAGTTTCCAGGAGGATCCACTCCATGATCTTGACAGGCACAGAGGTGAGACTGACTGGCCTGTAGTTCCCCAGGTCTTCCTTTTTTCCCTTTTTAAAAAATGGGGGTTACGTTTCCCCTTGTCTAGTCAGTGGGAACTTCACCGGACTGCCACGACTCCTCAAATATGATGGATGGTGGCTTAGCCACTTCATCTGCCAGTTCCCTCAGGACCTGTGGATGCATGTCATCAGGTCCCATGGACTTGTGTACTTTTAGAGTCCCTAGATGGTCTCAAACCTGATCTTCTCCTACAGTGGGCAGTTCTGCATTTTCCCAGTCCCCACCTTTGCCTTCTGCATCTTGGGCAGTGTGGCTGGAGCACTTGCTGGTGAAGTTGTTGAGTATATGAGCCTTCTGGGTAACCAAATCTCCCATTTCTTTCTGGAGAGGGCCTACATTTTCCCACACTTTCAAATGCACTATCATTTCTGGCATCGCCAGCAACAAAGGGGATCAGTCATCTTTAAGTTCAGCTAGAGTATCCCCTACTTTGTCACTTCAGATATTTAGATACATTTCGACAAAATGTATGGATAATAGGGCTAGGAATAGGCTCCAAGCACTACTCTGTGATCACTTATTGTCAAAGTTGTAATTATTATCTCATCTGTGCTTTTGGCTCACACCAGATAGCACTGGTGTGACTGGGTAACAGCCCAGTTGTAGTAGAGCCCAGGGACTGTACTGAAAAGGCTGTGCAGATAAAGTCGGGATATTTTTTGGAAGAAAAAAGTTAGCTATATGGGTGTAAACTCTGTTGTGCCACTTGAGCTTAGAGCCAAGGAATGGGTCCTTGCCCATAGACAATGCTCCTACATAGTCTGCTTCTCTGCAGTCAGTAAACCTCCCAGAGAAACATGGTAAGAAGGCCAAGAATTGAGTCTCAGCAGACAAGTTTCCTAACTATAACACCTCTGTCTGAACAAAATATATTGGAAAGTTATCAGACGGACAAATAGCCATGAAAAGAGTATTCTCCTTACAGGGTACCAATCCCTTTGCTGACGAGTTTCATTGGGCTAGGCAGCTAAGCCTGACCATAATGATCTAGCTAACTATGATTACTTCTCAGTGGAGAATTTCAGGACTTTGCCTTCCCCATATTCTCTTCCCTCAAACTCCCACACAAACATATTCCCCTTTATTTTCTGTAAAGTTTTATTAATAAATGAGAAACTATCATTGTAATGGGGAAATGTCTCTAAGTCAAAGGCCTTTTACTGCACAGTGACAACTTGGAGCCTGTTACTGCACTAGCTGTCAAGCATCTGTGACAAAATTGTTACTGTAACCCACCCCAACAGATAGTGAAGATGACACTGCAAAGGGAAGGCTGCAATGCAGAGCTAAGCCGTTAAAATAAAATGGCAGTTTACCAACCTGATACATTCTGATTATGACAGAGTATTACTTTTCCATATTAACAAAGGTTTTCATTGAGAATATTGTTTTCTTGACCCAAGATTCAAAACTTTTAAATGAAAGCATTATGTTTTCTTCCTCACCCTTTCTTGATACATCTCTCTACTCAAACACACGATTGTGACTGGTTTATTGCAGATAGGTGGCATACACTATCTCCTTCTTTTTTTCTATGCTTTTTTAATAGAAAATTTTAAGATACTCTCTAGAAGAACCAGTATCAATGAAGAACCCTGTATCAGTCTTATGACAGAAACCAGTAAACTCGGTGTATCGGTGTGGTCAGAAGGAGCTCTCAATATTTGGTTTCTGTTTTAAAAGTCCTCCCAATTTCTTCTTTACTTTCTTCATCTTCAGTTACACTTCTAAATAAACCCTTATAATCAGCACATCATTTCACTCTTGCTTATTGTGGTGATTTAACCCCAGCTGGCAACTAAGCACCACACAACCACTTGCTCTCTTACTCCCTCCTGGAAGGATGGGGGAGAAGATCAGAAAAGTAAAAGTGAGAAGATTTGTGGGTTGAGATAAAGACAGATAAAGTAAAGCTGTGTGTACAAGCAAATCAAAACAAGGAATTAATTTATCACTTCCCTTCAGCAGGCAGGTGTTCAGCCATCCCCAGAAAAGCACAGCTCCACCGTGCATAACAGTCACTTGGGAAGTCAAAACGCTGTAACTCCAAATGCCACCCTGCTTCCTTCTTCTTCCCCAGCTTTATATGCTCCGCATGATGTCATATGTTATGGAATATCCCTTTGATCACTTGGGGTCAGCTGTCCTAGCTGTGTCCCCTCCCAACTCCTCGTGCACCCCCAGCCTGCTCACTGGTAGGGGCACTGTGAGGAGCAGAAAAGGCCTTGACTCTGTGTGAGCACTGCTCAGCAATAACGAAAACATCTCTGTATTACAAACGCTGTTTTCATCACAAAACCAAAATGTAGCTCCATACTAGCTACTATGAAGAAAATTAACTCTACCCCAGCCAAAACAGAACATACATGCACTCATCAGCTGTCAAGGGAAACACTTGTTAGAGTGCTTACAAGCTTCATTCTAGAGCAGCTAGATTTCTGAATGTATGCATATACACTGATCTAACAGCATGAGCAAAGAAAAAGACAATGTAACTTCAAAAACTAACCCTTCTTTAAAAAAAGGAAATGAAAAATCAAGCTCACACTCTAAGATCCAATTATTAAACTATGTATTGTATCTCAGGCAAAGGCTATCACGCGTCCTTGTCTTCATCAAATACAGATTTTAAGAATCAGATGTCTATTTTGCCTAGCAAGCACCCATAGTAATTGCAGATGCTGCTGCTTCACAGCAATGTGTAACTGCCTTGGTGCTGGAGGTTACTTCATTAACCTGCATTCTTCAGGTGTGAAATGCAACAGCTTAGCTCAAGCCATATTTCCATGACAGTATAAAATAAAACCACTTAACTTTGCATTGGTTGAAGAACTCTGACATGGCCTGCTGACGCAGCTGTCCAGCAGGAGCAGGCAACTGGTAGGTTGTTCTTAAGCTTTTGCAGCTGATTGCCATGTGACATGCACTTAAGACTTTAATTGTAAAAAGCTGAGAATTAAATACAAGCTTAAAATTTGTACCCCTAATTTGCTCCTTCAGAAGCCAGACTGCTCTCTGAGGCACTTCTTGGTCTAGTTTGCAAGCAGGGTGGCTCACAAGTCTAGAATTGGTACTTCAGACATTTCTACAACTAACCCAAAATTAATACAAAGTTTCAGATCTTCCAACAAGACAAAAGGGGTTTTTTAATATAGTCAGGGTATGGATTTCATTACTCAGTCTCTACCTGCTATACACTCTAAACAAGCTAATTTAAACAAGGAAACTTGACAGTTATGATTTGTCCTGAGGCAAAAGCCCTAAGGAGATATGGGTTGCAGAACTAAAGCTGTGACAATCTGTACAACATACGTAACTGTAAAAAAGTAAAAGTGATGGAGTGAAATAATCTAAAAAGCAAAAAACAAAACTCCATTCTTTACATCAGCAGTTATCAGTACAGAACTACTAGTGTACAATGACTGAATTAAGCACATATCACATTCAGACTGATGGAAATGAAGATACTTGTAACCATGTTCTGTATTATCTGAACGGTAGCTCGGGACACAGTTTTCTAACAGTTGTAGTGGAGAAATATGCTATTGGCAGGGGACCTGAAGAAAAAATGCCATTTTCAATTATTTATTTGGTCACTTTCTACACTAGAGAGCATAATCACTTTTATAAATTATGAAAACTTTACTCTTGTTGTAATGACTTGGTAATAAGTCAAAATGCACTGGAGCATGATATAATATCCAAGGCATTACACAAAGTGTAAAAGATCATTACGTGGTTCAGAAATTATTATTGTAAAGAACACCTTATGCAAACAATTCACAATCTCTGTTGCATTTGTAAAATGACAAGTCACTTTCAGGCAGCCTATATTGCTTCTCTAACATTTGTGTATTACTGTGAATCAAAGACATCTTTATAGATGCCAAAACTCTTGAAAATTTGGAATGTATGTGTTCAGGGAAGAGAGAATGTGGATGCTTCATTGGATGTCATCTGTTTGCAGTATGTGTTGAACTCCAGGACACAGTAATCTCAGACACTCACTGAACTGGATATACATTTGACACATTTCTGCTTAGCAGAAAATAGTCTAGATGTAGGTCCTAGCTATCATATGCTATCCATATGCTTCTTATCTATAATCAAAACATAATAAACTTGTTCCATCATAAAATAAACTTGTGGAATTTGGGGAAAAGGCTTTTAGATCAGTGTATAATGAAAGCTGCCTTCTCTGCCCTCTTCCTTAGGGGCACATGACAATTTCAGTTTTGAATACCACACAGTTGTGAAGTTTCTTAGAAGTTTTCTGAGAGCACAAAATTAACTTTTATTTTGATACGTTATGGTTTTGGATCCTGAACCATCAATGTCACTGTTTTTAGGAAAAAGTTAATATGATTACAATGACAGTGTTCAACTGATGGCAGTGTGGTCCTCTATTTTCAAAAGAGACTGCCCTCTTAAGATCATTTCTGAAGTGAGACATTGAGAAACCTAGCATTTTGCAACCCTTTTATGTTGAGCCCTTTGCTATCATAAAGTAACCAAAGTGACAGTTCCAACCTCCCCTGCTTCACCAGAGCACCTCATTAATAAAAAACAAGAAAGGATTTTCTCCAGCTGTAGAAAAATCTACACCAATTTCTCCTGTCCTTGTCCTAAGTCCAGTAATGCACTACCCAGGGGATACTGCATAAGTGCTCAATACACTGTTACTGCATTTTAACAACTTTCAGTAGGCTCTTGGTTTACCTTACTTACTTTTCTGCCTCTTCCTTTCTCATATCTCTCCATCTTTATTCTCAGTGCATAGAAAACACACTAAATGCAATTACACTGACTCTTGAGTTTTTGTTCAGCATTTCAAGATTTGGGCACATGTCTGTTTCTGAAACAGAATCTTGGTACTCTTAATTATAGCCTCAATCAGGGAATATTACCTTATTCCTTTAAATAAATTCATTCATGTTGCCATAAGCCAGACACAAAATGCAGGTATGGGTTCCTGAAGAAAAATTGGGTGTTTAGATATCTATATATGTATATAAGACATATAACCCGTTGCTCTTTAGATCTTCATAATACATAACATCCAGAAATAACATGAAATCAGATGAGCAGCATAACCAGTCTTGAAAACAGAAACTATGTAGTCTTTCTACTGCCTCTTCATCCAAAATCCAAATCACAGACAAAGTTTTCTGAGCTTTGAAAAACTTTGCCAGTCTTTTCCCATGAGCGTTGTCTTTTTCTGTGATCTCCAGATCACAGGAATATCAGACAAAATGCAGCTCTTGTGGTCACATTGATGAGAAACAGAGGTTTCTTTTTGGTTTTGCTGGACTAGTTTGTGGAGTCAATATATTCAGTGACTGAATGATCCTCTGGACTTCTGCAAACATATTCAAATTGTTTGAGATTCTTCCAGGAGTAATACTAGGCAAAGCAACACTTGCATTCTAGCAAGTGCCACTTTCATTAGCTAACAAAAACTATGGAGAACACAAGACCTGTATTATACAAATCCACAGCCCAAAACACTAGCCAGTTTTCTTATAATAAAGCAACAACTCCAGACAATTAACCAACCTTTTTAAGACATAACATGACTCTTACCAAGACTGGGTCAAAGCTCCCTTAATGTCTTTAAGGTATTTCTGCTAGTTCCTACCCCTACTGAGTAAAAACTGCAGTACAGCTAAACAGTTCCTTAAGGTGCAATCTGGAAAGCCATTCATTTATGACCGCAGTCTTAAAACCCCTCTGAAAGGGCCACACAAGATGCATGTGGGATACCAGACACATTCAGTATGCTTTAGACAGTGAAATTTCGTGAGAAACTATGTGACTGAACTACATCCCAAAACAGATTTGCTAAAGCAAAGTTGTGAAGATTTGACATATAGCTGATGTATGCAATCAAGTCGTTAACTTTTCCAGATTCTCCTTTCAGAGAATCTGATGAAATCTTGTGAGAGCATTCTTCAGTAAGAGCAAATAGAAAAATACTCCGGGATCACAGTATGATTCTGTGTACAGATAAGATGGATATTGCACTACCTCAAACACAATCATTATTCTTCTGTTCTGTGGATCTACAACTGTAGATGTTTTCTGAATCACATACCACTCTGTAATTTAGATGACTAAATGTCCACACCATACAGTTTGTTAGTAAAAGAGCAAAGCTGAACTCTCTCCAACTTACTCTATTTCCTTAATTAGTGCAAAATCTCCTCTCTCTTACTGCTATAATGTATATTAATAGGATATATTTCATTCATCTACTCATTTATCATAAGATTTTTATTTCAAAAACTGGATTCTGAAAAGAAGATTCAAGGTTACAGTTTTTTTCCCCGTTCAGTTTTTTGATCATCTGATAGTTGGGAAACACAGTAGGAGATGCCTTGTATCAGGGAGGTAATGAGGGACTTACCAGTTCAGGGGATTTATCTGTAGTTAGTTGTCCTATCAATAAAACAAGAGAGCTCCTGCTAAGGAAGCAGTTTGTTGGGGGCATGTAGCACAGTAGGAACACCCTGTCTGTCTTTAAAGGTGACCTGAAAAAAATTAGGTGATACTGCTGAGCTGTTTATTATGTGGCCTGTTCATTTTACAGCAGAAAACCTGTCACACTCAGAAATTACTCAAAAATGTTACTCAAAAAATCCTTATTTCAGGACTGCAGGAAGTGCATCCCATTACATGAAGAAACAGGGTCAGTACACATGTACGGTAATGATCTAAGCCAAACAAAATACAAGTTCACACACTGACAGACAACAAACATTTACATGGAACAATATCACTTATCTTTTGCTATGCCCTTCATTGCTTCAGTAGTGATACATTTTAATAGGGCCTGCTGTGATAGGACAAGGGGTAATAGCTTTAAACTGAAAGAGGGTAGATTAAGACTAGATATAAGAAATTTTTTATGATGAGGGTGTTGAGGCACTGGCACAGGTTGCCCAGAGAACTGTGGCTGCCCCGTCCCTGGCAGTGTTCCAGGCCAGGCTGGACGGGGCTTTGAGCAACCTGGTCTAGTGGAAGGTGTCCCTGCCCATGGCAGGGGTTTGGAACTAGATGATTTTCAAGGTCCGTTCCAACCCAAAACATTCTATGACTCTATCATTCTATTTCTATTTCCCTTTCCAAAAATATAGATGATCCCCTCCCCCTGCTCTTTACCACAATATTCAAACAGATCAGGCTATTGAATGACTCTAGATGTGGTTCAGGTATCAGAGCAGACAGAGGCTCAACTGGACAGTCCACATCACTTTAACTTTCTCTTGTCTTTACACCATATGACCTTTACACCCTTTAGCCTCCTCTAAACATATGTACACTATACAGGCATTGGAGCTCCATTCTCAGTGCATCTCAGGGAGATGAGTGAGGCCTTGTAAGCCAATGGCAGTTACCTCAATCATACAATTTATATCAACTATATGTTAACTCAACTATATTAATTCACAAAACATCCCTCCTCATCTTTAACTATGCTAGTTGCCTTCCACTGATGTTAATAGGTGATATGACAGTAGCTTTTATAAATAAAGAATGCAGTAAACTATGCAAATAACTACAATTCATCTATCTTAATTTGCTATCCAGTTCTTCATTAGTTTAAATTCATACTAATCTCTTCTTAGGCTGAAGATAAACATCTCAACCATTTCAGCCTTTAATTTGCTCAATACTCTACTATCTTCTCCCCTCAATGGGAATGAAAATGTGATTACTATCTTTAATATACATACATATGTAAAAATAAATCCTCTCTCGATGGTATGGGCAGATTGCCTAAATGGCAGCTAAGCTGCATTACATCCTGAACTGATGCTTGTACAGCCTAAGTTCTATATTTTACATTTTTCTTCTTGGAGTTTTGTTTTTTTTCTTTTACTTCATTCTGCTCAGCTCAAGTACTCACCCTAACTATCAAGGAGTTACCAGCACATTGCTCTTTGTATCTATGTGAAACATATATTGACCTTTAATTTGTGCTGGCTTCAGTGACATTGCAAATGACCAGGTATCTATTAACAGAGAGAGACATAATCTTAACACACTGGTGAAATACATATTTAATTGCCACCAAATGTAAAGATAAATACAACATGATTTTACCAGGAGCTACAATGCATGGCTTTAACTCTGTATTTTGGAAAAAAATGTCATCTGTCTTTGAAATGGAAAAATAAAAAAGTCTATTGAGAGCATATCCCTCCCAGAATGTGGCCCTCTGCACCAAGGTCATAGTTATGAAGATGTTTTTCCTCCATTACAGCACAATGCCATTATGATTTATGACTGCAAAAACCTTTGCAAATTAAGATTTGTTTGATTGTCTGTTTCTATTAAGGGTACAATAATAATATTTTTCCCTTTTCCAAACAAATGTTCTACACAGCCTCACATCCTCAACACATGCACAAGGATATGACAGTGATTAATCTCTGTTGCCAAATTCTTTATTTCCAATAACTAATTTAAGATAGTCACCACTTTTTAATAACCAAAAGATATAAATTCTGAAGGGTATTTTTGCTTAGGTAATTGATAAAACATCTTCACATTAAGGACTGTAAATTGTGACTTCATTATATAAATCTGTCTCCTCGGAAGTCTCCTGTAGAATACGACAGTATAGGCAGCTGCTGAGCACTGAGGTATAAAATTTATACTATGAAAAAGAACACATCACCACAATGCCAGAAGTTCTTTGAACAAATATAAATAAAAACATTTTTTCTGCTGGAATTTTATCTGGATGATAAAGTTCTGATGACATCATACATAACTACAACAAATTATATATATGGTTGTTGAGACTCATTGAATACCATCTTCCCATAGGAAATAGCAAAAGCACAATTTGGTTTGGGTTTTTAAAAGTAAATTAGACAAACCAGTGGAAAAACTGCAGGTGGAGAACAATGATGGAGTGGCAGACAGAAGGACAGGTAACATAAGAGAACTTCCCTAACATCTAAGAATTTATCAACCTCTGGTTCTTCCTTAGGTAAAACTATAATCAAACATAGACAAATTTGGATGTGATTGCAAAAATAAATGGTAAACTAACTCTCTATTCTTAAAGCAAGCTGGTAAAAAAAATTATCCTTACTTCCATAGGACTCTTTCTTAAAGATGAAGCCCATATTAGAAGATAAAGTTTTCTTGTGTAGTACCATATATTATACATGCTTAAAAACACCTCTCAATGCTTAAAAGAGAATTTGTTCCTATGATTTCTGTAGGAAGGACCAACCATTTTTGAAGAAGCTATGTGAAGTTTTTCCAGGCAGTGATGAACACCAGTCATAGTACAGATTGGTAATCTGATTTCTTATGAGAGATGCTAACAGTTTAGTTCCACCATTTAATTCATCTGTAAACCACTAAATCCTCCAGAAATTATTCAGCAGCATATTTTAGTCAAGATATGCTGATATTTCATCCAATATTAGTATCCATAGGTTCATACTCAATTTTATTGCACCTTATCAAAAATTACAGTACAAATTTTTGGATTAATAGAGGACAAGATAACTTCCCATAGCAAACATAAACCTGAGAGAAAGATACATTGAACAGAAGCCTACTCTTCTGAAATATTTTGTCAAATATTCTCTGCTCACAACAGTGTCTCTGGGCATTTGACCAGGCCACAGAGGGGAGTAAAGAAAAGTTTTTCAGATACTCAAACAGCTGTTCCTTGTGTATTTTACTGGGATTCAAAGAAAACAATATTTCAGTAACACATATAATCACAAGTATTGTGTCTATACAGAGTAAAGGCAGGGTCGTTCTTTATTCGTACTGCACTATCGTTGCTTATATAGCAGCTATCCTTTATAGTTGCACCGAAACAACAGGAGCTATAGAAGATACAAGGACCTGACACAGTCACTTCATCATACCATACCTGGACACCTATATTATACTGGTGATTAAAAACTCTCTAGACTTTCTATCCAAGAAACCTTCTATCACTTCTATTCATGCTACTACCTGCCATTTTTTGTGTGTATAGGATTTTATGGTTTATCAAAAAATCCCAAGAAGTTCCTGACAAACAGCTCCTCTTGGACAATACACGGGACAGCAGAGATCTTGTGTGTGAATATGCAGCTGAATTTTAACAGTCCTTGAAGAGACAACAGAGAAGGGGTTGCAAAAGGAAGGGGACTCTTAGTCTGTAGGCCAGTATACAAGAATATTATCCTCCAAACTTGTTTCTCAGACATGCTCTTAATAGCATTATTGTGTTAGTCAAATTTAACAAGAAGAAAGAAAATTCAGCTGATGCTGTGAGAAGAGACAAGGTACTACTTTTAAGCATTTTGTCCTTTTAGCAATATCGTGGGATTTATTCACTGCCAGTCAGTCACGTCTTTCAGGGACTGAAAGTCTTCCTGGAAGTGACAAAGGCATTGTGTTACATTATTTTTGTACTGTAAAGCAATTTAGCAGGCATGGAGCAGCACAGTAAAAGAAAATTACAGTAATTCTCAAATTGACCAGGATGAATGTGCTCCTACCTTAAGTTCACGCTGAGTATCACTGAAAGGAGAGCTCTGAATTCCAAACAAACCTTGACATGCCTCAGTCTGCAACTGAACACACCCTCTTCCCTCTCCACTCTTACTCAAAGGCACTATGCTGGAGTTACCCCAGACTAGACGCTTTGCTGGGGTCAATTTTGTCTTACTCCAACAAGACTATTATGTAGGGAAAATGTTAGTTTTCACATTGCTGCAAGTATAAACACTGCCCTGTTTTTGAAAACAATAATGTAATTAGAAGCTATTATAAAATAATCAACTCTAAACCGTAATTTTGCATGTTTTCACTAAAAATGCACAGACTGTAATTTTTAAGTAACTATTGCTTTTATCATTTAAGTAATGTTTCATAGAATAGCTTTATTAGAAGCAGATTCTGAAAGACCAGATATAGTGAACAGTTGCAAAGTCATAAATGAACACTTCCTTCCTGTACCTGAAGATTTAACAAAAGAAATGCGCTAAGCCTTGAAAAAGACACAGATGGTGTTTCATATCAATATGTCTCAGAAGTAAAAATTAGAAAAAAAAAAAACAAAAAGCCAACAGAGGGGAAGAAAAAAACAAAACCCATAGGCTAAGAAATAATTTTAGTGGAGTAGCAAGGCTATTTACAATGGTAATAGACATCTTTTACCAATTTCTATCAAGCAAAACGTTTGGGTTGACAGTGGACAAAACTGTGAGTATGTCATATCATACAGATGATCCAAATTAGTGAAAACCTTCTGACAGATCAATCTTTAAAATATGTAAATACATGTTAACATATGCTGTAGTTTACTTTTGCTTGTAAGAATTTGTTTGAAAATGGACTTAATCTCAACACCCTCTTTTCTTGCTCAGTTCACTACTGAAAATACAATGGAAGATACGTAACTATTTCAAATACAAGGATTTAACTGGAATGAAACATCAGGCCTGATAGGTGCCTACAGCTGAGGAATGAAGCAGCTATACAAAGTATCAAATGGAAGGAAATACTATGAAAATGTGAAATTTCATAAAATCACTAGAAATTAGCAAATTCAGTATCTTTCACTTTCTAGGAAAGCCTAACACAGATACTCAAATATCCTATAATTTTCACCTATAACAATCTAAATTTAAATCTAATCTGCATTTACCTTAAAGGTTGTATCTTTAATTTTAGTGTACAAATAGAAGAGCAGTCCAGAAAAGTACTACTTCACAGTTAAACCCTAAGCCTTCTGGTTTTAAGTGAGAATTGAATAGAGGAGAACCACAGTCTCAGAGTCCTACAGCCCGAGGAACATCTCTGCAGGAAATAATTGCCACAGGTTTTCCTCATGCTGACAAGTGGCCAAGAAAATAGAGTGAAGAGTCACTGTGAATAACTGGAAATGGATTTGACATTTAAAGGAGAGATACATGAAGCATTTGTACATTTTATACTTACAAAGGTACTGCATGCATTGAAAATAATTTTAAAACACATAAGCAAAACTACAGAAGGTAGATTTGAGAAATATGACAGTGAAAACTGTGAGGATTTGAAGGGAGTTTTGCCATTAACTTTACTAGAATTTAAAATGTTCTTGAATTAAAATTATACATGTTCTCTTTAAGTATTGAGATCAAAAGTACATCACAGGCTAACAGTTTTCAATCTCTTTTTAGTAGCAATATCTGGCAGCAGCATGAACGGGATGTTTTACCACAACACTAGGCTTAATTTATTAATTAACTTTTCCGTAAGTATTTTGTGCTGTGACAAAAAAATCCTGACCTCTTGCCTACTTTTGACAATGAATTTGCTTCAAAGTCTAGAAAAAAACAGAAGACATGAAGCTTCCCATGTCTGAGCACTCAGCTATTAAAGCAGTAAGCTTTCTGTTCACCATCCATGCAATGGCTACCTACGTACAGCACAGGGCAATCTTGAAGCTGATAACACAGCTGAGTCTGTCTAATCCTGGTATAGCAAGATGAGTTTTTACTATATTTGATTTGTAAAATCAGCTATCAGAGCAGCAAAAGAAAATGCTGTGTTAGGCTACTACAGTGCACTGACCTTCAACATAGCAGTAAAATGTGGTTTTAATGCCTTGCTGTGCCTTAATAGTCATTGGGAACATTTCATAACCAGTAATTTGATCTTAAAATCCTTTATGCATTTATGATGTATAGATCTTAATTAATATCCTTGGTTTAATTAAAAGCCCGGCCAAAAGATAAGTTCTCAGTACAACTAGACACTTGGCTGCTGACACAATCCAATCTATGGCCACGTGGAAAGAACCAGGCATGGAGTAAACAACACACCCTCATTCGCTTCCTCCTGAAAAGGACATTACAGCATGACATGTCGTGCATGCACACAGTCACATATTGCATCTGCTATTATCCTCTTCCTCTTGCATGTTATGCCCTTTCTCTGCCTTGACTTTTTCTGGTCAATAGTACAAGCTCTGAGGGGACCTTCTACCAAAGTGTTCACAATGATTCTTTGGATAAGACAACCACACTGATTCCATATTTGGTTTGACCTTAAATGCAACTTTATCATGGAGAAACTTGATCACCAGGCAGGTAAAAGAATTTTTTTAGAATATAAATTAAAACTGGACAATGTAGAACAGCTGCTCCACATCTACAAATAGTGCCACTGCTCTTACTGTCTTTATGTGTATCCATGCATTCCAATTCAACTTGCCACAATCTTTTTTCTTAAGAACCATTATAGTTGAGCTGTTCATAAAATGTGGAAGAAAAATTGTTTAATTTCCTGCACATTCCATTTTTTTCCCTTTTTCATGTCTATCTTATTAGAAATCTTTCTCCCTTCTAACTATATTATTTTCTTTTCTTCTTATTTTCCTTTGTTATGCAATCCTTTATTGCCCCCAACTACCATTATTTCCCTATGTTGCAATTGCTGTTCCTATCACTAAAGCTACTTCAATCTCCCTCTGTGTCTTTCCTGAACACCCCTTTTCTCTTATCCAGCATCTGCATGATCCAAATCCTTCCTTTCTTCCAATACTATTTCTTCCTAACACTCTGAAAATATGATCCCACGTTCATTTCACATTATCATGTACTTTTCTTACTTTTTGGTTCTCCAAAATCTAAACCAAACATCTCTAGCAAACTTGAAAATAATCCCTAAATTTCTTGCTCGTACTTATACCTGCTCTTACTGTATGCTAGAATTTAACGCTCTTCCTTATATGACTCACATGGTGGCTACATCACCAAAGCATAAAGGCACCACAGGAATCCCTCAGGATATATATAGATCTCCTAGCAGAGTCAAGATGAGGAGGGAAGCTGAATGAGCCATTCTCTCACCATGCTATGCTGGAGCACATTCTGTGATATCCCACGGGGGTACAGATAATTAAAGCAACAGACAATTCAGTAGGACACAACAGGGAGAAAATAAAGTAGCATGCATATTACTCAGCAGGCATTACTGAGTGAGCCACAGAGAAAGTATTCTGTGATACAGAAAAACAAAAACGGGACACCCTCTGGTGAACACCAGAAAGAATTTATTTAAATATGAGTGTGTCGTCTTCTAGTTGTGGAACATGACATGACATGACACTTATGGGCAAGAGCACACCCCGTCCTTGTCAGATTTCCAAACTCAGGAAGAGAGAGAGCTTTTACTTTTGTAACTGCTTTTACTGCACTGCCATCACTGACATGATGTGGAAAAGGACAACTTCTGAGGGCACTGTCCTGCTATATTTCAACTGCTTTTCTCATGTGGCTGATGAAAATAATTTCCTAGAAACACAACTGAAGATATTTTCAGAATGATTTGAGTAAGACACTACTGCCCACACAATTCTCACTCCCAATTCAGAGCATGAGCAAAGTTCCTTGAGATCAGCTCAGAGAAAATACAACATTCCCAGAGTTCACCTTGTGGTCTGGCAGAGAGTTAAATTTGCTATGCTTACTGTAAGGAGCTTAAAACTGTCATTTAAATAGTTTCCATATTTCAGTTTCTACCATACAAAGGGAAAACATTAACATGAAAGATAAATTTGGGTTTTTTACAGGCTTTTCAGATCATGAATTATTTCCAGTGCTACTAGAAATGCATACTTACCTATGGCAAACACCCATCTTCCATCTCATCTCCCTTCTTATATATAATTGAGGAAGAGCATATGTTTCTGCTGCTAAATCTTCTAAGTACACTTAAAAAGCCCTTTCAAATGCTGTAACACAGTACATGGCTACAAGGCACTGCAGCCTTAAAACACGTGACAAGCCAAGTAGAAGGAAATCTGGGGTTTGGTTTGGTTTGTTTTATTCAAAGGACAAGCACAGGAATATTTACAGGTTGGGTCATCTGACTTAATTTCATTTCTTGTTGGCTAGAAAGAGCAAATTGCTTCATTTCATTTTCAGCAACTTAGCATATGATTCAGAAGATCATAGAACAGGTACAGCACATTCAAAGATATGCCTTCAGCTTCTAAAGTGGTCTGAAAATGTAATGAGTCCTTCCTTGTAATGAAGTTATATTCTCATTTTTTAGTAACTAGCACCACCAAAAGAGACTATATAATACACAGTTGCATCAGAAAAGTATCAGGATTATTTCCTTTCATAACTTAGTTCAGGTAAATATTAATTGACATGTGAAAAAATAAGTTTTAAGTCTCTAGTTCAAAATGAAGCTGATCTGTGATACAGTCTGTGTGTGCATGACTAAGAGAAAACAGTCATAAAAAAAAAAAAAAAAAAGATGGGTATCCAAGACAATAAGAAAACAGGTGCATCCTGGTGAGTGCCAGCAGTAACATCCATCCATACAAAGTGTTGCATAGTCAACTTAATAGATAGGTGGGGGTTTTTTCATGCATATGTTACATTATTTGCATACAATATTAACAACATTTATTTTACAAATTCAACTTTTTTAAAGAGCCCTGAGGAGAAAGATTTAAAGTCTGAGACCTTGAGCACTGGCTACCTCACTTTTGAATATTTGCCTTTGAATAGATTTTACAGCCAAAACAATTAATATTCTCTGCATTCTTGTGTCAAGGATTCTTGTCTTTCTGCCTTGTGAATTTGGTGAATTATGCAACTACAGAGTGAGTTCAGTTCACTTATCCTATGGAAAACTAACTCTGCCAAAAATAGAGTTTTCTGATGGATCAACAAGATATATCAACTCACCTTCTAGTGATAAAATCCCTTGATCTAATGCAAAGCAGAGAAGTGTGAACATGATATTGGGGTAGGAGAGCAAACAGATTTCTTCCTGGGCTGTGACCTAGCAGTACTTTCTACTCTTTATTCTGTGGAAGGTTAGATCACACCCAATGATCGTGCTTACAGCACTCTCTGTCAATGCATGCGTTTTTCTAACACTGTTGTGTGAATATTGTTAAAAAAGTTGTGATACATCTCCCAAATTATGCATGATTAATTACCTTCACAATTTATCTTTGATAAGTTCTTAAACTGTACCTTAGCAGTGTGGAAAGCACCTGATGAGGAATCCCTCATAAATGTTGAGAGGCACCATTATTAAAAAAGGTCTCCTGAAATACTGTTTGCCTTCTAGTGACAGACACTGAAAAAATAAGAGGTATGAAAGGCAACCATGTACTCCAATTCCTCTAAGAGAGACTTTGGAACAATAGGATCATTTAAAAGAACTTTCTCTGAAAGAAATCCACAATCCAGTGATACTTAGGACATCCAAGGACTATAGGGCTCCTGAAGAACATAGGACACTGAGAATAGATTATCTGTTGCTGTAAGGAAAATGTTCCCTTTTTCATCTTCTGAAAATGGCTCAATATATTGCCTCTGTGAGATCTGTGATGGAGAAGTGACCAGAGACAGCAGCCTAGCTTCTTTTCAGAAAGATAGATGAAACAGAGACAAAATCATCCATTGAGGGCCTGGATCTGCAGAGTGCCAACTTTACTTCATCCCGGTATAAGTGGAGTTGGAGCTAGCAATTACCTGAATATGGTATCTTTCATGAAGTTTAGTAGTGCATATTTCAAGACTGAACTAACGCTTATGCTTGTCCAACATCCTGAGCAGCTTCAGTGATGAGATGTTCAGTGCTGAGCTATGTGGCCTGATGAGAGATGACTGGTGCTGATACGAAACCTGTGGAAATCACAGGTGTCTATGTCTGCAGTGCTGCAGAGGAGAAAACACAAGAGGCACCATAATCCTTTGAGACAAAGACAACATTCATGCTTACAGGCACAGGTCTTGGAATAATGAACCTAGGAACAAGAACAAAAGGCCTTGACAACAGCAACCTTGAAGTTTTTCCTGACTTCTCAGAAGCAGTTGGTTTGGAGCCTCTAGCAGCAATAGTTTAATTGTTCAGCTGTCTCCAGAGCTGATGAAGCCACAAGAGTGTTTGTATGCTGAAGAACATGGCAGGCAGGCCTAAAAGCCAGGGGACTAGGGATCTGCCACTATGGCTAAAATAGCCTCTTGAAAAGGGCAGTCAGTAGGGAGAAGCTAGGTGTACAGATAAATGTAAAGTTACTTTTTTTCCTTTCAAAGACCAAATTTATAGAAGCTCAAAGAATAGGAGAAATAAAATCTGATCACAAAATGAGAATGCAACTGTTCACATAAATAAGCTCTGTCATATAAGAGACAGAGCATGCGGCTAGCATTTGGTCTCACACTAAGCTTGACTCGTTGGTCTTTTGTTGTGGTCAACAACCATTTCTTCACTGTGATGTACTCTCACAGTCTATGTGAACATTCATGTGAGAACAGACAGACATTTGAGGAACAAACACAGTTACAAGTCAACTAAGCAAATTAACACAACTGAAAGGTGGTGACTAATTCTCTTTGAAGTTCTTCTCTCTCCTGAATGTATACTTCACCACAAAACACTACAGTAGTCTCATAATTGATTTGTTTTCTCAGCTCAAAGCTTCTGGTTACTATATACTGAGACTGATTTAACAGAGTTAATTCAAGGGAGCATTTTACAATCTTAAAATTTCGTAGTCTCCCCTGCAGGACCACTTTCAATTATGGTGTCCTTGAATAACTTCCCCTCCTGATCTGATCAAGCATCTCCAGCTCCTCTTTTGTTGCTTAAGTAACTGGCAGCAAAAGCCCCATTTGAAAATCCTACACTTCTTCTGTGTGTAGTCAGTCCAATACAGATGAAATCCTAGATCACAGCCAGTACTGAAGAACATCTCAGTATACCCTCAGCATTTGACATGTTGTTCATGACAGTGAAACTCCACAATCTAACACAGGTTGTGTTACTCCAACGGCTCAAGGTGTTGAATATGGTGACTGTAAAGAATCCAAGACTCAGAGAAATGCAGAAAGTACAGTATCATTGTACTTCTAGTGAAGTGAAAATCAGATTTGTGTTTTTCCTCACAACTGAAAAATGAACTTTCTTTGTAAATGAGAAGACAGATTTCATTTTCATTTTCTAGTGATCTGAGAAGAGTGCAAAGAACATAGATAAAGCTGGTGACCATTTTGTTCCTTTTCCCATTAACTAGTGTTGGGACAGCCGACCTGGTAGAGGTTGAAATGTCCTCAACTTCTCTGACCATGAGACTGGATTGGACAATGCTGCTAAGAGGCTGAAGATACACTGCACGTGTTCTGTGGGGTGTGCAGCAATTCCACAATCTCCAGCAACAAAGACCAAAGTCTCTTGATTTAGATTTGTCTTCTCATGTTGGATGTTAACTTCCACAATGACCAGCGTACATTCCTTTTCACAGCCTAAGAAGGCCAAGGGTAAGCATACCAATAAGGGAAGAGGGAAAGGAACAGAGGACTGCTGATGAGAAAATCCTCTGGATTTGCCTATGTGATTGTATCAGCACCTACAGGCACTGAGGTAGCAGATGAGCTTACAGGATAGTGCAGATGAGGATGGACAATTTTTTCGAGGATCTGTACCCTCTGTGAAAATGGCTAGCTAGGACTGTCTTATCAACAGTTCTGCAGCAGCACATAACTGCATTTGCTCTGAGGAAGTACTTTGTCAGCAGAAAAAAAGTTTTTAGATAAGCAAGGGTAATCTTATGTCAGGAATTATCAACAACAGTAGCCTTCATGGCCACAATTTTTACAGTAGTACTCAAAATAAATCTAGTCTCATGTACATGAACCAAATATAGCATCTGTGTGGACACTAATTCAAAGAAGAAACAATACAAGAATTGGGTTGCTCATACAGAGGACCACAAACATTTTGTAATGCTAAGAAAATAATTAATTCATATTTTCTCCAAAAAAAAGAGGAATAATAAAAATAGCCCAAAATCATAAAAGTGGAACAAAATCTACAAGTTTAAAATAAAAAGGTATAAAAAATTTGGACTGAATACTCAAAAGTAATTTTTCATTCAAAGTATTACAGCCACAATTCTGTCATAGACATTAGCATTATTCTGACCTTTAAATTTAAAACAACCTAATTAATTGCTGATTGTGTAATGTCTACGAGATGCTCCTTTTCCCATCCTACACCTTTCCTGAAATTTAAAGTAAATAAAAACTAAAAAAAAAAGGAACAGGAGTTAGCCTTGGTAATTTTGTTTGCTACCGATCTTTTCCATACTTCCTTCTATGGTCATTTTTTAGTATTAGCATTTTGGATATTTTTGATATCCATTCTCAGCAGACCTCCAGAATGCAGGGGAAAGAATTACAGAAAGGAAAGCAAATTACATGAACAGAAGAGCTATACACAATAGTTAAGGAAAGAACAAACATTGTAAGCATACTACATATTATTGTGAAACTATTTTGAAAAAGATCAAGTAATTTTCCATTATATCAAAGAAAACATCTACTTTCTATACAATAATTATGGGGTTTTTTATTCAGAACTCACTCTCCCAAAAAATCCTCCAACTTTTTAACAAGTCATACACAGTTTCCACAGGAAACAAAAATCTGTGGTTTTGCCCAGTTCTAGAATTATGCAATCAGTGCTGCTCTGGAACCACAGCACAGACTACCTGTATCTCCAAGAGCTTGAAAGGGCACTGTTGTCGTTCCTCTCATGTCTCATATCAGACATATTAGTTGAGTCCTGCAAGTAACAGTGTTAGATAAAACACGGGATGGTTTTCCTTTGCAGTCAAACTGCTATGGTTCTGGTTTTTAGATGGCAATATCTAACTACGAAGGATATGAGGGTAATGGAATAATATGACTAAATAACATAGATGCTGTGTGTTTTTTTCTGTTTTGAAAGCCAACAATATTTAGGAGTGGGACAACACACTTATGAAGAGAAAATTCTGTTCATAAGAAATGTCAATACACCTTATTACAGTGACAGCACAATAGCATGGCTTTGATATTAAATTCGCAGGTTTGATAAACAGTCTACAAATTACCTCTTGAAGGTAGCTGCATAATAATACCTGAAGCATGAAGAGAGGAAACGGAGTTTAATTAAGTGTTGCCCAGCTAAATCACACCGAGAAAGGCATAGGGAGGTAAGAATACTGAGGACTTCAGTTCTGCACGGAGTGGCCAAGCAAAAGTCTGTATCTGGAAAAAATGCTGAAGCTAGAGTGGGTTACACATCAGCAGTTTCTGATGAGCGAAAGCATCCATTCTCACTCATCTCCACACAGTCCCTTTCAGTATGCAACATTCATTTTCTCACCCTTGTACACAAAGGGAGAAAAGCAGTATCATAAAACAAGGAAAAATTAGTAAGGCTGAACTGCATGTGTTCTAATTCATATTTACTACTTCAAAAAATACAAAGCTGTAGTGCAATGTTCATTTAGTAGCCCAGTAGGAAAGTCCTGGGGAAAAAAAAAAAAAATTACATAAATGCAGATGGAACCATTGTAGAGAAAAGTTGTCAGTGTTATAGTGTGGTTGGAAAGTGATGATACTCAAACATTTTTTTCAGAATTGATGGTTGTTTCAAATGAAATGGTCATTATTTGCATGATGCTAAATACTAGCATTGTACACTGTTTTTCTTACATATCACAATTAATACTCCAAGAGTACCACCGATTATCTAGAACTGTCTAGCTGCCCACTAAAAAGCAATGTACCCTAATACATTTGGAAAGTAGACACTCCTAATTCTTTAGGAGCCCAACTTCTCTAGGAACTTGGTAGATTCACCAAAAACATTTTGCTGCAGTGCTCCAGTACTTACTGGCATCTCTGAAATTAAATCTTGCATTCGACTTTGTCTCTCTACTAATAAACCTTGACTCAGACCATTTCATTATGCATTTTAATGTTCTATTGCCCTAAGTAAATGAACTTTCAAAAGCAGACAAACTATCAACAGTGTCCTAAATTTAGTGGCATTTTTTAAAATTACTTTTGTAAGCAACAATTCAGTCATTTGATAGGATATACAGGTCTGAGAAATATTTCCAGCTCTTCCTTTTTCTCCACTCTGATCCTTAAATTGAAACGCACCTTCAGTACATGCGAGTGTATGTATAATGCTTAATAGTTTGAAAGTGGAGTCCAGACATGAATTTAGATTCATCGAAAGACCATCCCAATTGCAATGCTAATAATCCAAGTTAGTTTGCACTGAAGTCAAGGAATGTTTTGCAGCTGACTCCAAAGCAATGCACTTGCCCTTTACAAACAAGCAGAGGCAGATGTTGTAACATCTCTTGCAGTTTTAGATTTTTAAAATTAATGAATAAAAGCTCTTTAAAGTGTTTTATGCAACATGATCCCACAGAAATATTTCTTCACTGAAATTGCATGTTTCTTGAAAATGTTGACTGGCCAAATGCTAACCTAAAGCTGTGAGATGGCAACCGTTACACTGCTTGTGCTTCTGCAATGATACCAACTCTTAGCTGGAGACTGAGCAGTCAAAACAGGAAATTTCAGCAGCAAATTGCCCGTGCTAATAATAGAGACAAGGCATCATCTACTAATTAACACACCAATAATTGAATATTGATTAGAGTTTGTCACTTTAAAATAATTGAATCCATCTCACTTCTAACAGCCAAGACACTGTTAAAGATTTATAATAAACAAAGGATCTTCAATTCAGGAATGCTTTGTCAGCTTTCCTATTGTGTTTTGTACACTGAAAGATGCACTCAAAATATTTTCTCCTATCTGATAATTTTTGCTGGTTTTCAGTTCCCAAAGAGAAAACACTTGGGATAAATTGTGTGCATAAAATTTATGCATACCATCTTGTTCCCATGTACAAATGTAGATCCAAGTACCAAGGATTTAAAATAAATAAGACCTGGTGATACTGCTAAATGTCACATCATTTACTAGAAATTTAGGATAAAATTATAAAGGTTGCACAGCAGCTATGAAAAGTCAGTAACGCAAAACAAAAGGGGTTTTTTTCTTCTTTTTCTCCCCATTTATTTTTTTGGAGGATGAATTTTCAAAGAGATAGCTGAAGTATAAATTGTGCATCTACTAAAAGCTGTAATGTGATTCCATGAAGTCATCAAATCCTGAGAAATGGCAGCACTTGAGATAAACTGGAAGAATAATGTCTGGGAAGGTATCTGCATGGTTAACAACAGTAACAAGTAAAGGGTATAATCCTGTTCCCTGCCTGGGAACAGAAAGGTCATTAATCTTCAGATGTTGTCTTCTTGGGAGTGAAAGGAATATAAGGATATGAGACCAAAAACCAAGCCCAAACAGGAGAAATTACAGTAAAAGAAATAGTGTTCAGAAATATCTCCTTTGAGTGTTTTTAACTCTTCATGAGTTCCCTCATTTTCAAGTGTCTGTAGTCCTTAACAGTAAGGCCTTACAAAACATAAGGTTGGTTGTAAAACAGTTGCTTTTAAAATAATAACAATGACTTTTTATCTCCCATCTTTCACCATTTCATGTTTGTTGCTAGGTTAAAAATTCACATGAGAAAATATGTATGTCATATATACACACACACGTGATTTGCCAAAAAAGGGGTGGTTTGTTGTTTTGTTTTGTTTTGTTTTTTTTTTTAAATGAGTTTTTTCTACAACAGAGATTCAAGAAATGCATTTATTTTTAAAGTCATCCTGATTCTAGCATTTTGTACTAAATCAAAGAATATTGTGATATTTGCTTCCCAGATGTTGAAGTACAGGAAACCTGATAACTGAAACTGCCTGTTTATACAAGTGACTTCTCAGATCTCTGTTCTCTAACTTGAAAGAAGTGAAAGGTCTTAGTCAAACTATAAAGCATGAAAAGCAATTTTTACGGTTAAACAGTACTTTAGGTGTAACAAAATGAGGTGTTACTGGTCAAATAAATAAATAAATGTATTTTACCATGTTTAATTGGTCATTCCATAGGTGTACCTTTGTTATTCCACATTTCTTACAATACTGAAGTGAGGGGCCCTCTGCAATTTATGCAGCAGCTGGGGAGAAATGGTGATGCATATCCCACCACATATTCCCTTTTCCCTCACAGAATACTTCTTCTGTGCATGGATTTTGGGGGAGAGTATTCTGCATGAAAAAGTCAATTTTTCATTAAAAGTCACTGAAGCTCATCTTTAAATTGGTGCCAAAAATGGCTCTTGCATTGCAACCTTTTGTGTCCAGATTCATCACGTAGGGAATTTTTACATCAAATTCTACACCTCCTGCAAAGCATGGTTTATAATGGAAGCTCCGACACAACATTAGCAATGGCCATGCTATGATAAGAGAGAAGAGAATACAGTAATTGTTACAGTTTGCTAAACTCCACCTGGAGGACCTGGTGGCTAAATAGATTACTTGCTGACTTTTCACCTCTGGGATTCCAGCCCTGACTGGAGTGACTGAAAATCATTCTGATCAGTCAAGTGAAAAAAGACCAAAGTGAAATTAGACTGGTGGTTTCAGATCAGTTCCCTCAGTGCTGTACTTCCAAATCACAAAACCACAGCACGTTGAACACTGCTAGCAGGGGAGAAAGTGAGAGGCTTTGAGGCTTAATGAGCATGAATCCAGCTGCCTATCCAGCTCACAAACACCTTAACATAGACCATAACCACCCCACACAAACAGGCACAAAGTAGAATAAATGACTATGGATTACCATACAAATTAATCAAAAGCAATCCCTTGCGAATGTGCATTGAAATGTCTGCATTACATATCGCAATATAATTGTTGATCATATTAGATTAACTCTGACAGCCAGATGATACTTTGGTAAATGTTTAAAGAAATATCTAACAATATTTGAGTAATTTCTATTTTAAAAATATGTACAAAGCTGGACAGTGAGAATCAATAAAGGGAATTGCTGTTAGGATGCAGGAATTCAAGATTTCAAACGCCAGGCTCAATTCCCTGTTAATTTATAGAACTAAATGCAGAAGATTTGCCTCGAAGCCAGTGTTTTACTGCAGAAAAAACAGTCTTGCCCTGTGCTGCTGTCTTTAGCTGTAGCTCAGCCAGCAAAGACAGACAAAATCCCGCTTCCTCCAGTGAGACAATTTAAACGGGAAAGAGAGCTGGCATACATTAAAAATGTACCTCATTAAATTACCACTTGGAACCAATCAAAAGAAAGACCTCTGTCATAGTCTGAATAATTCAGGGTTAGGTTTTTTTTTTGGTTGGATTTTTCCCTTGTCTGAAATAATTTTATAAGACCACTTCTTTATGGCAGTACCTGCAGAAAATACTTATTTGCTATGTGAACACAAGTGACAGTGTAGGTATAGAAGAAACTGTTATTTTGTAGGCTGGAGCTAAGACATCTCAGAAAGAAGTCTCATAAAGAATGCTGCCTACAAAAATGAACATTTTTATTTATGATATTATTATTTGGGGGCATCTAGCACATTGTCATGATTTTTATTAAATGAAAAATCAATTGAGAAAAAAACAGAGTCTGTGAAATTCTCTAGGGGATCGGGCCTTGTTCCTCACGCAAAAGCAATGTTGGTTTTGCACCTCAGAGCTTTCTTAATTCTCACATCAGAGCAACAAACAGAACAGGAATTCTTATAAAGCTGCCACAGCAGCTGAACTTCTTATGAAAGTCTCTGGCATTATTCTCCTCCCCTACCAACTATCCATCTTCCATGCTCTGTTCAATGAGATTAGGGAATATGAGCAAATATGCAGCACTAGACTGTTGTGGAAATGTGTGAGAAAAATTCAAAAGTCGATTGAAACATACAGTGTACATGGAGAATTTTCAAGTATGGCTCACTGCAGAAGGCTTGATTAGCTAGATATGATTGCAATCACTAATTCTCTTCTTTAAGGTCATATGACTGCTCAGATGCCCAGGAAATTTCAATTACAAAGCAAATAGGCTGTGTGTGCTGTATAGCTCTTTCACTAACCTAATGCTGAAAAGCCTTCTTAAAAACTGTGTTTGCCCAAAGCTCATACAAGGAATTTCATTAGAACTATTTGTCTTTTTTAGTAATTGCTGTATAGGATTTTTGTTGTTTTATTTTAAAATGGTATACAGTATAAAATTCCTTGTAGAACTTTTGTAAAACTTACATTTAATGAAACAGTACGCAAAAAGACTTTCTAGAAAGCTGAAAACAATTAAAACACCTGATAGCTACTTGGATATTGGCAAAATACACATTTCTCCAAAATAATTCATTCATGTATTGCACATACTTTATACATGTCTACCTTCAGCTCACTGCTTTTTACACTGTTGAATAGAAACTGCATCCATATAGCAGACTTTCTTTTTTTAAATCAGCCTTCGACAACTGGGACCTGAATTACTTACTATAGTCTATTGAGTTAGGCTGTTACTGAAAACCACGTGATGTTATTTTTCTCTGGCAAGTCATACGCATTATAATAAAACTAGGTTCACTAAGAACCTCGATAAAAAAGTCTGAAATTAATTGGTCTCCATACAGACACTAATATAAGACGAAAGACCTGATACACTATCATAAAGAAAAGATCAGATTTGCTAATGGATTTACTGCTATGCAAAATTAAGGAGTTAGATGCAAGTTAATTGCATCTGGTGTTTCATCTATTTCATCATAGAAACTCTTCACGTGCTCTGCCTTAAAAGAGCACCACTATAGAAAATGATGTTATCACTCTTCTGATGCATCACCAGAAATTGAAAATGGCTTTTTAAAGAGTCTATTGGGGAACCAACGTATTTTCCACATTTTTTTCATCTTTTATTTCCCCAAAATGGATTTTCTTATTGATTTTGGAGCTATCATACATTTTAGTTCACAGTAGCCTGGCACACTGAAATGTTGCTGGGTACATCTACTTCTTTTGCTCCCTGCTATTGAGATTTTGCATTATATAGTCATTCATCTTCTAGTGTGCAAGTCTGCATCATTTCCATCTGTGAAATCTATTAATTTTTAGCTGTACTTTCACATCAACTCTTTTTCTTACCAAGGCTGGTAAATCTTAATTAAAAATAAAAAAACATGAAAATCTACTCAGGATTGTTTTAAGTAAGCCTATAACATATTTTTTCATGTCAAGAGGAACATACTCATTTAATTCCTATTTTCCTATTTTACATTTGCAGCAGTGTTCAACAAAATACCGCTGCTCCAACAAAATACAGCTAATAGAAAAAACTGTTATTTCAAAATATTTCTTCTAAACACACTCTTTCTTCAGAATGGCTATCATTAAGTCTAGTTTCATTCAAGAGCTAGTAAGGAGTCAGATGCATTTTTCTCATTTAAGTTCAAGCTTGCATAAAGAATCATAATCTGTCTACATTTGTACAGAAAATGTAGCTCTCAGAGCATGAACAACCTGAGCTATGAGCTACTACTGCCTGTGAATCAGATGGAAGGGTTTACCTTGAATGGGCTAATGCTGCTGCAAGGCATTGCTAAAATGTTGAGACCCAGCTGCACATTCTTCTCCTTGCCTGGATGTGAGATTACAACCTGCTACTACATCCAGGTTTGCGTTTCTAGAAGCTAGACATTGCATTCAGTAGTCCTTCAGAAATACTGGCAAAGCATTCTGAATGACTCTCTGCAGAGGAGCCATGGAGGGGAGACAATCTGCCAGCATCCTCAGCACCCTAAGTGGGTTTGGGCACATAACAAAACCTGCATCTTCAAATCAGGGTTCTACTCAGCACAAAAGGCTTAGGAGAAAGAGTCTGTATGAAGACTGGATGCCAGCTGTGATGCAATGCAAGTGACCAAACAATGTGTAACAAGATGTAGCAGAGAGAAAAATACTTCAAATGAGGTAAGAACAAGAAGATAAGAGCTTAATTTTCCTGTATTTTGCCATCTCAAATTCTAATACATATGTTAATAATATATTTACCATGGTCTCGGTATTAACATCTTCATTTTATGTGAACATTCACCTTTATTTAAGGATTTTTTTTTTAATTCATCCTTCCATACCTGCAACTATGGTTAGCTGGGTAATCAACATCTATCACAGTACCCAATACCAAAGTAAGGTAGTCAAAAGCAGGAGGCAGGGCAAGAGGGCTCCTGTGCAGAGCTGCAGTGGCTGATGTGGCAACAGTTAACTCAAGGCATCATTCAGAACAAAATGCCTTCCAACAACCAGCCTCACCCAGAGTCCTTAGTGATCAGGGAGAGTTGGAGAACACCTAAACCCCTGTGTTTGTAACAGTACTATAATATTTTTCCTAAGGTAGCCTTTTAGTTTATTTACTATTATTTGCAGTATATATTAGCTTTTCTCCTGCTTCTTTGCACAGTAGGGACTGTACGCAAGCAATGGTTAGAAGTTCCCATTCCCTGAATTTCTCACTACTCTAACAAAGTGCTTCAAGAGGAGGCATAAAAGTTAACGCCACTACACTGCAGTGTCACTCCCACTGGCTTTCTGAGAGGCATAATTCTCCTCTCTTACAAAAAAAACCCCAATAAAACACATTTAATAAGCCAAGAGGAGACCATCTCCCTACTGGCTATCTTTGCTAGAAGGGCCCTTGAGCACCCTTGAGTTCATTTATGCTGCTGATATTGTCAAGGCTTTATTTTCCTCTTACTCGTGATTGTTGCTATTTTAGGGGAAATGCTGTTCGAAACAAAAGCACCTGTAATCACCCACACTTCATAAAGTGCCCTCAGGCACAAAGCAGCTGAACAATGGATGCCTCCTCATACATTTGCATTTATTTGGTCTCTTTATTCAGAGGAAAAGTTATTAGACATACATAATGTTTAGGACTGCCAATAAATAAAGATAATTGCATGATATATTTAAATTAGGCTCCCCCCCAGTAATACTGCTTGAAATGAATATTTTTAATATAACACAAACAGAAATTTCAACAAGACCAGGTTGTCATGAACAACTGAGATTATACCAGCACATCCTACAAATAACAGTCCCCAAATGGTCCCAGTGAATCAGCTTTTCCACCACTGGTAACATTGTATAGCCCCAGACCGCAGGAGCTTCCCTGAAAACTCTTAAGTCTCTCTCACTAAAATAACAAACTTGTTATAATACCAACTTTTTTTTTTTTCCCCCCCCTGAGGAACAATACATTTTTACTCTATTATTGACATTTTCCCTGTACAATTTGCTGTTAATATCAGATGATTGTACAGGAAAAGAGAACCATAACTGGTCACAAGTGTTCCTAAATTCTCCTGTTCCCCAAATAATATCTCCAAAAGCTGCAAAAGGTAGCAGCACCCAAAATAAGACTGCCAGATTAACTGAGGTGTTGAGTATTATCTTGCTACTAAAAGTTGGGAAATACTTTTATTTGGTAAACTTTGGCTAAGATAATATTATTCTTTTTATACCTGGATGAACTTCAGAAATCACAATCCTCAGAACTACTGTAAGGTTAAATAAAAATGGGAGGGGGAAATTAAAGCATTAAATATTCTTGTGTATCAAATAGGGTCTCTTAATGGAACATTCTAATTACAAATACGTAAAATATTAATCAACTTTTACAAAAAATAAACTGAAAATTACAGCCAATTTATAGATCTCATACCGCCTATAAAAGCATTACACTTTTGTAGCTGTAATTAAGAGCATAGAGGATTTATGCAATTAATTTCACTGTGAACACAGAGTTTGTATTGTTCTTTAGGAATATAACCTCATGCTATATCCGAATTAAAACGTAAGAAACATGAGTCCTTGGGGATATTACTGGTTTCCCATGGTATGAAAACAAATAAGCCTAGATTTATTTCAAAACTACATTTCATCTTTGAAAAAAGGTTGGCAATAAAAGTGAGAAAACACTAGCATTTTATAGAAGGCAAGTTTGAGTGACACAAAGTTATTTTCAAATCACAAAGATATAATTAATAAGTAAAACATAAAAAAGGTTATTTGCATTGTTTTCACATAATTTGTTCAACCTGACGTACACTGTTTCTATTCTTTAGCACTAGAGGATCACTAAATGTTTGCAGTTTCTTCCCAATACAGCTTAACCTGAGAGAACTAAAGACTACTGTCAGTATTGTCCTGAATGTGTTTGATGTTCAAGCTTATTTTCCTTTGAATGGCTAAATAGTTTTGCTCATTCTGCTAGACAAAAAATAAGAAGATAAACCTCGAAGGAACAGCCCAGGGGGTGCAAGTAATTCCATCTTTTAAACTTTTGCACTGACCACCAGCCCTTTCACAAGTCGCCACTGATCCATTGTAAAACTAACCATTTTTGCTCCCTCCTGGCAAATTGTTCCAGAATCCTACCTGTCTCATGGTGAGAAATCTCCCAAGCTGAATATATTCAGGGACAGATACATTCATTTTTCTCTTGTGCTACTACAGCACTTCAGCTGAAACAGTTATTTCACTTCCATCTCTCACACCTGCCCCCAAAGAAGTAACCATGCACCTCAGTCCTAATTGTACTACATATAGCAAATCAAGCTCTTTCTGTCCCCTCCACATGGCAAGCTTGCCATTCCCTTAATTACCCTAGCTCCAAGTGTTCCAGTTCAAATTCATTTTCCATGAACATGGCTAAACAAAACTGTCAGGTCAGGTCTCTCCACTGTCCTGCACAACATCATGAATGCTCTCCTATCTCTAACAAAATGCACTGTTTCCACTGACCAATACCATAGCCTGATTTATGGACTCACTATGCAAGTACCGCTGGTACATGGGGTCCTAGAAGGTCTTTTTTTCATGCTTGTTGATTTGTGATTGAAGGGGGCACTTCAGTGCAGAAACTGGTAGCCTGTAAGGCTAAAGAAAACAAGTCCCAGGACCTCTCTATCCCTAAAGCCACATACATACTGCACAGCATTAGAGTCTAAGACTGGGCATATCTTGTACCTCTTTGGCCCAAGGACATGATGATGACGAGAATGATGATCGTTGTTACTATTTGTATTATTATTATTGTTGTTGTTGCTGGGGGGGGGGGGTTTCAGTTCAAAATACTTGAAATAATGAGAACTCCATGTTGTAGCCCACCACTGTAGCATTTTTATGTCACAAAATGGACGTTATGTATAACGTGCAACACAAGGGTGCAGCATTAAAGCACATGGGAACGTTTGAAAGTGCAAAATCTGTATTAGATGATGCCAATGCTGATACCGTCTTGTGCAAACTGGCTCTCAGGAAAGATGTTTGGAGAATGCTAATCACTGAGCCATACTTGACCATTGTCTTGAAGATGGCTAGTAGGTATGGCCCAAGACCACTTCAGGCAGCATGCTAAAAATTAGGGACTGTGCTAAAATTTAATCAGTACAATCTGCCCAATCTCATAACCTATTCTCCATTTTATTTAGCAGTCTACATATAATCTACAGGAATGATCCTGCACTTTCTAAAACTGAATTTCATCACATTTCTGTTTCTAGAATCCTCAAGTTCACCTGGTTCTTCCCATCCCATTATCTCAACCCTTTTCCTCTGTTGACAGTTCCTCCTAAATTTGTGCCAACTGTGACA
The DNA here is from genome assembly GCF_965140245.1 of Athene noctua. NCBI lineage: Eukaryota > Metazoa > Chordata > Aves > Strigiformes > Strigidae > Athene > Athene noctua. The sequence goes on from NC_134037.1 coordinate 74,648,322, forward strand.
GCAAAGCACAACTTGCTACAACTTTATTAATGAAAATAGGACTAACTTCATTAATTTCTTAGTCTTTGGGAAATTCCACTGCTTTTTCCCCCTCAAGCCAGTATTTTCTTTTTCAATACAATCCACTGTCATGTCCCGTTAGCCAGCTCTTCCACTTTCTAATATTTCACATCTCCCATCTTCCCCAGTTTTGTAAACAGTTTTTGTCATTCCTCTCTAAAAATAATTTGCTATGCTTCAATATTATTCCTGTCACTGCAGATTCCTTCAAAATTATTAACCCCAAACTGACAATCTTATTTGCAAACTTCCTCAGAAATGGGGGGTATAAACTATGCTGTTCTTCAGAACTAAGCTCTGGAAACTCAGATGCAGTAATTTCCATGCTCACACAGTCAGTCCACAGCTCCTTGTTCTTAAGCTCAGTCCAGCCCTACAGTGTAGAATACTCAATTCTTCATTACTACTTTATTTATAGAGTTGAAAAACTTATTTCTAAAGTTTTGTAAGACTTTAAAAGTATTGTAAAAGTGCTAAAATGAGTCTTTTACAGCACTATGACTTCACTTTTATTACACCTTCACGGCAGAGTCTCTTCAGTGCTGTCTTAATACTCTTCAATTAAATAGTCATTTAAACATATGCTTTGGTTCAGAACTTCACAATAACAGTAACGTAGGTTCACAGCAATTAACAGATGAAACATTTTGAGCTTTTCCAATGCTGACCCTACTGACGAGCTGCTAATGAGTCCAAACTGTAAGGTTAAAATAGTAACAAAATTGAACTTGAATTTAATTTTACATTTATATTGACATTATTTTAAGCATGCTTTAATAAAACAGTTGTAATATCTACTAGCAAGAGATTACTTAGGTTTAAGAATTCTTGATTCGATTAAAATTTTCACTCCCTTAAAAGTAAATGGCATTTACTGTTGCTGAAAGGCTTCTCATCACTTAGGTTTTGAACAATTAGATGATTACAGTTTTTTTTAAAAATAAACATTCTGCTTTGGAACAAATTTCTCAGCTATTCTCCCCAGCTACTTCCAAGAGCTCTTAAATTTGATATATCTCTAATACAAGTAACTGAAGAAACAGAAGGTGAAATACAGCCTCTATCAGAGAAAGAGAGCAGATAAGGCCATATACTGACATAGATGTTTTACTGTTTACATCTGTGAGCTTAACAAAAATCTCTGGTTACAATGATGTGTGATTACAGGATGTACTCCACTTTCTGTCAGTTCAGACAGGTTATTTTTTTCAGTTATTTGCTTTGTGGAAAAAAAAAAAATGTATCTGATCCATTTTTCCTATGAGAGAAATGGGTTCAACAATGGCATGTCTCCACGAAGTGCTCCCCTCCTCCAGCAACTCTCAAACTGGGACACCAAATTCAGTGAAACTTTCTTAGTATCCTAAATGCATTTGTGCCAGACGCACTCCGAAAGGGACTATACAAAGGTGAATTTAATAGTTTTGTGTCTCTAGTTATGTGGGGGAGCTTTGGTTTGTTGTTAGGTTGGTTTTTTTTTCCTAACAGAGAGGATTTGCTTTTTCTTCATTCATTGACATGTATAAAAATCCCTCTAAGAATATTTTATTTTCCTCTTGTTCTCTCAATTAAAAGACACAGTATAACAAAAAACATATTCTGATTAGTATTCCACAAAATAACCAACCCCTTGAGCTTATTCTCCTCTCAGCAGCTGAAAGAAAAAGATAGGAGCTAGAGCCTTTTTATCATAAAAAGCTGTCTTTCTGTGCAGTCTAAGGGACAGTTTATTTATTATTTGTACACTATTCCATTCATTCCAGCAGCCCCTTTGACCATAAGAATTACTTACACCTGCAAGACTAACACAAAAACTGCCTTTTAAAAGTTGTTCTTGGTTCCTCCTTTGCCAGTACCTCTTGACCCAGCTTCCTCTGTCTCTCTGAAATTAAATGAAAGCCATATGCTGAAAACATGAAACTTGAACACTCTTCCAGCATTAGCAACCTTATGACTTGCACTGACAGAACAATGCTTAGAGGAAAAAACAGCTACTGTGGTATCATCTTTTCAGAAGCACTGCACACATCCTGACCTACTGCCAGTATGCAGAAGCACAGAAAAACTGTTTTTGGAGACAAACCTACCAAGTAATCTGATGGATGTTCCTCACACTTTCCCAAAGACAGCTAACTGTAGGATTCTTTTGAAGAAGAAAATGATTTTCCCACGTTTATATAGAAAGAGGTAAAACAGTCTATTTATGGTCTGATGATATCCATGTAGACAGAAACACATACTGCACCTTGCCAGATTTATTTTCTGACATCAGATGCAAAGCAATAATGCGTGAGCATGCAGTTTGCACTGAAGGAACATGCATTAATAGAAAAGAACCAACAAATGCTTCAGTATGCTCCATCTCAGCAATACAGTCCAATAGCCCAATGATTTCTGAGAAATATAAATGCATTCTCACACAAAAGGACCCAGGAAACTGATCCTTTTATACCAGAAAGCTGTGGCTAAACTGAAATCCCTCATTTTCAGGATGGATTCAATCATAAACAAACTCCCAGAGAGAAGTCATACAAGAGTGAGTTGTGGTTTGCAGATTTTTTTCCTACTTTAGCAGACACTCATTTTAGGTCTGCTCCATATATTATAAAACTAAATTCCATTTTTTAAAAAAACCTATATTATTCTATAGAAAATGGAAAGTAAGCCCCTATCAGGTGCATAAACACATTCTTTTCAAGTGCCGTTTCCTAAATAGTGAAGATTTGCACATAACCTCCACTTCTACTAGAGCCAGTGGTAATGCTGGTGATACCTCAGAAGTTTCATTATCTGCACCTATTTTTAAAGAATATTAACAACTTCCGTATTATGGTAACTCCAACAAGTAAACATATTTTTAAAAAAACAAATCTGGTTTTTTTTGGTTTTTTGTTTTTTTTTTTTTCCCAAAGATATGACTAGAGAAAATGAGAGCTTCCTTACATACCTTGGTGTTAATGCACTTGCATAAGTATCTGGTCATTATCACCTAGAATTCTTCCTCTGTGGTTCACTGTATTTTAGCTACAGTTCCCAACCTGCTGAGAATGGATGCAGGTTCACCTCCCCAGAAGGTGATCAAAACATCTCATTTTCTTTCAGTGGGAGCTTTTCTCACAAATGACTTTTTGCCTGAATGCCCTTCTCTAAAATCTCAATAAAGCTTTTCACAGGCAAAATTATCTTTTACCATTTATAGTTTCTGCTCTTTTAATTAATAACCCAGGATATAATTGCAATACGACATTTCAGAGAGTGCAATTATAGTTTAATAAACCACGCAGGGCATTTAAAGGCAAAGTGCCCTAGGTTTTCAAGTACTCTGCATTATTTGCATACTCTTTGACATGCTTTGTGGCTTAGTCTGATGTGGCTTTTCTAATTAGAAATAAACAGAAGTTAATCATTTAGGAGGCAATGGGAAAGGGAAAGTCAGAAAAATATACCTATTTTGGAGTTAACGTCTTAATTCCATGCAGTAATTCAGACATCATTTATCCTTTCTCTCTTTTTTTTTTTTTTTCCAAATAGACTGAAGAATCAGAGTGAGACTGACAAGGGGGAAAAAAAACCCAGATATTTTAAAAACATTAAGGCAAAAAAAAAGTTCTGTTAATATTTATTTAAGAGTCTACATGTATCACCTCTGTCCACACTGGGTTTTCTGAGCAATGCCTTGTAGTGTTCTTCCATAGGGAATAATAAAAACAATTAGTTAACAAGATGATTCAGAAAAGAAGAATTTGATAAGGATATCACCCAAGTTGTAAATGGAATCTGCATGACTCATTTGTCCCTTAAGAAAGTCCATGGCATCATTCATTACTCATTTCCTAATGTTTTGGGACTATCTAACTCCAGTGGGGATAATTACTTGGGGAAAAAAGTACAATCAAATTATCTAGGAACAAGGTCAGATGTCCATACAACCCAAAGAGTTTAATAAATAAAACAACTGTTCAGCTGCTGTTCTGCGGAAGCTTGGGAAAGATAAGGAAGCTGTGTGCATGCAAAGATATTGACACACTTCATAGTACTGGGTGGGAAATGCTTAAAATAGTCATTTTGCTGAATAATTTCTGGTTTAAGGTATGCAATTTACCTTCAATTTTCAAACTGTATTTTTCCAAAATGAATCATGACCAGAACTGTCAAGGTCTTTGGTGGTCCCTGCTACAGACAGGCATTTTAGGACCTTCTCAAAATGACTAACGTTGATAACAAGTTCTCCTGAAAATATGATCTTCTCCTACTTCTGAAGACAACTGTTTTTACAATTATTTTTTTGAATGAATCATGCTTTGAATGACGAGAAAATAAAATCATTAGGAATCTGATCAAAATGAGAAAAACGTTCTTTTTATTATTATAGTGACACTATAGGAAACTATATATTATCTACCTTTTGCAGTTCTCTACTTACCCTTCTTGTAAAAGCTTACTTTCAAATATTGATTTTCAAGTATTATCCAAATAAATTTCTAACTGTTCCTACTAAATGTGTGCAAATTAGCGAGCTAAGGGTTCTGTGAAGCATCCAGTGTGTCTTCATTCTTGCTGTACATATACACCAGGTGCGTCAACTTTGACTACTTCTTTCTTTTCCCTTGTTTAGTATTGTGTGTGCCTAAATGTTTTGCTAGAATAGGCCCTCAAGGAATAAGTATTATTCATTTGGGCCCTCAATATTCTCGCCACTAATTTAGTAATCTCGAAACAGAGAATTGCAAGGTACAGTTAGTTATGTTCAGCACTACGCATATTATTCAATCTAAAGAAATCTCACAGTAATATACCAGAGCCTTGAAAGAGCTTTATTTAACTTTTTTTCTCCCTTTGTTTTGTTACTCTCATTTAATAAAGACCTTTTCAAATGCATTGACTTTAAATCCACAGCTGCCAGGACTATAGAAAAGCCCCCGACCACCAGGTGCCTACCTTATGCTTGAACTGGGAGACTTTCTTTTGCTAAATTCCCATGGAACTTTTAATGAACTATTTTGATTCAGAAGGTGGTCAAAAGTGGTTGGTGTTTTTATAATGAGAGAAAACCCCCCAGTTTGAGAAATGGAAACTATTCGCTGTATGTACTCATCTTCCCAGCACCTGTGGGAGCTGCTACTAAAGCAGATGGCCAAGAAGAGGATGAAAAGAAGACGGATGAAGGAAAGCAGGAACCAGACGGACAAGACAAGATGTTATTCATCTAATTCTTCCCGGTTCTTTTTTTCTGTTTCCTCCCTTCTGTCTCTCTGTCTGTTCCAGTCTGAAAATCAGTTGCCCTTCTTCAGGACATTTTACAATTTTACAAGCAAACTAAATGAATGTATTAGTTCTGCTTTTACAGGGCTACAAATAATGAGCAAAATAAATATTCATTCACAATAGCAAAAATAATAAACAAAACGTGTTTATGCCTGCAATAAAATGGCTTCCTGATTGTGATTCAAGCATCATGTAAGCAAAAAATTGTTTCACAACAATTTAGACATTTCTGACTTTATCTTCCTCAGTTGCTGACTGCCCCTGCGTTTTACCTCTGTTTCTTAATCTCCTTACTCCATTCCTGAAACCTGTTCTAATATACATGTAAACCACTACTAAAAAGCATATAATTAGACTTAAATCAATAGCTGGATATCTGGATTGTGCAGTGGCAAAAGTCAGGCAATTCCACAGAAATAGCCCCTGAGGAATATCCTCTGCTGTTCTATGAGGTTTTAGATTTTACTTTCCGCATTTTGACTGATTAATACAAAATGTACCTTGTCATTTCTTCTGCTTATAATGCAAAAGGTTTGCAACATTCAGAAAGATACATTTACATTTGCCCAATATTTCTAATATAAATACTGCCTTAAATTTTCTGAATTACAGCAGCAGATATTTATTAGGCATTTTTTTTCTCCTCTGTTGGTAAAAGCAGTAGCTATTTAATGTTTTTTAATGAGAATTAAAAATCTGTTTATTTGATTTAATCAGCTCATTGAGCATTTTCTTTGTACCTCTAATCCCTTGAATGGGGATGTCAAGGCATATAATAGTACATAGTCATGGCAATAATCTCAGGAGGTTTTCCATCACTGCCATTTATAGTAAGTAATGCATTTTAGTGCTAAAGAGACAGCTATACTCATTACAGGGGAAATCTGCTCCTCCCCATGCATAAGAGCAGCAGCAGCAGCTGGGTTTGGGCAAGAAACTAATTTCCAAAGTGGGAGCTGGCTCTGTGGCCCCTCCACAAAGGCCCTGCCACTCCATCACCTCTTTTTCTTCAGCCTCTAGACTAAGAGCAAATGATAGTTACTTCTCCCTCAGTTTACCTCCAGAGCTTCCTTCTTTTATACCGCAGTCAGAGGCTGCCATGGACCCACCACTCTACTCTGCCACTGAGTATGAGCACTACAGGACCCACCAGGAGAAAAAACATTCCATATCCAGTTATGGATAGCTTTCAGCACATACATACATGTGGTATATATAGCATTAGACTCTGAAAGAATGGCTGTATGCTTAAAAAACATGCCCATTTTTACCTCAGAATTGAGCACCTTCAATCAGGCATCCCCGCAAAAGGAACTCTTTTCAGAGGTGTTGAGTAATGGCTCTAGCTGCTGGAACCTCAAACAGGACAAACCTATTTTAGCTGTTTCAATATAATTTTAGTTTCTTGCACTCAAAATTGAATATTGTTGGTCACACTCTGTAGCTACACATAACTAAGAGCTAAGTTAGAGAAAAATACGCAGCAACAGCAGAGAAAATTTTTCACCTGGAGATGAAAATGTAGGTGGTCCCACTTATGGACCAAATGCGTTTTTTTGAACACAGAGTCAGTTTCCTGTCACTCCAGTCTTCTATTCACTACAGTCATTTTTCCTGACACTCACCCTGCTTTTCTTTACAAATTCATCAATGCCTGAAGTTGCACTTCATGATTAAAAAAAAAAAAATCAGCAATATGCTTCAAAGGTTTGTGCAATGCTGACTAGTATTCATTTGAATGATGTGTTCACACATCAAGACAGGCAATATAAGTCAATAAGTTTATCATGTTTGCTCATTCTGTCTCTGGAGAACTACACAATCATTTCAAGAAGGGCAATTTTTGCCTCTTTTCATAACTTACTGAGATAGGAAAAGTTGAGCTATTACCCCTTCTTCCTCAAAGAGAGGAGATGACTTGGTTTTCCCATTAAATTGCAGCGCTGAACTTTCAAAGAAGAATGAAAAAACAGACTGCTAGTGCTCGCACAGAAGGACCATAAAGTGTTTCAGGGTTTATCACTCTGAACTTTGAACTGCATGTTGCTAGTTTTTTTTCAAATGAAACAGTTACTTGCACTTGTAACACTTTTATATTCTTTTACACTATCTCTTATGTGGGACATGTGGTTGCCTTTAGCTACACAACTGAAAACGCCTCTGGGATTTCTACTAAAGCTTCAGTCTGATGCTGTTATTTGAACATGCATATTTATGTTTAAGCTTTACAGCTGCAGAAACACTGTGAATATTAACCACAAAATTCCCATCTCAAAGAAGGTGCACCATATAACCTCTGTGAAGTGACTAGATCCTTATTAATTGTCAGCTTGCAGTAGCAGGACAAGTTCTGTTCAGCTATGTGTAGAAGAATAATAAATTTCTTAAATGCATCAGAGTCACCCAAGATCCTTACTCAGTGATGCTGAGATCGGAACACAACCATAAATAGCAGAAGATGAGACAGTGTAGTACATGCAGTGATGCTTACCTGTTTGTGCTAGAGTTGACTCTGATCTAAAAGCTGTATTAGTACACAACCAAAGAACTAAGTCTGAAGAACTATGGTATCCAAATTCTTACTGAATTCTCCTAGACATAAATCTCAGAGGCTACAGAATCACTCCCATTTTTATGCAATAAATGGATGTTTTGAAGCCTTCATTTACTAACCACATGATCATATAGTCCAAAGCAGCAATTACAGGATACTACAAAGTACATTACAGAAAAAGGATCATTTCCATACCATGTCTTTTGAGTGACATTTAATGGCTGCTCAGTCGTCAGACTGAAACTTGACTTTGATCTGATGTCCACTCCAGGGAAAGAATCTTTGAATTGTGCATTCCTTTCCCTCTGTACAGGCAGTTGCACTGGAACAACTGTAGCTCCCCACTGGAGCTGGTCCAGGAATTAATTCACTATATTGAGAGAAGTAGGTTTGAAATCTGCTTGGGACCCTGACTTACTCCACTGACTAAAGTAAAGACACCTCCTGGTAAAATATGCAGAGCTTCTGGAGCAACAGATTAAAATTATGAAAGCAATTAAAGACAGCTCAAGTGTCAACTGAACATGATGTAGTCTAGTAAGAATGGAGTGTTTCACAGACGCCTGCTGTATCCCCTCCAAAAGAAACCACATGCATGAGAAACTTTAAGGTAACAAATTCAGGTGGCTAAAAGTGACAGACACCAGCATTGTTTTGTGTAGTGAAGCATGTAGAGAGGAGGAGCTCTTTCCACTAGTTGTAATGAATTCTGCATAAGCACATTAATGAGCCAGTTGTTTCTATTCTGATTTATCTTTGCCATCAATTAGATAACTTTTATTTATGCCTTAGGGCTGTGCTATGCTGGCACTTGCTGTGCACTGTTCCCCCAGTGAATTTATTAGCCAAAGATGTAATTTAATCAGTGATTTCAATTTGCCACCAGCAAATCATATTTACCATCATTATTTCCAATGATACTGTTTTTAAACAATAATGTGCTTTGTTGTGTCTCACTTTTAAATAGTGTGTTCAGTATTGTCCATCTGGTCACATTAGGCCTCAACCTATGTAAAAGAAAGTGCTAGTTTCCCTGAGGAGTAACTCTATTCTTCCACAGCATACCACACATCAAAAATCTAATCAAAATTTAAACTAACGCTTCAGGACAGCTGCTTGCCTACCTTTTCCTGCCCTGTTCCTGTACATGCTAAAAAGCACTCAGATACAAAAGACTAAATCAGAGCATCATATGTTCACTGATGATTACAATACTTTCATACCTCAGCTAAAGTTCTGTTACTTTCTGGATACTGATCCCAATGATCAACAAAATTAACTCAAGAGAAAGCAAGCCACCAGGATCAACTAAACCTGTGTGAGTAGGCTAAGAGTGACAAAATTATAAAAGGTGCTCTTCCTCAGGCACCTTTTATCATTATTTTGTGTTATTAACAGTCCTTGTGAATCATGAGCATGTCTAGGACAGGAACTGAAGTAGCCAAGGAGCAGTTACCATAATAAATATACCATCCAATTTCCATGGATATCTGAGTTGATTATGCCAAAGAGCCCCTTGGGCGGCTTATACCTTGCACTAGCTGCACCAGGAGCTTTGTGAAGCTCTCACCTACTGATGCTGCTAACAGTATAACATGGGGAACAGACTACAAAAGGCGAGAAGGGCCCTAAAGTCACTACAAAAGACGTTCCTACTAGGGATCCTACAGGCTCTACAAAAATGGAAACAGACCTCCTCAGAGATTTTTCTTGACCTGTAATGCTGAAGACCTGTGTTTGCAGTTTAAGGGTAATTCCTGGCCATCCTTAAGGCCTTAATTCCTTTGTTACCTGCTTTTCTGTGGCGTGGGGAAACTAGGATTGTTATGATTTTTTTATACATAAGTAAAACAAAACCAAGGAAAGACTGAAGAGCTTCCTCAAATAAATATGACATTCATAACTTCTAAAATGTAAATCGATCTGAATATCTGAGAGTTTTGCATATAAGTTCAAGGCATTAAGCAAAAAGGTGATGCAACTACAATCTTCAAAGGAAAAGAAAGAAAAAAGAGATGAACGGTGAAAGATGAACAAGTAATGAATTAATTAGCACTTAAAAGATATACTCGCTTATTAAAAATAGGTTCTCTCATTCTAACCATTCATGATTCTCTGTAGTTGATATTAAAATGAAACCATTAATTACAGATTATTATTTCTAGATAATTTGGTATGTGTATAAACTCTGTAATTCATATGTTGAACATCAGGCTGTTACTGAACAGTATTTCATGTTTTATTGATTATGTTGTGTAAGCATTTTTACTGTGATACTCTGCTTAGGGTTAAAAGTTAACTTTTTTTCATTCAGTACTAAGGAATGTGGACTTCCTTAAAATTATTAGCTGATATGCTTAATGGGTCTACAAATCTCATATAAGAATGCAACCTATATGAATAGCCGATCATATGGACATTTTTTTTTGAGCAATGACCTCGATAAGCAAAAGTATTTGTAAATATTAGTCTCTGTTTGTTCTACATTTTAGTTCTTCACGTACACATTCATAATTAGTAAGAATTATGGAAAGCAAAGAAAATCTAATTCCTTGGATATCATTGAACTGGAATATGCTTTTCCTGAGGTTCAAAATGCTTATTAACACGGTACAAATAGACGAGGATGAAAAATCCCAATTCTTCAACCGAAAAAGACAGATGTTTATATTCATTTGGGGAACATGTGTGTTTCCTGTAAATGAGATTTGAAATGTGAAGAGTTCCCCCACCTACTGCAGGTCTCCACCCTTTCAAGTATTTGCACTCACACCCCAATAGCTTCACAAGACTCTGTCTTATTATTCTAAATAACCCAAGCCAAATCTTCAGATACAACAAACTGCCTTTTTGGCAGGTCAGTAGGGACAGATTGTAGGCAGATCGTCCCACCTGGCATATCTAACATTTACCTCTCTATCACCCAATATAACAAAGATGTTAAAGGAAATAAGAATATACAGTCAGGGCTTTGTTTTACCAAGTATTGTAGTCAATTTATACCCAGAACAGACTCAAAAAAAGACTGCACTAGGCTCACATTTGCACAGACTTTCATCAGAAACATGAGCTGCAGCCAAGCATTTCTGAGCAGCTAGAATTCCAGGCCACTGTCTTTGTTTTTGTAAGTGGCTTTGGTTATCTGCCTGCTGTCATCACCAACCTGCAGCATATTCACAAAATGAATTAAGGTCTCAGGTTATCATTTTGTGCAATAATAGAGTAAAATGAACTTCCAGTTGCAGGGATACAATTCTGTGGAAGATCCTTTAAAGTGAACTAAAGCCAGTGAGGTAAGAATAAAAAACTTTACAAGCCCTCAGAGAACAAACCATGATGCTTACTCCTTTGTTCACAGCATACAAAATAGTGCAATGGAGATGTGCCTGATTTCCTACAAATTTAATTCCTTACTTGACATTTTCTTTCATCTGTAACACAACAAGAATAAAGTTCTTTACAGTATATTTAATTCGTGTTAGCACTCACCTGCCCACTGAAAAACTAAATAATTTGTTTCTAAGTGAACCTAATGTTGAGTCTTGCTGTACAGTGAACCTTGTTGAGTCTTTAAAGAACACTGAATTAAACAAACAAAAAAAACAACCAACAAAACCAAGAGTCTCAGAGCTTCCCAGTTATCCAGATGGAACTATCAATCGGGCAGTGAAACTTTCGTGCATTATGTGCCTTTAAAAGTCAGAAGACAGAAGGATCCTACCACATGGTATAGCCTGTATCATCTTGGTACTAATAAAAATAAAGACTGAAACTTACAGCTTTCAGAAGTATTATCACCAAAAAAAAATTTAAAAAATCCTTTGTGCTTCATCACTGCACTGAAAATAACATCCAAAGAGATAGATTAGGTCTGCAGCTCTCAGAGGAGTGAAAACAAAACATATTCCATTCTCAGGAAAATTTGGTCACGAGAGTTCACTGTTGATCAAAGGTCCTATGTATCTAGAGTTTGCATAGGCATTATGAGTTATCTGAGGGAGCTGCATATGATGCGAGTTAGGCCAATAAAGTGTGGACTAGTACAAGGTTATCCACTTCGATACTTAAAAATGAAAATCAGAAGTAATCAAAATGCAAACCAACACAGCAACTCAGCAGCTAAATAGTTAATGACTTCCACCTGTATGCTGCCTTTTAACTTATCCATTTCTAATACAATTACTGGAATAATAATACACTGCAAGGCAGCACAAATCTTTCAAGGGCATGAAGAGCCAGACACTGTGAAGTGGCAGCACTCTGCACCTTGAAGGATCATGCCTAGAAGTTTCACTTAAAGTCAGTGGGAACTGGACTGTCCTAAGAGAGTCCTCCTTGGATGGTTAAAGTACAAAGGCATCTTTAGATAGGGACGCAGTGAAAAAAATCAGATCCTTTTCTGATGAGAGGAATGAGGGTGAAATGAAGGAAAGCATCTGTTCAGATGAAGACCAAACACACTCAAAATACACAGTCTCAGTTTGCCAGAAATAAGAGACTATATGAAGACAGCACACTGGCTTCTAGATTACTTTTTGAATAAGTACAGCAAAATGAAAAATTCACAAATTAATTTTCTTGAAGGGTATCCAAAGACTTGGGCTCCCAAATGGTGAGATACGCAAAACAATAAATGTTCTTTGTAAAAAGTTCTTTGTAAAGATGTATGAAAGGGAAGCTCCGCCTAATTCACCATTTAGGCAGTTAGGAGTGCTTTTTCCAGCACTCCTCTGTGGCCTCTGTCAACCTCATTATTCTTAATAAGATAAGGAAGGCTTGATACATGTTTCATTTTCTGTAAAAGTCAAAATTGGTGATGTTGGAAGAGCTTTTCAGACACATGACCTTCCTCTATATAACTGCAACTCAGCTCTTGTTTACAAGTGCTGGTATTGTGTTATGCTGGTATCATTATCTATATTATCTGCAGCATAAACTGCATTATAGATCGCATTTTTTTAAAGACTTATTTTTTGGATGAAAATTCTGTTTGTATGATGCCACAAAAAACTCTCCAGGCAAAACAATATTATGAGTTTTTAATTTTTCCAACCTATTATTATTAATAATACTTCATATTTCTGCAACAAGTTATTCACTGGTGCCCAAGTGCTATATAAACAGTAATTAATTAGGTTTCTCAACATATTGGTGAGGTAGCATCATACCAAGAGATTAAATGACTTGTTCAAGGATGTAGAAACAAATCAGATATTCAGATGGAAGGTTTGAATCCTAAATTCATGCCTTCGATAGTGACCAACACTTCCTCTCTTTTTGCTGGAAAGAAGCCATCATAATTTTAATGAATAATCTGTTAAACATTTAATAGTGCATTATGCAGACTATCAGTATCAGTGCACATAAATACATTGTCTCCAAGCATTTCATCTTCACTCCAAGACAAATAACTTCAACAATAATGAAAAAGGATATGTATCAGAAAAAGAGATCAGAGGTTAATTGTCATCACATTAAACTCTAAAAATATGCTACCCTTTAACACCTCATGACAGATGCCAGAAAAGCAGACAGAATCTGTCACAAGGGAACAAAAGATGCTAATTTGCAGATAAGCCAACTATAGTCTACAGTAATAAAGTCAGTTCTTGTTGTTTCTTAATAATGAGCTGTCAGATGGCAGGATTATAGTGTGGTTTGACACCAAACTACTTCTCACAGAGATTCACAGCATTTGCGATGACACTCACCTCCTTCTCTCTGCTGGGATATTTCAATTGCGTTACTTATAAAACAGAACCCAATTTCCTACCTAGTACAAACCAACTTTGAAACCCTTAACATAATTCTGTGGGGCGGGTAGGCATGCGGGAAACCACTTCATAGGCAAACAAAATCACATTACTAGATTATCATTTCTCACAAATAGACTCCCTACTCTGCCTGGTACCCTCTCTTTTTCCCCTTGCCCCAGGCCACAACACAGTATTGTGCAGCATATTGCCTTATGAATCTTCTTCAAGTACCCAATTATCCTGGTGCACCAGACTTGTCATTACCATGACAGCTGTGTGCAGTATGCAGTACATGCTGTCAGAGGTGAAAGATTGTACACAGGCACCCTGCATTTCCATTACAATGTGGAAAGTGAAGGGGAAGGAAGAGACAGACACAAACACACCCACTCGCCCCCTCAACAAACAACTTTGCTAAAGATGCTGATTAAAAGCATAGGTTAAGATGATTTTTTAAAATGGTAATATAATTGCCAGATATTCTGGTGCTGTCTCTGCCTCCAGCAAAATTCCTCCTGTGTATTCTTCGTGGTGATAATCAATGAGGTGGTGTAAGTACATTTTGAGCACTTTTAACGGAGTTGGATAAAACAATCCATCAGCCTACAGTTCCTCCAGAAGGAGAATTACACTTTGTATTTTCTTCCTCTGACCAGTTTTCTTCTTTTTAAAAAGTAAAAAACCCATTACCATTCACACACGAAACCCTGAGGGCTATCCCTTCAGTAACTGAGCTGCACTGGCTCAAATAGGCTCCCAGGTACAAGAAGGGGTACAGAAGTGATATAGGACACTTACCCTCTAGGTGAACAATACTGGCTGAGCACAGAGATGTGACCCAGGACACATCTGGGAAACTGCATTGTGATGGATCAAAGCTGGCACTCGCATGGCGGGAGGTAACTGATATTGCCCCTCTGAGCATATGTTCGTGCAAGGTGACACATGCCCTCTGTTCCCACTACCCTGCAAGCATTCACAGTGCAGGATCAGGCCTTTAAGGACAAATATGCAGTACAGATGAGTGGTCACAATTGGTAAGAATGTGCTGCAGATTTGCTAATTACACACAGCGTTCGGCACTTATGTTCTGCGTCTCACTTCCTCCTTCATGAATTATCCCCTGCAGGCCCCTACCAATTCTTCATGTGATCATGCAGTTCATTACAGCTGTTAATATAAACATCCTTTTTTTCACAACCTATCATTATTAGGAAACCAGATGGGAAAAAATATCCCGATTAACAGTAGACATACTGAGATTTCTTCTTCCCTTCGTAATGGGTTTTCTATTTTAAACCAATGAATAATAAGCTTATAGAAAACAATAATTACACTATGTATAGCTAAGACAGTTAAGGATTCTTTCTAAAGACAAGCAAGCAGAAAAGGCTGTGTAATTGAAATAACTTATCATTCAAAATTAATTTCATCTACATCAATAGAGACAAATGGAAGCAACCTGAAACCTCTGGTCAAATATTCTAATAACAGCATTCGAGGAGATATATCTTCACAGACTGACATGGACAAGAAGGGGAGCAGCTGTGGAGAGAGAAGGGAAGAAAACAGAGAACTCTCACCTCTCCTTTGCAAAGTGGGAATGAGGTATTTATTACACAGAATCAGCTGCTTGCTTTTCATACAATAATATAACACAGAAACTCCTGAATAAGATCTAGAGTCAATACCCTGTGCAGAAGCTCAGCACATTTGTCTAGCTAGAGGACCTGGGAGGCTGAGGTTATGGGGAGTCAGTGTAGCCTAGTGAGACACCTTTCACTCAGCTCTCAGTATAACTAAAGGACAAACTTTGGTTTCTTGAAAGAGCTGTATGAAAGACTCTGAAATCAGTGTCTTGAATCATGATAGTGATTTGGGAAACACCACTGCTTCCTGGACAAAAAACAATCAGATAAACAACCTCACTCTTTTTTCAGAGTTAGTAATGCAGAAGACATAAAAAATGGGTAAACAGGGCATAAGCACTGAAAGGCAAGGATTCAGAGAAATATTCAAAAAATAGGAATTAAAACACTCTTCAATATCAAACATTTACTCTTTCATAAGTGTTCCACTGCAAAGGCCCAGGAGCATCACTCTATCACCTTCTTCATGGTGTACTTACACTAATTTCGACAACAGACTTAAGCCTGTTTCAAAAAAGATCTTTGGAGATGGGGTAGGAATGATTACAGTCAGATAAGGGAGTGGAAAAGGAGGGAAAAAAGAAAAGAATAGTAACAGTAGCAATATCAGAGTAAACTCCAAAAAGATTAATTTAATAGTTGTGTCTTATCTTGTAACAGCAGCACTGACAAAAACCAAACCCAGCAGTTAATCTGACAAATAAAAAATATGCATAATTTTTACTAGTTATGAAAAGTGCAGCTGTTTTATAGCAGAAGGTTATAAATTTCCATATGGTTTAGATTATTGTAATTTCTTAAAAAATCTACAGCAAACTAACAACCAAGTATAATTCCCATCTCTTTGATAATGACATTTTTCTACGTAAAGTGAATTGCTTTCATTTTAAATGATGCACGATAATTTTTTTTTTCAAAAACTAATACTTATAAAGATTTACAAATATGTGGTTTATCACACATTCCTCAAGTAAACACCCCCTCCTGAAGCTGCAAGGTCAGAGGCATAAAATGCACACATGACTGTGTTAGCAATAAGAAGGAGCTATAAATATCTTAATTAATTTTATTACTCATCTTCCTCCTGAGCTCCCTTCAATTTGTTAAAATTAGTGAATCTTCATGTTGCTGAAGCTTTGCAAATGGGAGCGCTACGTAGCTGGAGGATGTGACAACTTTTCAGTCATAAGGATATGCTTCATAATACATGGACAGCATCCATGTAAACGTTGAAGGAAGGCAGAGAACTCATCTTCAGCTTCTTAAGGACATTTAATGTGACTAAGTTCTAGTTCGTCTTAGCTCTACAAAATTACTCTCATGCTTAAGATTTACTTCTTTTTTTTTTTTAACTTTTTTTTTTTTTAACATCTACTTTCCCTCTTGGCATTTTGGTACTTCTGAACATTAGATCATCTGCAATTCTGGCTGCCAAAAATAATTTTGATAGCCTGGGATTAATAGTCTTGAATGATATTGTGCATTTTGCTAAACACATACAAATCTCTTCCTAACGTGCTATGTAGGAAACCAGAGGTGCTAAATGCAACTTCCATTCTGAAAAGCAACACTGTAAAATTAGGGTATACATGTCTGAGTCTTTCTGAAAGGCAAAAATAATGTACTATCTTGACTAACAGAATGAGAAATTCAGAAATCACTTGGTGATAAAAAGATCAATTTCCTTGACAAGAGGACAAAATTGCTCACTGAATATTTAGACCCTTGCATCTCTGCACACACTTACACCACCAACAACAGAAACTAAAGATACCGCTCTGGGAGATGAAGATCTCAAGTTACCAGAACTGGTGGGACCATTTGCAGTCCACAAAACACAGATATCAGCAGGCTCTCCACATGTGCACCAATGAAGATGTATCACAACTCCCTTTCAGGAAGTTTCATTTTAATTCTGATATAAAACTGAGCTTTTGATTTTGAAGACAGTGTATTATGTCCTTCCGTTACTATAACCATCTTTCAAACTACCAATGAAAATGTCAAGATCTGAAAGTTATTCTTAAAGTATACTTTAAAACTATTTAATACAACAAAAGCAATTCAGCAATGGAAATGATCACTTTATTGATTTGAAGAAGGAAGAAAAAAAAAAGCAGGTATGATTAAATTTTAAAATATCTAAAATAGTATTTCCCTATTATCTCAGTACACCTGTAGCACTATGTTGTGTTCATATCTTAAGTTATCTATAATTATTATTGTTGTCAATACAAAAAATTACAAAAAACCCTAACAGAGGTTAGTGAAAGAGCACAAAAAAATTATAACCAAGATGTGTTACTTCAGTAAAACAGATAGTGAATACCCTGCTTGTGTAGAGAATTAGTTTGAGCCTTTGAAAATCCTTCTGTAAAACATGCAGTGCTGCCAAACCGTGGTGCTACTCAGTGCAAGAGGTCAGCTGTTCCAGCTGATCTTGTACTTCAACAACAGAAATGGCTACCTTTTCTGACTTCCAATTTCTCTTCCTTTAAGCTACTGTTATATTTCAGTATCAGGCCTCCCTACATAAACCCACCCAACTGATACCTGTAGGTCACACTCAGGAGACTTGGAAGTAGTCTGAGCAGTGTTTGTAGGACCAAATATTCTAATAAACTGTGTATATACAAGTGATAAAATTCTGACTGACCTATCAAACTGTCAGAAAATGCCTCACCATACCTGGAATCCATCATCTGTTGTCTAAACAGTAAAATTAATCTTCCATAGCAAGCACAACTGTCTTTGAGGAACCGGCAATAGTTTGGGAGCCTAGCACCACCAAATCACAGAAGCACCTACTGCCATGGAGGATTAACAGGTGAAGAGCCTTCACCACCATCACATGCCACTGAGCCCAAACAAAGCGACAATGCAATCTGCTTGTATTAAGGAACCATGAGGAAAGGTTCAAAACACAGAGCTCAATGGGTTGGAGTTAGGACTCAGACAGAGCTACCAGCTGAGCATTCAACAGAATGAGCTCTATTCTGTGACAGTATGTGCCTTCAAATTGATGTAGTCATTCTGTAATAGAGAAATAGGAAGGTTTTGTTCACTAAACCTGTGCTGGAACCTACCTGAGGGTCAAAGCCTTAAAAGAAATTATTTATATACCTGTAGGGAAAACACTGCTGCTACCCACTGTTTGGGATAACATCAGGCACTGAAACAGTCTTTTTTCATCACAGTATCATAATAATTTGAATTGGCAGAAGTTTTAAAAAAAAAAAAAAAAAAGACAAACGCAGCATCATATTAGAAAGATTTGAATGTATTAGCAATGTAAGTCTTCTGGAAAATTGCCTTCACGCATAGACAGTCTTGTAATTTCCAGCTTTTCCGTTCTTCTCTGATGTGCCTTTTAATAACGTGGCATATTTAAACTGCCATGGGACAAAAACATTTACTAGCAGAAGTAGTTGATAGTAATAAATCTAGGATGAAAGTTACTTTCTTTCCTTAACTGTACTGCAGAGCACCAGCCCCTTGGTCTCTCCCACACTCAGATTCTGTAGAATGGTTGTTAAATTTGTGCAGGAGCAGTTTTCCCGACCTTCTCTTGCTCATTGTGACCTCCATCTCAAACCCTAATCTATGAGATGGCACAGACATGTCTGAAAAGATGGTCTGTTCCTTGCAGGAACGCTCTGCATAAGCTCCCCAAAATATTTTAATCTTCTAATGCAGGATCATAACACAGACCCTTATCAACATGATTGAATCAGGAGGTGTGGAAGAAAAAGAAGACATTGCTCTGTCTGCAGTAGAATTTCACTCTCCAGACTATGTCATTGTTCTCAACATGTCTTTTCGAAGTTTTTTAGTACATCCTTCTGAGCAAAGATATTCTTCTTTTGTTTCTATCAGTCTGACATTTAAGAATATTTACATAGGCAAAAAAATGCAACTCTGGTGCAACTGGTAGACAATAAAAGTAAAGATCATTTATGAATTTTGAACCTATTCACAGCAAATTGCTAAGATGACTGACAAACTAGGACATAGCTTGCTTGGCTTTTTAAGATTTTTTTTCCACCCCATTTACAGCAAACAGCAGAAATATCTTCAGCATTTAAGAAAAGCCAAGGTCGTCTGTGAAACTGTTCTCAATTTAAATTCTACTGCCATATAAAATAGGAGAGGTGGGGGCAGAAGATGAATTCTCCATATCAGAGGAATTACATCCAACGAATGGCAAAACAAATTGTGACATGTAGCATGCGTTGCCCAATTGCTTTTCAGTCACGGCTTGACGCCAAGCATCACTTGTCTATTTGTTTCACACTAACAGCTGGACACACTTATCCATGGTAAACTGCCTTCCTAATGAACTATGTTTAACAACATAATTTATAGATCTTCTCCAAAACCGAAATGGAGACACTACAGAACCTTGAGATGCATTACAGACAGAGACCAAATTTCTCTTCTTACAGGGGCCCACATGATGGAGGTGTGCACAGCGAGTACTTCTGGTCACATAAGAGGAGACAGAGTATGCCAATCCCCTCCAAATGTGGGGAGGGAAGGCAAGAAGCCTTCTAGCAGGATTTCCTTCAGCATAGAGCTACACTAGGAAGCACACACAGCTGCAGAACAGTGCAGCAGTCTTCAAGAGGCAGATGTATGACCTTCTCTCTCTGGTATGTGAGGTCACAGACTGCAAGGAAGGCCAGTGCCATCCTTCAAACCTGCAGGATATCATCCTAGCTTGGCAGAAGCTGTACATAGGAGCATGTCTCACATGTACTAGGTTGGGCAGGACTGAGATGGAGATGAAGCTGTGCATTTAAAACAGTTTGCAGCTGATGTAGACATGGTGCTGTGGAGGTCTTATTACAGTGCCCATGCAGACCCTGTGTGTCTTAGTTCTGAGTGATGTTGCTTCCGATATGCAGTTCCTCTTGCCAGTGTAATACCCTTTGTCTCCCCTCATGTCCATGCATGTTCCTACTTCATTGTGGTCTGTAATTTAAAGATATACTTTAAGACATAATATCTGAGTATAGAAGAATATAGCAACTCTTCCAAATACATTCTTAATATTTCAGAACTTAACTTCAGTTATACATTGGGAGCTGGAGTGTCACCTGCTCTTTTGCAAGAAAGAAATTTTATTAATTTGCAACAGTAATTGTTACAGGGTTCTTAGTTAATAATTTTAAGGACATCACAAAATGATAGCATAAAAATGGAGACTACTACTGTCAAAAGAACCTGAAGTTGTCAAGGCATCTTTACTGGTTGCTACTGAGTACTCAACTCTGAGTCCTTTAAAAAAATTCAACACAATTCATTAGCCACCTACTAGATAGCAATGTTGGAAAGTTCTTACAACTCAAAATCTCCAATGAGGATAACTTTAAAAAAAAAAAAAAATTCATGTACACAGTAATACATGAGTTCTAGTCTGTGTGTGTGCTCTGAAAAGGGGTAACACTCAGTAAGGTCTCTTTTTCCAAGCAATATTCTCTAAAAATAACTCAGAATAGAGAGACAGCAGTAGCTTAGAAGAAGACTTATTAAAAGTACTCCTTGGTTACATCCACGGTAGTAAATTTTCCTGTGCCAAGAAATGTTCTTAGCTACCAAACCTTAGTTGTCTCCACTATTAAATCACTACAATGTGCTTTTGGGCTGTGATGACCAGTGTGCTCCCTAACAATTTCCTGCTATGGTTCATGGGTTAGTATACACTAGAGACTGTTCCTAATAGGCAGTCTGCCTAGAGCCATGCTGCCTCTGCTTTGGAGGACATGAAAAAGTGTGAAAATGTATTATGAGTGTATGGAGATGCGATAACAGTTCTTGGCATGTTTAATTTAGTAATGACAGTGTGTGTCAGTTACAGCAGATCCCAGGGGTTGATTCAAATATGTTCAGAGCAAGCTATTAATAAATACTATGTTCAGCAAAAGATAAATGTTTTAGTATTTTAAAGTACATGTTTACCTTTTCACAGCTGGTGTGTCTAAATGGCTGCCATAAATGAAAACAGGATGCAAAAACCTTTACTAAAGGCATAAAAATTATTTTTAAAAAATCATAAAATCTAGAGAAACAGTAAGTGCATTAAACTGTGTTTCTAAGCTTAGCCAGTGAAGTTTTATTTGAAGGTGTAGTAAAGTTACTACACTGGGAAAACATCATTTCAGGGTAAAGATCTTTGTTAACAGAAAGAGGGTTCCTACAGTAGCAATCTTTGTATACTGTGGATACACAACCTGAGAAAAAAGTGCATTGTGCTCATGTGGAATAAACCAAATAGTGTAATACAGTAATTGCCATGAATGTTTTAAGGTCACTACTTTCTGAGCACTGAGTGGATATAACCAGGACAAGAATGGAGATTCCAGTAGTGTGCAACTCTCTGTTGCTACCAGATGTATACTGTCTGTGTTATTTTTACTTGTTTGGGATATAAAGGAACTTTTGTTCTTCAGAAGTAAAGCAAATTGGCAACATTCCACCAAACGCTCTTATGTGCTGCACCTCAGGGGTCCGGCCAGTAACTTTATTTTGCTTTTGTTTTGTCTTTACATAAGGGTCTCCATATGCTTTACCAACATATCCATATGCCTCTTCTTTGTGCCTCCGAATAAAGAATTTTGGGTTTTCTTAACGAACAAAGATTTTGTTAACATACATCTGATGTGAAATGAAAGCATGAAATGGAATTTAAAAAAAAAAATCAAACCAGTTTTCACCTCTGAAGCCCACAAATGGCTCATCTTTTGCTACCATTCTCAATACTCCAAAGTCAGTTCTAATAGATACTTGGGAGTGTAGCACATGGTCATGTATCTTAGGGAATTTGGGTCAGAACCTTCTAAATAGTAACTCCTCAAAATGTACGGCTAAATTCCTCTTCCAAGAACACAGAAACAATTTGAAAAAAAGCATATACGTCAGAGAAAATATGGTATACAGTTTTGCTTGAATGTCTGTCTTTATACATACTATTTTTGCTAAAACTTTAAAAGCAATGGCCTTAAAAAATTACCAATAACTACTACAGTGCAGTTTATTACATGCAAGTGTACTTTTTTGCAGGTCGTGCATCCGCTATTCCTCTTTTTGTAGATTTGTGAACTATTACTACACAAAAAGATGGAACAGAATAATTGAAAGTAATATTCCCTTCTCTTTCAAGGTTTCTTTTTATTACAACCTCTTAAGCCCATCCAAATAATACTAGTTTGGACACAGAGGAGGAACTGTTAAGTGTTTACCAAAATATACAAATAATTGGAAATTTTAGAATTTAATATGGATTTAGATTTTGGAATTAAATTTATAATTTAATATGGATTTAGATTTTAGAATTTAATATGGACCTTCTTGTATGGAATAACTTCTCATTGTATAATTTGGCTGTCTGTTTTCCACATCGTTAAAGTCCTTTTTAATATATGACCGCCTGTTTTCAATCCTTTGTGGTTTGGTTTTTTTACAATTCCTATACATACAGCATTTAGCCATCTTATTATCCAGTGACACATACTTATGTATATATGTGTATAGCCACTGAAAGAGATAGATTAAAAAAGAGATTGTCTTACTCATATATGGTGAACATCTGCAGCTGGTCACCCATACACTTAACAGCAGTAACTCTTGAAGACAGAGAAGTTAAAATACCAAGAGTTTTTCTCTTGAATTATAATAACATCTGATCTTTGCTATTGTAGAAGAGCCCTTATGTTACATATTGCTGTTTCAGTCTGTCTGCATTTTAAACATTCTCTTTTCCAAGATTAAAAGCCCTGCATATTACATTTACTTTGCAGAAAAATGCAAGCAATACATACGTATACAGAATCTGATTTAGTATGACAGATAGATACTTATTTTATTCTGAACATAGAGTCTTGTTTCCCTTCCCATGTTGTCCTCTCCAAGATACTTCCATAGAAAGATAATATAAACCCCACAAAGACATTGTCACTGAGTAACATGACTTTGTAAACTGAAAACTGGATTATGTAACCAGGTAGCTACATGGAGAGATTAAAAAAAAAAAAACAAACAAAAAAACCAAACAAGTGAGTTAATAAAACTTAGAAACTCTGCAAGCCTGAAAGTAAAGAAATCACCATCACAAGGAAGCACTTGCAAAACTGCATTGTTCTTGCAACGAACACACACAGTGTATCTGTGTAAATGCTTTAAGATCCGTTTACCCTTAAAACATAGCTGATGGATGCTGGCAAACCTTATCAAAATAAAAATGCAACTGAACATGTTCATGTTCAGACTGGTCATAAGTCAATACAGCTCCTGCCCACTAATTCTATTTGCAGTAACTGCCAATGACTCCCAGGAAGCCTGTGATTTCCATCACAACAATACTGATATGTTATCTCTCTTTCCTCCCTCTGCCTTTATGCATCAGATACTCTGTCTCAAAGAAAAGTCTTGTCCCACTGGCCACTAATTCCTGTAAAAAAATAGCACTTTCTGGTCACCATGAGCAAGTGCAATGTGAAATGCTGCTTGTGCCATTACAGTAGCAAAGGGGCTATCTTGCCTCTTACATTACCCTACCTTAAGGCGATGTTTTTGAAGTAATGTGAACTTTTCTACTTCTTAAAGCAGCAATCCATAAACACCCAAGACAGGCAGAGAGAACTGCAGCACATTTCACTATGCCCAGATAAGAGATACTCTGCAATAATAGGGGGAATTAAAAGTCTGTGTGAAAGCCCATAGTAGAGGAGACATATTTCACTCTTGTCTGGCATTCAGCCACCATGTTATTCAGATGGTAATATAAAATAAAATTAAAATAAATGTGTTTCATAAAGCTCAAGACTAAGAAAAGAATCACAAAAAAGACAGGCTGGCAGCTCATAATTTTTTGTTATACAGTGAGACTGGGTAAAATCATCTCTGCCTGGATTTCCATATATTCTTATGTTGGCAACAATTTTAGAGTATCTTTAAGTGATACCTGACCGTTAATTTGATTTTTGTAGGATTTTTCTTTTCTTTCTGACTTTTTTTTAAATAACATGCACAATTATAACCTGCAACAGAATAACTTCTGTCACAGAGTTCATATCTTGTAAGTTAAGCAAGCAGGAAAAAAGTATATGGAGAAATCTAAAGAAAACAAACACTTCATAATTTCAAATATTCGTCTGACATCAGCCAAGAAGAAATAGTCCCTCAAACTTCAGGGAAGCTAAGAGGTGATAATATGCAGACTGATGAAATGGGCATCTTCTCCACAGGTACTGCCTCATAACTAGATGCCCACCTAAAGACAACCCTTCTGAAGTAATCTGGTTAGAAAACTCTCATGATAAGAGAGAGTTGTGGCTCTGAATCCCAGTAGTCTCTTAGGATGCTTCAAAAAAAAAAAATCTCCTTAAGCCTGGCTTCCCCACACCCAAACAAGAAAATCCCCTAAAAAATCAACTACAAGCAACAAGAAGAAATAAAATTACTAAACTGCTGTAGTTTCTGCCAGCTCTTTGTGTATCGTTAGGCCTTTGCTCCTCAGACAAAGGTGCTTCTGGCTGCACATGGAAGAGAGCTGAAATACTTTAGAACTTTACATGAGGTACTAAAATGGTCTTGCTTAACTCTGAGTTTTCTATAACCCTTTCTTCAGCCGGAGAGCCTAGGTTTCACTTTAAAACAGCTCCTCTGTATCTCACTGACTTCTGAGACTTGAAATGAACTTTTTCCCATGAGTAAAATTCATGTGGCTTTGCTCTGAGAAGTTTTTAACCCTGTCATGTTGAATTGAAATTTCTTTCTCTAAACTCCTCCTGTGTTTTCCAGTGTACACAATTCTGCTCTGCACTGCTGATGACTTCCACACAGTGGAAGATTTGCCTCGTGTCTCTGTTCTATAGCCTGGAAAATTGAAGTGAAAGACTCCAATTGTTTTTTTTTCAGTGTCCAGTAACAAAGTACATTGATATTATATACCACTGCCACAACAGAATCCACACCATTCCTTATAAACATTTTGTTTCCGCTTTTCCACTTCATGAAAGATGACAACTCAAATGATTTCACCATCACTTGTACTTAATCTCAGAGTTAATTTTTACTTTGCTCTTTACCATGCTGCTGAATCACACTCCAGTTCTACTGCTACTTCACTTAACATCTCCAAGATCCTGCTTGTGTTTCCTATAAACAAGTATCTTACTCAGACCCTCATTATATCCCACCTTGGGCACTGGTAAATCCAGTTCCTCGACTTGCCAAAAGACTCCCTTAATTTCATGCAAAACACAGCTGCAACAGCCATCTTCCTCACCCGTCGATTTGATCAAGTCACTCCCTCTTTGAAGCCTTCCACTTCTATCACATCAAATTTAAGCTTCTTGTCATCACCTTCAAAGCTTTAAATTGCCTGTCACTGTCCCCGCCATTCCCTTGACCGGTTTTCCTTATGCTGCAGGTTCCCTAGGGCAAAGAACATCCTCCTTGAACACTTGTAAAGTGATTAGTTGTATGACACAGGCTATTACCACAAATAAATCACAAACAACAAAGATCGCACTAAACCTCATCTTTCATTTCACTGTTAACCTTGCAAGCTAATTCCTACAGCTCAGACAATAGTGAGATAAATTTCACTTTCTGGATGACATTAGCAAAATTTCTGAATTATTGGCCTCAAAAACTCTCTTCCCTAGAGTAACACAGAAAACTGCAGTGTAGAGAAACAGGAATGTGCAGAATGCTCAGAAATTTTTTCACTGACAAAACAGAGGACAAAAGAACCAATATAAATTCTCCTCAAAGCAGGCTTACACAACAGCAAACAAATACTCTTTTACTTCTAAATAAAACCCTACAGAGGGGTTTTATGACTATGGACATTACATAACACCATGAACTAATTGCTTTCCTACATGCCACTCTGCAAAGTAGCCCTCTTTCTCAGGTGTGTCAAACATGGAAGAAAATTTTACACCTGCTTTCACTGGTTTATAAGATTATTCTGCATAGCAATATAGCTATTTTATGTGCTTTCTCATCAACTTTAATATAAAATTGATATCTGAGTAATCCACATACAGTAGTAGTACGCTTCTGTGGTGCTTGGCTGATTGGAAAGAAAGACTTCAAAACTGGAAAAGCTGTGTCTCCTTGTTGTTTTTTCACTAATTTTGATTTCCAGAGTTTCCCAACAGTTTGTTACAATTATTAGGCACAACAACTTTTTTTACAAATGGTCTTTAGTGGATAACCAGATTCCTTAACGTTAAATGCTAAAAAAATGAAAGACAATTGCGCTTCATCACTCAACTCTTCCGTCCAAAGGTATGTCATTCTGAATTTGAGATGAGAGCAAGACGGCTAACTAGCTGAAAGATCCCATATCCGCTCTGAAGATCTTTCCTCTTTACATGTATTCCAGCTTTGTGTGTTAAGACAAGTTAGATTTCCACTTGAGCTAACTGCAATATGTCAACATCTGTAACAGATTTAATCTCTTCTTCTGTAGCTGCCATTACATCAAATGCATGCTATATTTTGATCAATTCCCTGCTTGCTCATGACAGATTTAAACACTCATGACAGCTCAGCACAAAAGGAGGATTCAAGCTTTTGAGAATTTGAGAAAGTGCCACTCAAAAACCTCCTTAGGCCACCATACTGCCCTACAGCCTTCGCATTTCCTCTGTCAGTGAAAGTACCTGTTGTTCTTACCACTACATGCTCCTCTTGTTACTTAAATATTTCATTCACACACTGAAATTTGCCTGTAATGTTTCTAGTGCATAAAAAAAAAATCTTACCAGGATCTGTTATGTTCATATTCATCATCAATATTTCAGGGACGTCAAAGGGATTCAAATGGAAAAACATCAAATAAAATCTATTGTGTTTTTTCTACAGCAGCTGTAATTTTCAAAATCCTGCCACGAGGTCACAAAGATCATAAAAAAGTGTGAGGACAGCATAATCTGGTGGGTGCAGGGTTCCTGAGCTAACTTCCAGCTCTCTGCTGCTACTGGCTTCTCTGCACCTGTTTCCTGGCCTTGGCTTTACCTGCTCCTCCAGTTACAGTACCAGAGAGAAGTGACACATTATGACCTGAGCTGATCTGAAGCATGCTGCTGCTGAAAAATGAGCTCCCAGTGTTACCAACTGACTGCCATTTCCCCCCCTTGATCACATCTGCCCCTCATCCTCCTTTGCACCACAGCAAACACTTGTCCAATTTTGCACCAGAGTCATTCATCAGAAAAGAAACCTGAGAGAAGGAACTGAAGAACTTTTTGCTGAATTAGCAACTTAAATGAATTAAATGAAAAGTTTAATTATTTTCATTAAGAAGAATAATATTAAGTAATAAGAGCCAAAGCTGTGGCAAAGGAGATGGGTAGAACCATGTGGTTAGCAGCAAACAGGAGGACCAAGGGAGGACTCCACTCTACACCTCTCCATGAGCTCAGCTCTAACATGTAACTGCACCTCCAGGCTGAGGCTGTATGGCAGGCTAAACAAAGCAGCTACTGGATACTTGGACCAGTGTCTTACTGGCTTGGTGTGGTGAAATACGGGTTTGATGTATACCAGAACTGGTATGAGTGGGATGAGACCATGCAGCAAAGAATTGAGGAGGCTGAGACTATGCAGCTAGCAGTGAGATCAACTTAAATTCCCGTTAGGTGCTACTTTTCCAAGACAAGAACTTATCTCATCTGCATTCATACAACTTCAAACTCAATGAGGCCATTAAGTGCAATCACACTAGAAAAATACAATAAAACAGATAAAATAACAAGACGTCAAAGTGAATGTGTTGCTTGTACTGTTTGCTGAACTGTCCATATTCTTAGTAAGGGACAGCATCAGATGCACCACAGATTTTGCTTGGAAAATACCTCAGTATATTTAACAGACCTCCTACAGACATTCAAAATGACAGAGTCCAACATGAAGTGCTTTTATTTTGGAAGATCTATGGGCCCCAGAAAGAGAGCCATAAATCCTTTATTTTTTGTTTCTAGACTAGTTTTTGCAACACAAGTAGGAAAAATGTATCAACTTAAATATACTGCACTAATATAGCAATGTGTGGGACCTTGTTTAGCAAACTGATGCTCTTTCTGTGACAATATCTAGCCCTTTTTAAAGGCTCTTCAAAGCTTAAATAAAATCTGACAGTTTTCTTCCAACCATATGTAGAGGTAATGAATCTATCAAGTCTCTTGAGGCAGCCAGCAATTATCTCTGACATTAGATACAACACACTTGCATTTACCCACACAAGCATAATTTTAACTATGGGCAAGAATAATTAAAACTTCGGAAGCTACTACAAAGTAAGGACAGAACAGCTGGTGAAATGAAAGAGCACTGCAAATAGATTTAAAAACTGCAACGTGCTGAATTTCTCCTGATTGCATTTGCGGTAGTTAAGAACGTCCATCAAAAGATGTTCAATGCAACAGTTTGGCCCTGCCCACTGCTGAACAGTTAAAGCATCTGCAGACCCACTTTCTCCTAATATACCCAACTCTCTCCCGGTCCAACATATACCTCCTCTGAATATTTTGGTGTCTCTTTGAACTGACTCTTCCTCAGTCCTTACCCTGACTGCAGGCTCCTCTTTTCCTAGTTTTACCAATTCTGGCTAAAGAGGGGAATTATTTAATCACAGCCACTGTACTCTAAATAGTGTGGAAATTCTAATTCAAACTATAATAATAAAGGCACTGGACCTGGTCACTCTTGTTTAATCTCACTGTTTCCTGAGTCTGAAAATCTTCAGTGTTCTGAGGCAGGCACAGTGTCTCTTGTTTTCTTGTTCTCCAAACATCTTTGAACGGGGATGGTAAAATAAACCTGTCTCTCTGCCACGTAGAAAGGCTGAGAAGTGTCAGAAGTTGTTAGTTATCCTGTGATGCTTCCACAGAAAACTCACTGTCCGTGATAGCTGGGCCAACCTTTGAGAGGCAAGTCAAACTGATGTCCAGGAACACTTTGTGACAACTTGCAGGGAAAAGCTTCAAATGCCTCACTCAGTAGGTGAACTGTCTGCAGCACACTGTCTTGAGCAAGGCTGGATGTGTTCTTGCTGTAATACAAGACAGAGATCATAATACAGGATGGAGTGACAGTTTGACACAGATGTATCTTACTGTCATTCTTGGAAATTGGTAGTTTCAGGCCTATGTGAGTTACAGCTGGACAGTGATTTCTGCTATGCAATCTAGTGAGAAGCTTCCCATCTCTTCCTTTTCATCTTTATCTGGGCTATCAAGTCCTCAAGCCTACATCACAGGAGACACTTTGACTGTCTTCTCCTCCTTCCTCTCAGAGTAGATGGTTACTGCAGATAAGCAGAACTTTGTTTCCAGACGACTGCATACACTAAGCAGACTAGCTTAGTGAGCAGCATATATGCTGTTTGTATAGGTCAACAACTACCTGTGAGCAAAGAGAAAGCTAAGACTAAAATGCAGCTATTGGCATGCCTGTTCCTGCTCACATCACCTCCGGTGTCCTTCAGCAGTGGTACAAGTTAAGCACTAGGCCCTGTTCTGCAGCAGTGTTCAATCCTGCAAGGAAGTGCGTATGCATGTAGGACAGTAAAGTCCATTTTCACTCTAGTGCTCTCATCTATGTATGGAAACATTATGCCTTTGGATATAGAGGGTCTGTTGTATAAAACAGATACAGATTAGGAGCCTGGCATTACAACCGGCAGGGTGGGACAGGGGGACAGAAGAAAAGAGAGGGGAAGAGTAACTGATTATTTTCATGAGACAGCACGTCTACACTACAGCTGAAAAACACAGCTCTATTTTAAAATTACTTTTCATTTCCTTCACCCACTCCCTGGAACTCATGAATGCTAGAGACCCCTGAAGTCAGAGTTTCCTGGCACTGAACATCAAGCCTGCTTGGGTTATGCTCACTTTGGAAAATCCCTGTTGTCAGCACCATGGGAGATTTTCAGGCTTGCTTGAAAAATGTTGCTTTTAGTCTCAGCTCTACAAGACAGAACCCCCGCCCCAAGCATTCCACAGTTATAATTATAAACCCACCATATGTTTGAAATAGACATGTGTAAATTAACATTTGCCTCATAAGCTTACTAAGCCTTCAGAATGGCTATAGTTAAAATTTATTTTGATCACCTCTATAGCTTTCCATCGTGAGAACACGATGAAAATAAACGGATTTGACGTATACTATGGAGGTACACGTTAACTTTTGTGTCTACCTGACACAGCAACTGGAGGGAGAAGCAGAACAGTAATTGACAAACTATCTGGATGTTGTGGCAGTCTTAATTAGATGCTGCAAAAGCTGATTTAGCTCCACAACAGTTTTCACTGGGGTAGTCATTTCAAGCACTTCTTAAGGGGTCTTTCTGTCAATCCTATGAAAAGATTCCTATATTGCTTCTTTTTTTTTTTTTTTAATAAACTGTCATAATGTACTTAACAACTTGGCATACAAAAGAATAAAGATCAAACTATGGCTCCTCTCATTTTCCCTGCAATCAAGACAAACTCAATACTTGACAAGTCAGACTTATTTAACTTGTGCTGAATATGTCCCAGTGTAGCTGTATTTAATCGTGGAATGATTTAACATACTAGGCCACAGGGCAAAACAAGAGTTCAGTCACTGCTTTCACTCTGTTCCTCTGAGGTGATCTATGTAAAAACGAAAAGTTTTCAAGAAATCTACATACTTTCCACTGGAGGAGAAAAGGAGGCATATCTAAGAAAGCAAGACAGATTTCTGTGGGAGAATAAAACTGTCAGGCTTGTAGTCCTAATGTACCAAGCATGCTAGATATGTCATGTCCACAAATTGTTGCACTTGTAGCTGGCATTTTAGAATGAATTAGGTGGGTGGACGGTTAAATGACAACAAGTACTCTATATCTTTAGCCCTCAAGGAAGAGTGTACTGCAGATCCCCTTACATGTCTTTTTTTCCTTCTTTTAGGTAATAAATTTTTCCAGGAAAAGGTCAGGCCAGTGTGACAGAAAATCATTCTGATTTGAAGGCCGTTAGGAGTCATGAAAGTAACACATACTGCTATATTCTGCCTGAATAGATGTGTGCAGAAACCTGCACAACACAAAAACATGGGGGGGTGGGGGCGGTTAAAAAAAAAGAGAGGGAAACAAGAAGTTTTACCAGACATACAACCAACAAGAGGAGGAAAGAGGGACAACAGTACTTGCTTTTGAATACAAAGACTTATATTTCTTCTAGTGCCATTTTCTACCATTTTTTTCCCCATGAAAATAGCTGTTTCTTTAGAGCATTTTGGAACAAAGTGGGGCTAAACACATTTTTGAATGGCAGTAAAGCTTTCAAAAAGCATGGAAGGTCCAACTGTGAGGTGACTTGAATCTCTTCCCTTAAAACACGTTGACCAGAAGAGGTGAGCTAATGCAGAGGAGAGATAAGCAGTGGCAGGTTTAAAGCTCATGATAATGCAGTGATCTAGCTCCAAGACACATACAACAAAGCTTCTTCGAAGACTTATTTCAGTGCATTCTTTACCAAACAAGGAAATCTCTTCTAATCTGCAAGTAAAGGAAATGACAAACGTGAACAAAAAAATGAGCTGGTTACAGACTATTCAACCTTAGATTATATTACTCTGAACTGTTAATTAAACTCTTTTTATAACTCTCTCCTGAGTCTGCCTGGGGCTATACCTTTAAATTACCTTTTAATGGGAAATTGATGTGAACAGCATGCAGCCACAAGACCAGGGAAATGTGTCCCCATTCTTAGGCTGTCTGCTGTACACATCAATGGACATGAGGGGTCCGTGTAGAACTGCTACCTCTATTCTTGGTTGTGTGAAGAGCTAGCCAATTAATTGGCTGTCAGGAAACACATACAGCACTGTAACACTCAGATGGAAAATGAGAAAGAGCATACAAATCAGAGAAAAGAATACCAGATAAGCAGGTCAACTATTACAGAAGTGTGAAAAGGAAAAAATAGCTACTGGAAATACATGAACACAGTGGCTTATACTTCCAGCTCACTAGAGTTATACTGGGGTAAAACTGGCCAACATGATTATACAATGACATATATCACACTGTGATATACTCTGGAATCTTTCCAAAAGCTTGATTTATACTTAAAAGAAAACCCCTGGTAGCACATGTCAGATGAATGATATAAATGAGATTATTGATATGATAAACTGTTATGAAAGAAATCTAAGAGAAACAGCAACGGCTTTATTTTATAGTTTTAAGTTAGGAACGTAGGGTAATGCTAAAGATTTGATGGGGGGTTGTTTCATTATTATGGCTGCCTCATTTTGCAGAAAATATAGGTCTCACACAGGCCAGTAGCTTTAGCATCTTAAAGCTCTTTTGTCAAAGACAGTATTTTCCACTAGGTCTACCCTGAAAAAATCCAGATGAAATACAAAGATGTAAGACACAAGCTACGCATTTATATCTATAAAAAGGCAAACTGTGTCAAATAGGTCAATATTAGAATGAAACAAAATCAAGTTAAGTTCTGCCCTCATGTTGCATCATAGAAATATTAGCTTTCACGCAATGTACAAACACATTCAGGGAAAGACTTTAACTCAGAACAAGAGCAAACTAAGAATACTACAATTCAAAGAAAGCCAGCAGTCACCTTTTTTGAACAAAACTACATTTAAAAAATCACATTACATATAAATGGCTGAGGTCTTGGTTGAACTTCAGCAGTGATATATCTCAGAATAGTTATGATGGGACCTGAATTAATGACAAAATTACAGGTAAGGTCAGTGCCCCACTGCTCAGATGTTCCCAGGACTGGGGAAGCAAAAATAAAATAGCTCCAAGGAATAACTACTGAAACAGTAATTTTTAAAATATATATTCAGATACATGAAATTCTCCCATCCTTATCTGATAAACTACTACATAGTATAAAAAACAAAAGTCAATGAATTTTTTCAGAGTTGCAGGGCAGACTTTACCTTTTACTAATAAAATCAAAACTATAAATCTAAAAATCTTGTTAAAGTATGAATCCCATACCAGTTGATGTTTAGACAGAAATTATAATAACAACTGCATCAGTGCAGCATCATGCTGCGCACTTCTGTTCTCAGTAATTTCTAAACGAACATCACAGTTTTAACGAAGAAGCCCAAAGCTAATCACATGCAGTAGGGCAGAAACAGATCTAGTATCACAAATCCGAGCATCCTGTTTCTGCAACAGCAATGGTTATATGACAATATTATAGGATGGATTACAACAAAAAGTCTACTTCATTAAACATTTCTGAAATAGCACCCATATCTTCAGTTTGAATACACAAGGGCTGATCACCAGGTAAAAAAGGACCTAATTCAGCATTTCATATCCAAAATCTAATCCTCCTTTTTTTCCTCCTTAAGTAAAGCCAGCACAAGAGAGAGTAATAATTTACTATTCCAACAGGTTATCAGCTAATTGCTATATTCTTAGAGGGAAGCAGCAGCAAGGAGGGAACTGTAGGAATGGGCCACATCCTGCTGACTCAATGCAGCTTGAAGGAAAAACCCTTTATTTGAAGAAGGAATGCAAATACTCATGATGGATAAATTCCTTCCAATTTCCTCAAAGAAAAGTGATATTTGCATGCAAATGGCATCCTCATGAATGATCGTTTCCATACTGTATTTCAGGATGTTGACATGTTATCTAATCTTTAAAATTCCTGAGTATGACTCTGTTGATCCATATTTGCCTCTACTGACATTAGACTGCAATTGCCAAGAAAAATCATTTCTCTTGAGAGAACCTCAGCAAAGGTAATCATGTAGCATACTATAAAAAGTTAGGGGCCAAGTTCCCCTGCTAGGAAAGATGTACCCTTCTTAAGAAGGTCACTGACCACCCAAAAAAACACAATAAAATGTAGACTCAATTGGCTAAGGGTTTAGCCTAGTTAGTAACTTTGAAGCAGATAAGTGGAACATTTTACTGCACAAAATCTACAATGCACAGCTGGAAACAAAAGAGTGAGCACACAGCATTTAAATTTCCAAGTGGTTAAAAGTATATGGAGACATCAAATAGGATGTACACATATCTTGTCAGAATTTAAGTGAGGTAATCTAAGAAGCATCCTTTCCATGGAAGGGTTATCTGTAGTGGAGTCTAGCTCTTAAACGACATGATTTTGCTGTTTACTGTCATACCCACTAATGCTGATAAAATGCCACCACAAAGAGAATCTTTACAGCAGGCAAATGGCTTTGCTGAGAAAGTAACTTTTAATAGACAATCAGTTATAATTGTAACAAGTTACTGGATTTTTAAATTTTATTTTTTTTTAAATTCAGCTCTAGTTTCAGATTTTTTAAACTGTAATCAAACATAGTTAATTACTTACAGTTACTTCTTCTTACACTGCGTATTGGTACATGTTGTTAAGAAAGATCACTAAAACATGTGGACACTTCCTCACTCCTCCCCCCCCCGGGAAAGAGAAAGATTCAAGGATCCAGGAAAGAAGAGAGGCTGCTGCTGGCTTCTATTTCAGATTGCTCTGTATCACCCTTCCATTCAGCTGTATAAAAGCTACAGAATGAAAAATATTACTGATATTCCCAGCGCACCTAAGTAGAACATGCATTTTACTTGTATATGTTTTTCTTGGGTTTGAATGCTGATGTCCACAGAGCCTTTACAACAGATTTCCCATTTATTTTTCTTGTGGGGAGAAGGAAAATTCGGGAGAAGGGACACACAGACTACATATGGAAATAACAGAAACCCCCTCAAACTAAAAGCTCACCATTTCAGACAGCTTTTAGTCAGGATAAATACAAAACACAAGAATATTCACTCACCATCATACTTAGGAGAAATTTCTTCAGAAATCCCTACCTATTCTCTGCCCTCAAATCCCCTTAAAAACCTCTGCTGCTACATCTACCAGTGTTTGATAATGGTGTAGGCAATGCATTACTGCAGTACTATTCATAACCTTGGATTTTACAATTTAGTGTGGAACATTGCTAGGAATGTACATTGATTCATACATATTTTTTCCCTGTGCATACTATTTCTAACAGTTTCTTTTTAAGCATGATTTACAGATACACACAAAACTGCAGAATGTGTGTTTTTAACATTTAAAAACTTTAGAACGCACACACCAGTGAAAGGCTGCCTTCAGAAATAACTATGTGCCGGGACGAATGCAGCCACAACCTAACAAGCAAGGAGGACGTGCATCCTTGGGAACCTCACATGGCACACAAATAAACTTCATTCTCCCCTCTCCTCCTCCCAGACCTAGCATAAATGCTCACAGCTTACAACCCCTTACTAAACAGTGTAGATAGCTAAGTAGTTCAGGCATTTCTTCTTTCTACACAGTGATCTTACATTCTGGTTTAGAAAATGTCATGTAACTTCAGTGTGCTACCTTCAACAGCCATATTGAAAACATCAGCTAAAAATAATATCAAAAAGGGAACAATGATTTGAATTTGAGATTAGTGTACTGGTACTTTTTGAGTCCTTTATGTTCCATGTACACAATGAACCCTCCTCTTAGGTTCAGAAATGCTCACAAGTACCACGGTTTTCCCAGATTACATTTAATTTGAAGGAACTGTTTCCTGACCTGATAGACTACAAAAAACTTTACATTAGTTAAAATACCATATTTAGATTAACTTTCCTATATGTTTTATCCTAATGAATTGTCTGACTCCCTCTGATATGCACAAGGGGAAAGATGGAGGAGGCATGCAATACTAAAGGTTTTATCTCTGTTTCATATTACCTATGCTAAGATTGATACCTGAGGGACTCAAGCAACTGGATAGTAAAACATGGCAGAAAGCCCAACAAAGCTATGGCCATTACAAAAAAACAGCGTTGGGCACTAGAGGGAGCATCTGCCTTTACAGTCACTGAACAAAAGTTTCTATGTGCCTACAATATATTCCATATAATATGCAAAAATTATTTTCCATATTATAAATAAGCTACAAGTCCTACTTTTCTCACAAAAATAAAAAAAAATAAATACCAATATTACTTAACCATCATTTTAAATAAATGCACTTTCTCAACTACTTCATTTATTTAACTGTAATTTTAAATTATTTTCTTAAAGTTCAGACTCTGAAAGTAAACTTTTTGCACAATTATCTAAATAGCCTAATAGTGTTAGAATGCCATAGCTTGCATTGTTCAGGAAATGAAAGCAATGACATTTTATTTTAAGGACACAGCTTCAGACTTCTGCAACGCAGACATCCACATCTTGGCGAGTTGCCTAGACTCACCATGAGAGAAGAGCATTTCTGGGCTGTGATTCACCTGACCAGCTCTAGACATCTGTCAGAGGATGAACGTGTGAATCATTTTCTCCAAGTGCCACTTCTATGAACTGCAAAGGTAGCTGAATTCACATGTGGATGTGTACACCACAGACAATTAGGTCACAGGATCACCACACAAAAACAAACAGAACACACTAATCAAAAATATGGATAATGTTAGTGAATATAAATTTGGGGGCAGGGAAGGAGGGTAGGAAAGCATATAATATTACAGTTATTAAAACTAACTAATCTTGCTGAATTACCAACACTAAGGTGAATCCTTTAAAACAGAAATGAGTTCCATGTAGCACTGCTGCTATGACACGGTCACAAAGCCTTAAGAAAACACAGCGGCAACCAGAGTATCATTCTCAGTAGATGATTGATTCAGCTGGTTACCTGGAGTGCACTGTCACAAAGTCACTGTACATTTTCTAGTACTATAAAACTCTTAATTCCTGCTACATGCAACAGATTCAGTTAAGAAAGTGAAAGGAAGAGACAAAGAGCAGAAATCCCTTACAGCAGCCTGTCAGAAATAAGAGAACCTAAACACCTACCAAGCTCGTGTACAGATCCATTTGAAACATTAACTGTATTTTTTCTTTTGAAAGTGATAGGAAACAAAAAGTATCTGCCACCTATATTTCTTTTTAATGCCTCAGCCTTGCTATGAATTCCTTTGCTGAACGGCAGGTATACGTGTTCACTTCAGGATAGCTCTCAGCTCTCTGCCTGTCTGGATGCTGATACCCAAAACACGGCCGAGAATCACAGCTTACTTTATGCAGTTTTGTATCCATGGTTTTAATATCAGGCATTACACTCCTAGACTGCGTGCCAAGCCCTGAAACAGGAAATTCTATTTTCAGATCCATCAAATAAGTAGTGCTGCAGTCAAGGATATTAAATTATGTAGCTTTAGTTTGTTGTGTGGTTTCTTACTTTTGTCTACAATCATCAGCAACATAAGGCAAGCTGTAAATTTTGGGAAGAAATATTATCTCTGCTTATGTCCTCTGAACAAAGTACAGTGACTGTAGTTCTCTGGGATTTCCATTAGAAAGCTTCATTTCTTCTTCCCCTCCACATGAATGTCCTTGGTCACTTCTAGACAAGGACTGTACAGTGCAAAGGCAAAACTGCTGTGGTATCTTCAGTTATCCTCTCACATTAGCAAAGTAAAGTGAACTCCACATACGACACATACTACCAAAAGATACCAGCAGCCTCTAAAATCTTAACTCTCTAATACTGCTAAGAACATTCAAAGCTGGAAGACCTTTCAAACTCACTAGTTTGGACCCTGACAAAACTAAATAGAAAATACCAAAAGGATGCTCAGCACCTGTAAATTTCAGATGTCTTTTGAAGCATTTCTCTTTGCACTTTGAACATTTATGCAATAGTGTAGCAAAGCCTCCACAAAACTAATATAAGCACTTATCATTAAAGTAGTAATAAAAAGGATATAGAAAAATTACAAAACCAGAACTTAAAGGTAAAATTTCCAAGATGTAGCACATATACAAGGTTTCAGAATATAAAAAACTCCATGTACATAACAAAATTTGTTGTGTAGTCCTATGGCTGACTCCTTTGGTGCTTCAGTAACAAGGCTGCTCAAGATTCCCATCAGCACTGGAGCTCAGTAGCCACAAAGATTGTGTCTGAAATGCAGGGCACCTGACCTGACCGTGGGTGGGTGCAGGAAAAAGATGAAAAAACACACAGCAACAGGAGTAGGAGGAATTACTGTGTGGTCTAGACTTGTCCAAACATGAAGCTGGGACATTACAAGACTCATAATTTAGAGATGAGCAGAGGTGAAGAAAGAGGCTTTCATCTTTCTCACTTTATCCATTCACTCAGTGTGAGCTTCAGCACAAACAGAAGTGCCCAGTTTCCTCAAGTTATGTATGCAATATATTCCTCATCCTGTACAAAAGCTGTTTAAGTGCTACATCAGCTTAGATTCATTTGACAGAAGTATGTATTCTGAACAACTAAGACCCACAGTAATCCAAATCTTTATCTCCTATATATGTGTGAGACATGCTGTTGGCTGCTGAACTGAGCCCTGAGGCAAAGAAGATCATGCAACAAACATGAATCAACTGAGGAACTGGACAATCCCATTTGTTTCTTTGTGGAATTGAAACACAAAAGTTACAGTGGTCAGGAATATTATGTTCTGAAGGCAGAACATTTTAAGTCTAGTAAATTACTCCTTCCCATTGCTATCTGCTTTTAAAAAGCAGGCACAACACCTCATTCTAACAACTTCCTAGGGACTTGCATATTTTGTTCTCCAGTCATTTTTTGTCTCTTTCTAAAATATGCTAATTTTAGGAAAGCAGCCACAAAGACATGCATCAAAACTGATTGGTTCTGATTCATAAGCTTAGTTCTGTTTAATTGAGACAACAAAAATCAACAGCTATATCATGTGCTGGGTGAGTTAAGTACAGCTGAGTAGACTCAGCCCAGAAGAATAAAGAAGCAGAAGTCACTGTTATGTCTCCTAGATGTATTAAACTGCTTAGAGGATGCTCTGTAACTCAAATCAGCTCCTTCCCCTGGCTACCAGAGGATAGCTTCATACCCCAAAATAGCCAGAGCAATGTTTCTGTTTGGTCCACAGGCTTCCTCCAAAACACAACAGATTGTACTACATGTTGTGAGTGGGAAGGCTACAGATTACCTACATCACTTCACTCCTTCATTCCTTGTGCTTTGTGGAGGCAGAGGAAACAAAAAAAGAAAAAAAAAGAAAAAAAACCCCAACTCTTCTTGGGCAATTGAATTCTGCTATATTTCAAAAGCAAAGCCATAGTAGCTACAAACAAATGCTCTAGATTTTTTCTAATTTAACAATGAAATCTGCTAAGACTGTATGTCTTCAAGAGAAGGTTACAGATACTGCTATTTTCCTGTGAGCTCTGAAAATTACATAGTAGAGCCCTGTGAACCATTTTCTATACAAACTGTGGAATACTTGCTGTCTTGGAAGCAATCCATAAATATGTATTACTAGTCTATAAATATGTATTGTATTATAAATGAAGAAAACAACTGAATAGAAGACCTCATAATTGGTACGATCCTTTATTTAAAAATAAAGAATTACATAATTCCACAGAGAATTACTTCTCATGTAAGCATGGAAAGATAATACAGCAAAATAGTTTCTAGTTCTTTGTACTTGAATGTAGCATTTGTGGGTTTGGAGGGTTTTTTTGTTTGGTTTGGGTTTTGTTGTTTTTTTTTTTTCATTCTGTGACTTACAAACTGAGGTATTACTGCAAGTAAAAGGAGGCAGAACGAGCTGTCAGGGTTGTTGGGAGAAGGGAGGAAGCTAGGGCTGTTTTGTACCCATCCACATGGCTACAATGCTCATGCAAGCCCTCAGTATCTCATATTTGATTATTATATTATCAGTATCCTTCTAAGACTGGTAAATGCAACAGTGGTCAGCTGTGACCATTTCTTCAAGCTATTGCTTTGAGCATCCCATCAACATATTGTGTCTCTCATTTTTTATTGCATTGAAAGAAGCAAGTGTAGAAACATGACTGTAATTTTATGCAAGTTCTTCCTATCAAGCAAGCTGATCAGCTATTTGAAGTCTGGCCACATACTTTAAAATTCATAAACCCAAGAGAAAAAAAATTAATTTGTTGACTTCCTTCAGAAAAGTACGTATTTTTCAAATCCATTCTGTGCATCTAAAATGTTCCCAATTTAAAAAGAAATCCACAGATCAACCAGGTACTGCACATCCTTCAAAAAATGCTGGGCAGAGTCACTGGTGAAAGAATCCCCAGCTGCTCAGAACTCAGCTGACTGGATACTGACGTGAGCTGTCAGAAGAGACACGCACAGGTCCATTAGTTTAGGCTGTTAAATTCTGGATGTTAAGTGAAAACACCAGGAATGTGAATGAATCAAAGCGAAAGAAAAAGTCTGAAGCCAAAGTCTAGCCAGCTAGAAGACTAAACTTACTAACGCTCTGCTTTAGTGCAGAATTAGAATTATATTTTTTCTATATTCTATGGACTGTGTATAATTTTAAAAACAGGGATATCAGTAAATATGGTGATTCTTATTTTTAAAAATAGAGAGAATAAACAAATAAGGATCATAATGAAAGAAGGAGGCTCATTATTCACTGAGAATATCACCTGTACCTCAGGTTATCTATTAGACATCCAACTGTATGGAGCTATAGCAAAAGCATACTTTATAGATATTGAAGATCACTAACAAATTGAAATCAAATGTGTTGCAGGCTGCTTTTCCAAAAGTCAGAGCATAAGACAAAGATCCATAATATAAGCATGGTACATAGATGAGGATTTAAATAGAATCACCTCCATGCCCTAGGACATGATCTTCAGACTCATTTGTAAAGGTAATTCTACCTCCATTCCAAAGGTTAAGCCCAAAGAATTTCAAACCCACAAGGAAAGCTTTGAGTGAATGTGATGCTGCAGCCTGATGATCCAGCTCAAAGTGAGCTGCTCTACTCCAGAAAGAGAACCAGAAAAAAACCCCATCATTTGAATCACAGGAGAAGCTTGTGAGTTGTCCTAACATCCTTGTGCCCAAATCATCTCACCTCCATGCAGCTTCACATATGAAAGGTGAAATTTCAGCAATAGAAAGAGTTCTTTAATATTTCTATAGCATCCATCACTCTTTCATCACTTTTCCACACATAAAATGAATCCAGACTGGGGAGCTCTTTAGAAAAGCATGACAAAACCAGGTAGGCTATGGAGGAGGGCCATCATCTAGAATGTTACAAAAGAGGACACAGTCACAGGCTGTGACTGTATCTTCCATGTAAGACAACTCAGGAGTGTAAAGGAAGCAGGTGGCCAGGGCTGAGTGAGACCCTGTCTTTCTTATGGGACCATCTATTCTTTTATGGCAGAGGAAGTTTTGGTCTTGGGCTGTATGTCTTCTATTTTCAGGAGAAAAATGGCACTGCCATCTTAGTATAACTTATCACTATTGTGTAAATGTTCTGCAATTTAAATGAAAACAAAAGCAGACTTTGGAACTCAGTAACTTGAGGTTCTGAATTAATGAAAGTGAGATGATGAGAGGTGAATCAAAATGAAAGGGCTCAGTACTAGAATTCCCACAAATAAAGATCCAAAGATTTGTGAGAAAATTTCCAAAAACATCTGATTATTTCACTGCTATCCTTCAGTAAGGACTAGAAATATAGTGTCATTTTCTGTCAATCCCCTGATGTATATCTTTATTGAAACTAAGTGTTTTATTACAAAATGAAAAGATAATTTACTGGGAGTTTATGAGTAAGAAATTATTTTACACTTTCTAATCTCCCTCCCACCCAAATACCATAAATGTCTTATTGTTCTCCTGAGAGCACATCTCTGGTAGAATATAAAGATGGTGCTTACAGCAGCTTTTTGAGACAGTTAGTAGTTAATCATATGTAAAACTGTTAAAAACTAGGGGACCAAATCATTTTTTAAACCTCCCTCATGCATTCTGTAATTGTACTGTGGGAGTCTGACAGCCTGATGAATATTGGGTCAAAGTTGTGTAGAATGCACAGTGTTTAGGTGACTGACTAGGTAACAGAGTTATAACAGCATGGAAATTACAAGGGAAAAAGGCTTCCAAAAAATTTTGTGACTACAGTAAATATAGACACATTTAAACATGTCCCTCAGCCAAGGATTCTAAAAATCAAATATCTGATCAGACTTGAAGAATACAAGAAGGGCAAGCACAGTATGTCTGTTGTATTTAACACACCTCCTGGCTGTCATATTGAAATGGGA
Organism: Athene noctua; assembly: GCF_965140245.1. Taxonomy (NCBI): domain Eukaryota; kingdom Metazoa; phylum Chordata; class Aves; order Strigiformes; family Strigidae; genus Athene; species Athene noctua. The sequence continues at coordinate 74,690,755 of NC_134037.1, forward strand.
TGCAAGAGTCGTCTCCATCTCATGAGGTTTAAGCCTTCCCTCCATTTTTTTCTGCTCATCTATTGGGACTGACTGCCACTTAATTTTGGTTCTTTGGATTCCCACTTGATTCCTGTTTTGGGCTGATGTTCATACCACCCAAATACATGCAGCATGGCCTGCAGTTCTTATGTAATCAAACCCTACTAGAAAACCAAAGTAAGTGAGTAGAAGGGAAGACAGTCTCTCATAGGAGCACATACACTACGGTGACCAGAGGACCCATGTTAATCATCATTAAAGCATGACCTCTACATTCTGATCAGCCTTCAGATTTTGTCCCATTTGTGAAGTCTATTATGAAGGGGTTTTACCATTTCCCTTAGAAATAAGGGAAATTGAAAAAAAAAAAAAAGACGACACATTCTCAGACTCAACAGGAAGGCAGGAGACAGTCAACTTGGCATTAGCCCTGTCATCATATAATGGAGAGCTGTTGCTCATCATATAATCTGCTTCAGGTGAGGAAAATCCCTCAGCTGGCAATGCTGCATTTCATTTAAAAAAAAAAACAAACCACCAAACCAAACCAAAATCAAAATAATCTTTCTACAATAGGGTAACAATCCTCAAAAGGTGGAAAAAAACAATGGGGCCTAAGTCCAAGTAAGTGAGCTTCACGGATTGTGAAAATGATGGGAGTGCCACAGAACAGGAACTACATTGCCCTTTCTTTGCAAAAAAAATGCTGCAAAGCCCCATAGCTTAGACTCCATGCCTGTTTCCACTGGGAGAAGCCAGCAGAGGATGGGGTTTGTTGGTTTGCTTCTAGCACACCACAGTTAGCAGTGCAGCTCCATCAGCTCAATGTGAGCAACCTTTGACTTTTTGGCTGTCTGCTCCTTTCAGATAAAAAAACCTGTATGATTTCAACAATCAAAACAGGCTTTGAAAGTCACACTGATTCCCCTACCACATCAGGCAATAAAAAGATACCCCAGCCACTTCCTGAAATCACTTATATTTGTGTACAATTTGCTTCTAACTTGTCTTCTATGACTAATTTGTGGAAATTAAAATTCCAAGATTTTAGTATGAGTTACCTATAGAGACTGTGAACCACATTCACTGACTTGCCCAAGAAGGAATGAGGGACAAAGAAGCCTAAAATCAAAACTTATTCACTTGGAGTGTTGGAAATCCTGTCAACATTACAATGTGAGGTTTTGCAATTTTGAATACCATGGCTATACACATAAAGCCATACAAATCTTTTTCTTTTTTCCATGTTATATAGTAATGTTTTAAAATGTGTCACAAATAAACATCATCAAACAAACATTCTTCTTGGACATTCAGCACGTCTGATCACCTTTGTGCAGTACCTGGCTATTAAGTGTGGAAACTCCCTTTTCATATTGTACAGCACTGAAAAAACTGTTAACACCACTTATTCTTTACTTTTCAAATTTTGAGACTAAAAGGAAGGAAAAATAATAATATTCAGAAGAGTACATTCAGAACTTTGGAAATGCAAAAGAGAACAGCTCTAAAATCTGACCATGTCACATAGAAGTGAAAAACATGTCTATACTTACTACTCAGCTGGCAAAGAAGCTGCTTGTGCGAAAGCCAAAGAAAATTAAATAATATTCATTTGGAAGCCATTCAGGGTTTAGTTTCACATGATTATAATGAATTAAATGCAGCCAGGATTCACAGCATCAAAGTACTCAATCAAAATAAAACAATGAGAAAATAGGCTAGTGAGCTTGATGATTTAAATATGAACAATTATATCACAGAGCAAATAATTTTCAGAGACAGAGCCAGGGGAAAATAGGTAAACCTCCTACATTATGAATTTTGCCTTTTGGTATTTTTGCACCAACTACAGAATGAACGCCATTTGTTTGAAAATATATAATGCTACATTAAGAAGTGAAACAGACTTGATTGACAGAGAGGGACAGGGATTAAAATCCCCAAGGTTTACTAGCCTAAAGGCAGCCATGACAAACTGCTGCCAGTTGCCCAAAATCTGCACAGCTACTCAAGCACACAATCCTCAAAATAGTCATATGTGGCTGAGGACAATCCCTGCTGTGCAAAGCTGAATTTCAAACTGGGCTCAAGAGAAGGGAAAACATCAACACAATCACACACCAGTCACTCACATCTTAGATTCATTATCAGGTTTTTCAAAGGAATCCCCAAGGCAGCTATATTTCACAGAATTGAAGATGTAAAATAAAAAGAAAAACCAAAGCAACTCCCTCTACTCAAAGCTGATAAGTTTATAAACCCACAATAAAACATATGAAATAAAATTGCTCAAGTAAATTTTAAGACAAAAATAGTTTTTGGAAAGTGAAAAATAAATGCTAAGAGCATAGGTAACAGGAATAATACTGTTACCAGGCAATTGAATGCCATCCAGTATATAGATTCTTAGTGAAATGCTATATACTTATAAGAACCTTTCTTTCCAGAAAAACCTGCAAAGAGATTTTGATTTGCTGTACAGAAAGCATAGCTACCAATCTTGGCCTTTCTTCCGTGAAAGTTCTGTGTATCACTGCAAGTAAATATAATGTACCAGCAATATGATGTGATATGTTAATGTCCTGTAATTTCCATTACTTCAGCAGAACTGATGTTTGAAGAAATGTAAAGTCTGTGCATTAGTCAGATTAATAGAGTCTAGGAATGAATAAAACACGCAATTAGAAAATTCTGTTTAAATTGAGAATTTGCAGAGAGGAAGGCACGTTACATTCACGGGAATGGTAATCTACTGAGGGTTTTTGTGCTTTCTGGTGTCAGACTGAAATTTTCTTTACTAGGGTACCCTGAAAAGAAAATGGGGGGCAAGGATTAATAAAGACTTCAGAAGGATTTATGTATATTTTACTGATGTGGGTATAACATAATTCTTCAAGAAAGCTAGTAGTAGTCAAAAATAAGGCAACGTTTACCAGTAGCTCCTGCAGTTGGTAAGCAATCTAAACAAACCTACATCTCTTACTGATACATTACATGTATAGATGAGAATGTTAAGTACAGCCTGGGAGTTGCTGGCTGTTTTTCCTCTTTGTTTTACTGCACGATATCCACAGCGCAAAGAGCACTGTACTGTCCTAGAGAGAAGCCTCTTCCACATTTCCCTTTTTCACTAGTGGGAAGTATTTAATAAAAAACCCTTGAGATTAAACAGATCAGAGCAGTTAGTGAGACTGACTGCAGCCAGCAAAGTCATTGTGATTACCCTATTCTATGAATTGCCCATCACTCTCACAAAGGAAATGTGGCAACCGGCAAACCCTGGTTGTGTCAGGCACAGATGGGAAAGCGCCCTCCGCCTGCTAATTGACTGGGAAGAAAACTCATTAAACAGCATTTTTCACCTGTCACAGTCCAAGAGCAAACTCAGCAGCCCTCTCAGCTGCCCACCTGTAGGGGAAGACAGAGCTGATGCTACACTGGATTCTCTCCTGCTACTAAAACAAATGCCCTGTTGCTCGACACAAAAGAGCAACAGATCATCCCTCTGTCATTAAGCTTCTGTAAACCACACTGTCATATGTACCATTAACTTCTATCTCCATCACAAAAAAATATTCTAATCTTTGATTTTCACAGGCTGTAAATAGGCTAGAGGATGAGTTTTGTATTTTGTTAGGGCTTTTTCCCTCCCTTTTAAAGCACTGTCAGCACAATGAAGCTTTACAAGACATTTTGATTAATAAAATAAGAAAATGCATGAATTGTTTTCACGTAACTTTTCCTTTTTTTATTTCATAAAACAGGCCCATCGCTATTATTTTCCCTTATCAGCAAATAACATAAACTGAGAGATTTTATTTCTGCTTAGTGCTCTATTTTATTAATGTGCTTAATTTAATAGCAGCATAAATTTGCAAAATCCGAAGAATAAAAGGCATCTACAACATCAGTGTAAATCCATGCTAGACCAGCAAATTCTTAATTTCTGTCTTACACTGGTATAAAACAGAAGAGGATTTGGCTTGTGGTATTTGCTGGAATAGTTAAAATAGTTACTAGACACTTGTGCTACTTCGCTGGGTTGTGAAATTTGCCAGTGGAATTAAAGAGCAACATGTTTAAATACTGCACCTAAAAATTAATATATGATTGTAATGTTAGGTCTGAACAGAGTGGATATTGACAGTCTATAAAGGAAGAGCCTATCACTGTAATGATGTATACTCATATATTGACAACACTACTGAAGAAGGAAAATAATAAACAAGAGAGATAAATCTCACAAGAAATAACACATACAGTTACTTTAGAGTACAGCAGCAATCAGCAAGAATGTGTAGTTCTTATCGCGGGACCAGTGGAGAAGGGATAATGAAGGGCTTTAGTGAAGGGCTTTGTGCAACCTCACAGAATCCCAGAATCATTTAGGTTGGAAGGGTCCTTGAAGATCATCTAGTCCAACTGTTCCCAACTACACCAGATCCCTCAGCCCTATGTTGACCCAACTCTTAAACGCTTCCAGGGATGGGGACTCCATCACCTCCCTGGGCAGCCCATTCCAGCACCTAACAACCCCTTCTGTACCTCAGAAGCACGTGGGGTGCCCCGTCCCCAAAATACAGTTTTAAAGGACATTCCACCCATTTCCTGTGAAGTGGGGCAGTGGGCATAAATTGAATCTATAATTGAAATTTCTTCCACTGCTGCTCTTCCCCCACACCTCTCCCACCCCAAATTACTAATGCTTATCTGTACTACTATATATCATGGCTGGTCTCTCCTGTGCACAAACCTATTCATGGATGTTAAATGAACAAGGTTGCAGCAAAACCAGAATTTCACTTCAAAGAAGTGCTGCTTTCAAGAGCTGCTCAACTACTAGTCTGTTTTAATTTTAAGATTTGCATGCCAAATGTAAACCACAAAAGAATTTTCTCTCACAAGCACTGGAGATAGGTATTTCAGGGTGCTGACACTGAAACTGAAATAACATTTAAGAAAACCAATTCTGAAATAAATCCTATTGCAAGGAACAGTACCGTGTGGCATTGGTTCTAAAAGGACTGGTCCTGATACCTCAGCCACTTTTCCAATTTAGCACTTCTTCTGACTGTTAGTCTCCTTATCCCTTCATAGTGTCCTTCCTCAATGCAACAGGCTAACAAATATGAGCAAGATGACTGACTTTCTGCCTTAGCCATGGAAAAAGATCTCACTGGTTTAGAAAACAAAATTAAGAACAAAAGGATAGTCCTTCCTTTTATTAAAGTATTATCCATAGGGAAGGAGGGGAGATGGATTTGGAGAAATGGAAGTCCAATAAAACAAAAAGTGGGAGCAGTGTGGATCAACCCAACAGCCACCTACAAAGTCTGTTTTCCATAGGCCTCATGATAAAGGACAGTTTAAAGGAGGGATGTGAAGGAGGGCAATGAAGTAGTTCTGCAGATCTTCAGGATGAGCTCCAGCCAAGTATGGGAAGCTGCATGCAAGAAACTCCCAGTGGTAGCTCATTTGACAATCTCTTTAGTAGGCAATGGAGACATAGGTCGTAGACTGATGCAAGGGAGAAGATGAAGTCCCCAAGAGCAGTTTCATGTTAGACCCATCCAGTGCAAGAGCTGACTGCTGCCAAAAGGGAACAGATCACAAATAACAAGCAAAGTGTAAATGTAGTAGAAAAGAAAGTGCACAGACTCAAAGAGCAGCACAGTCAATGCAACGGGCCAGGAACTGGACATACTATGCAGCAACCTGAAATGAGGTAAGACAAGCAAGCTTCATTTACAGAGCCAAAGAGGATGAGTGCCTAAAGAAGAGATAGAATGAACACTAAGTCTGTCCTCCTTCTTTCTGCCAGCTCCAAGAGCTGTTGAAGAAAGATGAATGGAAAAGAAATAAGTAAAATATAAAGATATATTCCCCAAAAAATAATTTTCAGATTCACAATTCACACTTTACTGTTTGTCCACAGGGTAGAATCCAGGACTAAGCTGCTTTCCCTCTTCTTAAATTTCTTTCCAGGAGACATGATGGTAACAATCATCAGGTTAGATCAAATTTGCTGCATAGACTAAAGTTGCCGATTTTTCTACATTGTATCCTACTTTACCTGACAATACTCAAAAAAACCCCATTGAGTAAACTCTTTGGTTTGGTTAAACTTTGTAAAGATTACCACAATGTTATAAAACATCTAAAGGAATGCAAACAAAACCCCTTACTGTGAAGTTATTTGGTCACTGCCATCCTATGTGAAATGAGTTTTTTGTTCCTTCCTTGCTTCAGATGGAGTGGCCCTATTATGTTTTCAGATGTCAGACATGGTTAGTGAACACAATGCTGTCAAACTATAACGGACAAAGATTATTTTTTTTTTCCATAATGTGTTTTGTTTGTATGAAAAACTGTGCCAAAGATCTGCTAAGTTCTATCATTTCCTTCAATGAAACTAATTTACAAGGAAAATGAATCATGGGAAAGGCAAATAAGATATCAACTATTCTATATCCACCCTGTTCCTTCCTTTATCTGTGCCTGGAAAAACCAAGCAACAGAAGCACAATAGAATAAACTCAGATCTGGTGTAATGTCACTGCAGTCAATGATGTTATGGTATGAATGAATTTGGTGTAGTATCAATTTAATTTTTAGCAATGCTGAAGCCAATCTTAGCATGTAAAGGTTTGCTAATTACTTGACAATATGAAGATAACTTTTCTCTTAAAAGCACAATATGCTGCATCCCTTCTAATTGGGAATTTGTAGGTAAGCAAGAGGCACGCCTTATACTCACAGCTAAGTTAAATAACTGCTCTAACAACCTGCCTGAAGGATTAGCGGTAACAGCAGCAATGTATTGCTGCAACCCAACAAAATCCAATCTTGTTTGCTACATCCAGTACACACTTTAGAATCGGTGCGACAATGTCATAGCTATAACTGAAAAGTCATTTTTATCATAAGTCCCTATGTCAGGCATTTGCATACATTTTCTTAGGAAGATCATCCTTTGGGACAAAATTTCTTATGCTTGATTTGTTCCCATGATTTCTGAGAGTATTTGTCATTCTTGTAAAATTGCATATTAAAAAACAAAGCAAAAGAAAAAGAACAAAAAACCAAAACCAAACCACCACCAAAAAAATGCCCAAGCATAAAAATCCTCTATCACCAATTTACAGATTATACAGATGCTTTTTTTCTCCCCACTTTAGTATCTCAACTGTAAAATTCTTCTAAAACTCAAATTTACCACCTATTCGATCTTCATTGCAAAGATGAACCATATACCAAAAGTCTACATAACGCCTCTGATTTATTTATCCACAGTGTCTCACTGATAAAATGCACATTGCCACTGAAGTCAATGACCCTTCATAGCTCATGAGAAGGTGTGGACAGAGAGAGTACAAACACTGTTGCAAAAAGATGAGAGGTATGTAGGCCTGGATCAAAAGTTATGCTGATGGACAAATAATGAAAGATGACAGTATTTTTACTAATTTTGGAATTAAAGATTTTTGAAGTGCATTCCTGTTATGAGCAGCAACAAGAGTAGTTTTGTTGTTGGGTTCTTCTACCTCAGTGAAGAATACATGGTTTCCCAGTCCCAACTCCACTACTCATACGTTCCCTTTTACACCATACTGAAATAAACTCCATCCCCATGTAGATCACACCCACCGCCTCAATTCAGTTTCAGAACAATTGCATGTCACCTGCCTTCAAACTCACATCAATCTAAACGTGTATTTGAAGTATCTCTGAAAACCTTGTTCAAGTGCTGCCATTATTTAATGTGTGTTCACAGGTGCTGCAGCAGTGGGGTGTAATATTGCATCCCTGGATTGCCCTTCCTGAGCAGTGTCACGCGGCAAACATCTCTCTTGTCTGAGCTGTAGCAACTGTGCTTGCCACTGCTAACCACGGCTTAAAAATCAAACAATACCTAGAAACTTCTACTCCACCTTTTAAAATTAAGTTTTTATATCCTTATTGTTGAAAACTGATTTTAGACTAAGAATGTATAAGAAGAAAGACTCTTATAGAAATCCATCAACATTTGTCAAATTGTTAAAAAAAATTAAAATTAAACCAACAGATAAGGAAACAGAGATGGATCAGGTACAATATGAAATTAAAAGACTAAAAGCACAAGACAATGACTGATTCCAGAACATGGATGTATATTTAACAGCACTAAAGAAAAAAATCTTTTATAATATAATAGGAACAAAATGACCATTCACACGGTGCTCTTAGGTATCCAAAGAGCACTTGCATCAATCACCCTTTCATTGACAACAGATGGACCAAACAGAAGTTAATGGCCTGTTGTACTGTGTGCCGGGCTGGAGCTTACGGGACTAAGACCTGCCAATGCCTCACTGACCTAGACATATCACTTTGTCACTTTGTGCCTCAATTTCCCAATCTTCAAAATGAAGGCATTGGCAGTAACCTTTCTGAAGTGCTTTTAGATTTCCTCAGGACAAGCACTACAAATGCTAGGAGCTGGGTGTTGTTGCAATTAGCAGTATGTCACATGTTTTTAATCACACAAGTTTTTCTACTTAGGACTGAAATACAGCCTCGTGCAGGAGAGTTCTGCAAATAAAACTGCTCTGGTCTCTGTTAAGTGCCTACAATGTGGGGGTTTTTTTCTAAATCTGCAGTCAAGGCAGGTCACAAGCAAATAGGACACAGTTGTGCAGCCTCAGAAACAGTCTAAGAAGGAGACTGACTCTGTATTTCTCTCCTCCTCATGCTCCCGAAGAGAATAAAGTATACCAAGTCTGTGTTTTTGCAATGTATGTTCCCTCTCTTCTCCTCTGATGCATTGCATTCAGGGGACCACAGCACAAAATGCATCTCAAAGTATGTGCTATATTATCCAGTTCCTTAGGTGGAGGGCTGCTTTCTATTGTAAGTCCAGTTTCTATTCATGTTTTCCTAACAGCAACTCAAGTGACAGTCAGCTGTAAGGACATCTCTATCTCTTCCCCTTGCAGCCATTCTCCATTTCTGAGTTGTTTGTACTGTCTCAAAAAACAAATCTGAGCCATGTACTGAGTGTATAAAAAGGGCTGTAGTCCATCACTTTGCTTACTATGATACCATCAAATTTAGTAATTGTACTTCAAGCAAAGGATCGAATCTAAAGACTGTACATAAAAAAGAGCAAGCAAACCTTGAGGAAAGGAAAAAGAAGAAATGGAAGAAATAAATACAAAAGTGAGGAATAAACAGAAATAGTTACAGTTCCAGATATTTTTCAGGGACAACCAAATAAAAATAAAGTAGAAAAAAATGGGGTTTAAATTGATTTCATAAATGTAATGTGGCAAAGTATACTAAAATGCCAGTTAAAAAAGACCACAGCTTAGTTAAAATGATAGTAAACATACTCCTTTTGAGTCTCTGCTAAAACGATGTTTGAGCTACAACAGCATGATTCCGAAGTATAGCACTATTTGTCCAGAAACTTATCACAGACACAGACATAAAGAAATGAAGGCAGACAGCCAGTATTTACTGAAGGGAAATAAGTAACAGTATCTAAAATGACTCCAAATACACACGATATATATAACCATATATTTAGGAAAAAAGTGTAGCTAATCAATGCTGACAAACAGCTTCAGCTAGAAACCTTGGTGTTTACTTTTTACCCATATAACATTTGCATACATGCACATGCAAAAGAGTGAGTAGTACTAAAAATACATTCTGTTTTCTCCAACTTGCTCAGTAACATGCAGTACCATCTTAATCATCCCCTAGGTATGCTGGCAACAGAGCAACACAAGTGGGAGTTGCAATTGAATTTTCTACTGTAAAGACCAAATCGGCTTTTAAAGGTTTAGAAAGGAAAAGTCCTGAAGCAGCTTATTACATACGAAACCATTTGTTCTTTAGCAGAAAACAAAACAAGTTCCCTTTTATTTAGAGGCCATTAAGGAACACAACCTATTAATTACATTTCTTGCTTAGAGGATTAAATTTAATTAAAATACTCTCTTAAATATCGCTTAATGGTGATTTTTGCTGCATTATAAGCAGCAAGTTCACTTTACTGAAATGAAGCATATACATATGTTGAGGTGATAACAAGAGTACATATCATCCCACACATACACACTGAAGTAGTTATGTATTCCTCGGTAGATTATTTTCCCAGAACACACATGGAGTGAATGTTTACCTCTCTGAACTGCCTTCTATATATCCTTTTAACACCATTCTACGCTTTCAGAATGATGCATTTTTCATATTTATTGTACTTACATTTCCTAAATTTAGGAAATTAGCATTATTTAACACTATACAGAACATTACCATGTAGTATATTAGGCATAAAGCCAGCATCTACCTACTTGCAGGTGACTGAAAACTACTAGCCAAATTACATCACCTTTAGTCTAAGACAATCATCCAGAGAAATAGTTTTGACCCACATAACTCATCATAATCAGACTTACTGCTAAATTCTTTCATACTGGAGCAAACCACAATGTTTAAGAAGTATTTCCTGTAGTATAATATCCTGCTATGTAGACTTACTGCAATTAGCTCTAAAAACACAAAAGGACTCACTGACTTCAGTTCGGGGGTAAGCAGCATACTGTTAATTACTCCACACCAACACATGCAGAGCCTGACTGTAAACTGCCAGGAGAGACTCCCACCATTGTATGAGTGGCACTGTTATGCAAAAAAAATGCAAGAACAACAAAACCCAATAAAGAATTCCAATAGAATTCTCTTATTTGGTTTTTTGAATTGAGAAAAATGTAATAGATTTTGAAAAGGAGCCCTTCCAGACTTGCTTGGCTTTTGGTGATGGATCAAATTATTGCATTTTTATCCTCTCTGTTGTCCCCCCCCCTTCTCCCCCCCCCAAAAAAGCAAGGAGGTGGTCTACTTAAAATATAGCTACTTATAACAGTCTATACTGTTTCCTTCCTCTCCAAGACCACACAGATTTTCAATATTTAATCATCTTTGCACTAGATAGATTAGACTACTACCACAGCTCTCTGTGCAAAGACCTGTTACTCTGCAATATATTTATCACTATTTACCATCATCACTGCATAAACAACCATACATTGCTGGCTAAATGCATACACATAAGGGAGACAGTAAAAGTTAGGTTAAAAAAAAAAAAAGTTAAATCTTAGGCATTTGGGGAGGGAAGAACCATGACTAAGGCCCTCTTTCAAAGCTCTGGAGATTATGTTTTTAAAAAAAGCTTTCCTTTAGAGACTGTATCAAATCCCTTTATTGTTTTTATACATTTAGAGTTTTGACTCTTATATCTTCAAGCTGGGGGTTTAATTAAAATTTTAAAAGGAAATGGAAGTTATCACATAATAACCTAAATCCTAGCTCCAACATTTCTGAAAAAATCCCCAAAACCTAAACCTTAAAGGACTCACATTACAGTTGATCCTAGAGGTTAGAGTAGTACATTGGGAATTCGAAATTACAGATTCTAATTATGGCTTTCTTGTTATCTGCTTCCACTCTCAGCTCATGATGCTTCAGTTTGCCACCCAGAAACTGGTGTATTGCTACTGGTCTCCACTGCATTTTGAAATCCACAAATGAGAAGTAGAAGGTATGAAAACAACTACACTATTATGAAAATGAAGTTGGGAAGCACACAAGGGATAGATACTGCTTAGGGGCAGGGTTTATCTGCCTAGTTTTGGCCAATAAAAAAAAAAAAAAAAAAAAAAGAGAATCCAAGCACATACTCTTATCAGAGGAAAGGGTAGAGAGCATCTTTGGAGGTAGGCAGGAAAAATCACAGTGTGGAGATGCTCAAGACTGGTGCCTGTCCAGACAGCTAGATTTAGGTGACTTGAAACTCATCCTAGGCAACAAAATAAAGCAGAATTACATACATGAAAAACACGTCCTTAGCTCATCAAAGTACCACACTGACACCAGCAGTGTTGCACTGTATTTTATCACATTTAGCATAATCAATTTTTACTGTGATCAGCTGTACATATTCTTCACTAATCATGAACTTGCCACCCCATGCTTTATGTGACTGGCACAGAAACCATCCTACAAATCACAGCAGCTGCACAGCAGCGAAGTGGGGCAGGCAAAGGACTGCCTAAGAGGATGATCAAGAGAGGGTGCTTCCTTCTGCTATGTATCAAGGAGCATGTGAAGACAAAGATGTCTGAACTGAAGACATGTCATTATTAAATCTAATTAACTAGTATCAACACAGAGTTAGACTAGAAATCGTAAAAAGGAGGAAAGGTGTACCCTGGAGTCCTGTCAGTAATAACATTTAAAGTCTATCTGGATGTAGGTTATATTTTAAATATCATTAAGATATGCATTTTTTTAAGTCAGGAAAAAATCCAGTAAAAATTATTGCTCTGTTGCCACTGATATTTTAATATTACATGTAAGCAAAATGCTGCACTTGAGATGTTGGCTTTGTATTCTTAATATTTCATTCTGTGTCCCTGCAAAACTGTGTACGAACGTGCAGCTCCTCTTGGAAACAAGGCAGCTTGTTCTTTCTTTCCATTACCGTCAGCATGGATATGATAACACGGCGACGTAAGATAGCTAAATGGGGGGGACATGGGACGGACACTTTTCTCAGAAGTGCACAGGAACAGGATGAGTGACACTGACATGGGCTGTAATACAGGAAATTCCAGTGAGGTATTACAAAATCAGTTTTCACAATGAAGCAGTCGAGCCCTGGAACAGAGGCCCAGTCAAGTTGCTGAATGCTCATCTTTGGAGATACTCAGAACTGGGTTGGATGAGGCCCTAGGCAACCTGCTGTAGTTGGTCCTGCTTGGAGTGAAGGGCTGGACTTAGGTCTCCAGAGGTCCCTTCCAACCTAAATTAGTCTGATTCTAAACCACCTTGAAGTATCTTTGCTTTTTAAATAGCTACTATTTCTGAGCTGTTTTAAATTACTACAGTTAACAACAAGGTACTGTTTTTCCACAAACACAAGATCAGTGTTTCCATCATGCATATTTCCCCAGCAGGTGTATTTCTGCTTCTCAGTTGGGCAAATAACCCATGCACCAATGATCTGGGAGGCTGCCTTCAACATCTTAAACTTGCTCAACAAAAAGCAATTTCTTCTCCTAGTCTTGGCATGCTTCCTTTCTCCTTCATCTCTACTCCCAGCTGTGGCCTATAACTAGTTTTCTGCCTGTAAAATAATCAGCGGCATTAGTTCTCTGTGATAATTCCATCACACTTTTGCCTAGTTGCAATTCTTAACAAGGTTTGCTGTTGCCCACTTCCAGCCTGGGCTTTGAATGCTTCCACATGCAAACACGGGAAAAAAATTGCTTGTGCTTCTGTAACTCAAGTTTAACTGCCCAAAAATAAGTTATTTGTTGGGATGGGCTGTTCCCCAAAATAGATGCCTCAAAATATATTAGCATACAGCTAAAAAGTAGGTGGTTGATGGGCTTTCTACCACTCGCTCATACTAACTCTTCAATAAAATCATACACACATCCAGAATCCATGTAAAATTTCAAAACAACAGTATGGTTTCTGGGGTAGACAGTTGTTCCTATTCTCCACTTCAGTACCAACATAATTTCACAGAAATCACCCCAACAGTGCAAGGTCAAATAGCAGCAGGTATTTCAAAGAGGTTGACAATAATTTAGGAGCTAAAACATTCCTGCCATTTTTGCCAACCCTCAGTTTGCTCCTAACTTGGTAATATGGAAAGAACCATCACCTCACAGGGATCTGACATTTACAACTGCACCAGATTAGGCTTTGGATAGAGCAATAAATTAGTCCTCAATATCATCATAATTGTTGTCATGCTGTATATTCATCAGCTATTGAGCTTTTGCACACTTCAGGGCAGCAAGAATAGCTGTAATGTTACACATACCAAACCCATATGCATGAGCGAGGAGACACAAAAGGATCAAAGGAAAAAGAGGGAGATATTTAAACTATAATAAAATGCTCAAGTGGAGCAGTGGCTGTTGCTTTCAAAATATTTAAGGCTAGAGCATATACCAACATATTCATATATTTATGACATTGACTTTGTCAGTTGAAGGTTAGCACTCTTTTCACGTCATTCATAATGATTTCTTCTTGTGAGTAAGAAATATAGCCTGACCATATTTTTTTCCTCCATTCATAATTTTCAATATGAAAAGCTAGCTTAACACAATATTAATGCAAGACCAAGATGGAAGCAGTTTTGCTGTCACACAAAATTGCCATTTTTTTTTCTACCTATGAATAAGATGTCAAAAATCCAAAGATGGCCTCAAGTCAAATGTAATTTATATCAATTGAAATGCTTTATTTTGATGGCTGAATTTTTTTTGTTTTACATTAAATTATTATAGCTTTCAAAATAAACACCAAAGAGTAAAGCAGAACCATTTAGTGTTAAATTAGAATGTGACAATAAATTCAAAACTCCATCAAAAACATTTCAAAGCAGGAAATTCCTGACCGCTTCCTATTAAGGCTGATGCCAGGAAAATTCTAGTGTAGCTTGCTGCTTAGCCTGGCCTTCATGTACATGACATCAAGTACTTCTATTACAGAACTGCAGCAGAGATAGCATTCCAAACTCAACTATTTTAGAAACCGGAATGAACCATGAGGTACATTTTATAAGCTATATTTACATAAATGAATTGTCACTGAATCAGAAGAGCTTAAGTAAGGAATAAAAGAAGAAACAGAAACTGCCTGCATGTAGCTATGACAAGCAATATTACAGTATCTTATGCTTTGATTTTTTAATTAATTGCTTTTATTGGTGCAGAACGTATTTGAAAAATGAGTGAAAAGCTAATGAGTTTCTGTTGTATACTCTGGTAGTGAGGCAATCACACACTAAACCATTCACAGGCATCATGAAATACAACAGAAAGGGATGTTGTAGATCTGTGGTTCAGCACTGAATGAATTATTCTGTCCCTGGGTCACCACAATTAATCTTCAGATGTGTTACAGCTGGTCTCAAGATTTACGGTTAATTCTTCAGATGTACAGGATTTAAGAGTGTTGCTCTGTTTTAGAGAAGACTATCTGGAAAAAGTAAAATCTTTGGCACTTCAACCACCATGTTATACATGGACATTCTTAGCACGTGCTGCCTCCTTTGTCCTGGTACAAACTTTTCACAGTTTTCAGATGGGGAAATGGCCTGGGCTAATCATGAAGTTGAAGTGTTTAGGGAGGCTACAAATCCTGATTTATGAAGGAATTTTACAGGTTATTTTCTCTTGACAGAGAATACAACTTGATAAATGCTTTCTCTGGGGAGAGACACAGGCCCTGCATATCTGAGCTACCTGCTGTCTAGATTTCAGTGCCAAATCTGCAGGCACTGACTGTCCTTACAGTCCTGAGTTGAGTATCTGTGTACAGCACTCTGCATTCACAGGGAGAGGAGATGCCTCACACGGCACCCTCAGAAACCAGTAACCTGGCTATGGAGATGCCAAAGCCAACAAGCACCATAAATGCTAGTGGGGAACCTAATGGTGCATCTTCAACCCAACTCCTCGTGTAGCACAAGCAGCAAGGTGCCTATTTAAACAACTTTGAATGTGGTCCAAGAGTTAGATGAATAAACATTAAAAATCTAAACTCTTGTTTACTGTTTTTAGATAAGTCTCACATCTCTGTGTGTGCAAAAAACTGTTTCAAGTGAGGATGGCCCCTCAGCCCAGATGAGTGTCATATGCAAGGCAAGACACTCTCCTGAGCCTGGAAAGAGAAAATTTCGTCAATCTCTCACATCCTTGCTGAGCTCTCTAAAAAGACATGGGAAGGCTGCCTCTCCCTCACATGTTGGGGTGGGCTTTTCTCCCTCTTCTGCAGCCCCACTGGGATTTTTCAGTGTACCAAAATGACAGGAATAATTATGTGGATAAGGCAGACACTTTAATGCCTTGGCAGAAACAGAGCTTCCAGCTCTCAGAAAATTTTAATTACGAAAACCTGAGCACTAACTGACTTGAGACATGTGCGTGGTTAGACTTATCTTGAGAACATGATTAGGATTCTAAATTTCTTTTTCTATCTAGTTTAGGGCCCACTGGGACTTGGGTCTCAGTACTTCACTGAAATGCATGAAAATGGAAACAGAAGGAGCGAGACAGCAGAAAGCAGTTTGTGAGTGAACACTTCACAAGTATGCACTGAGTGCAAGATGCTCTGCAATGTCCAAGAATAACTAAGGATGTCTTCTGTCACATCATGTCTCGGAGCAGAATCTTTTACATATTTAAAGTGTTCAGCATTATGTATGCTTCAGTGGTTTCCAAACACAAAGGTCTTTGCTTGCAGCCTGACACAGTGGTGAATGACTAGGAAATGGAGACCCGGGACTGCACAACTTTCAAAAGTCCTGTAGCAGAATTGAGAGGCTGTTCACAGCTTAAACCTTCCTTAACAATCCTCAGGTGATATCTAAAGGCATTAGGTTTTTTACAGAATTCATAATGTCTTGGTTATTAAAAACTGATTTATTACAACCAGAACAAGAGCAAAAAACTTTTAAAGAAAACTTCATGTTCTGGAGAAAACAGCATTGTTCATACTTGACAGATATCCCATATTTGCTTTCATTTGCTTAATTTTGTCAATGAAGTTGCTAGTTTGTAGGCATCTTTTAGTGCTAATTAGAATAGTTGAGAAATTAACTTTAGTTGTCTCAAGCTACTAGTCCCTTCTAGGCCATGTTTTGGGAAGATCTTTCCCCTTGTTTAACTACAGCAAGGATGAAATAGGTAGTTTAAACTGCTGAACAGCAATTTCAACAGAATTGCCAGTTCATGTAAATTAACTACCCCCTGTGGCATGTTTACTAACCAATCAAAATATTTCCTTCAGACAAAGCACTGCAATAAATTTAAATGAAAATAAGGACAACTACAACACAAGACACATAATAAGAGATTTGTGCACAGCATGAAGAGTATCTTATAAGAAAATTATGTTCACGCTTTACAGTGCAGAATTTTCAGAATAATATAACATATTTATCATTTGCTGCAGTACAGTTATTTCCAACAACTTAATGAAAAACATCCAGTTATAAGTTGCTATTGGACTCTCTGGGAATAAAAAATTAATCTGAGCAAAACATTTGAAAAACCATGCATATTCTATCAGAGCAGATCTTTTATCACAGTTTTTACTATAAAGAACACTTACTGAGACATACATTGAAACCCTGCAAGAAAAATCAGCCCAGTGATTTCTGGGGTCCATCAGAAGTGTAGATGGAGTGTAACACAGCTCACCAAAATTATGGGACAAAGCACAAACCAACTGAATAGAAAGGATTTATAAATACCCTGAAAAAATAACTTCACATCCCTTCAACAGACCAATGTTAAAGACCCTCATTGCTTGCAATCTCAGAAAGTATTTCTTTTGGTTTTCTTCCACTTGCTAAAGAAATGCCACAACCAGAACAGCACACAAAATAACACCTTCATGAAATGACATCTATCCCAACACAGGGTAGAAAGTATTACATAAAATACCCTTGCATCTTCTTCTAAGGGATAAAGTCCTTTGGTCTGCTTTGGTCTGTGAAATGAAAGTCCCAGGATCTTTCTGTGCAGCTTTTCCTTTTGGCTTAAATACTATTTCACATATATAAAAGAACCTGTACTAACATCTTGAATCAAGATAGACTAAAATTTGATTCTTCCTCAAATCCAGTTTCTCAATATGTTGGCATCTGGCAGAACTTACCTGCTGCCACAGTGTGAGGCTGCCTCTGTTCACACTTCTCAGAATAGGATCCTCTAATGGGAGCAGCTGAAGCAGACAATTGTGCAGATTGCTGGGGGAAGGAAAACAGTCCTGTCCATGCTACCTGCTTTCCCATGCCAGATCTCTGAGGAGCCGGATGGCTGACAGTGATGCTGAGGAAGGGTGCAAGGCATGGCAGTGACTCCTGCCTGAGGGAGAAAGAGCCAGCCCTGCCCTCCCGGGCAGCCAGCCTGCACCGGTGCCCTCATCTCACTCTGCCTCTCCAGCACTGACCCTCACTTCCAGAGAAGAAATGTTCAGTTTTGCTTGGAGGGATGATCCAGTGAGACCTGGAGACCTGTGGCCCTTGCAGGCCCTATGGCAAAGCCCGTCAAGCCCCCCACGTCACAGTCCCCGCTGCTCCCCGGACTGCCCACGGTGCGCATCGGACAGGCCCTGGCACGCCTGGGTCTGACGGGCTGGGCCTCCAGCCGTCTCTGACAAGCAACCAACTGCAAAGCCATCTTAAAACACAAGTAGCATTCACATTGCCTCTAGAAGAAAAAGGCATTTCTATGAGAAACCGTTGATAACAGAAAGACTGACTGTTGTCTGCAGGTAATCTAAGCAAGGCCTCAGACAAGTCCAGCCAGCATCCTAGCTTCTCTGCCTTTCCTTACGAAAAAAAGTCATTCTGCCTCTTAAGTGAGCCTCTTCCCTCAGCTCTCCAACACATTGCCACCTGTTCCTGTCCTGTAGCCCTTCACCAACAGCTCTCAGACATTTGTCCAGAAGCAGTTTACTTTCTGACACTCATTTTTATTATTATCTATTTTTGCTCCAACAGCTCCCTACTAAACTGAAGCTGCATATTCAAACAGCAAATATACCAGCAATACACCAATATACTTAGTTATGCAGTCCAGGCTCACTAGAGAGCAGTTTAAATTTATCACCTCTATATCACATCTGTGCTATGAAAACAAATATGCCATGAAAAAGTAAATTGTGACAAGTGCTTGACAGGCAAGAGACAGAAGCCGACTGGCCCAGCAGTTCACAGCCACCTCCATTACTCATCCAGCCAGGGCACACGTTCATCCACCCAGCTGCTCCACCTCTTATCCAGAGAAGGCCAAATGTTTGAGATATTTTAAAATAGAGGGGGCATCACAAAACTAGTGGGGACAATGCAGAGGCAAATAAGAGGCATATGCAGCTGAGTGTAACGTGAAGGGGGAAAGGGAGAGGCCATACACACAGGGAAATGTGCAATGTTCTGTCATGGTCCATCCACCAACCTGACCTGTACCATTCTAATTTAGGGAAATGGGAAAACCTGGTAGCATGAAACTGAAGACAATGCAATTTTAAGGTTTTTTTGCTTTGTTCAAGCAAAAGAAGAGTAAGAATACCTAGGATATAAAAGTAAAATAGCAATTGCACAGAGAAGTTGGAATCGGAGTCCCCTGGCTCACAATACAAGGACTCATGCAATGAAACTGAAGGCAGAGAAATTCAGAAATAAAAAAGTTATCATCATTGTTTTACAGGAAAAAAAAATCAAAATAAGAGCAAGGATATATCAAAAGTTTTGACAGCCATACATAACTTGCACAGCTGTCAAGGATACTCAGATTTTGTGAAACCAACATAACATTTTGAAAGGCTGTTCAAGTCTCATGTTTTATGGTTTTAAACCTGTCTTTAAGTATCTGTAATCAGGGTGAAAACAGTTGTGAAGAAGAAATTATATGCCTACTGTGCCATTTTTACAACTTCAGTTATCTGATGCCGTCAAATGCACTGTCACAGCCAGGACACCAGCCAAGGCAACACTGGGAACTGGTATTCCCGCAAACAAAGGGCTCATTCCTCATTACTGAGGTTTCCCATAGCCATGGTTCTGCAAACTCAGTGATTCTCAAATAAATCAGTGTTCAAAGATCAAATAAGCAACTGGAAAAAAGGCTGTGATCCTGCAACTGGATTCACAAACAGCAGAAAACTGAAAACCACTGATCTGCATGCTGTATTTTATTTAGTATGCTGGATTTTGGTTAAAACCTTAAACATGAAATTATGGTATACAGAACATAGAAAGGATATATTTTGGAAAAAAAACCCACCCTTATGTTTATAATTTACTTTTTTTTTTCTCCTGAACCAGGGAACATTTTAAAAAATTGTATATAACATCTCTGGCTTAAATAGTTATTACAACATCATTGACAGCTTTAGCTATTCAGTTAAAACAAGAGTTGTGTCATCCAAAGTGAAAATCAAGCCCAGAGCTGAACTGAAGAATTCTGCCTTGGAATGGTGAGAAGAAAAACAGAAATAACTGATTCCTGTCAGGTCCTGAGGTTTGGGGTTTTTTTCAATATTATTTTGTATGGAAACTTAAAATTACCCCAAGCTTATTTTAAAGACTGCAACTTGTGTATTATCTCCAACTACAGATACAAGAACATACAATTTCAGTCCAGAAAGTTATGAAAAATAAAATAAGCCCTGTCCTTTTCATATTATCAATAGTTCAATGTTTTTACTGAATCTTGGCTGAAACCTCCTCACCTCCACAGAGACAGAAGGTTAACTTGAGTCTGGCTATCTTGAATCCTGACTAGCTAGCACATATGGCAGTGTGGCTTACAGCCCAGGATCTAGTTTAAACCGAGGTAGCATTTGCCCATTTTGTAGAAGGAACACAAATAAAATGACACCGAGAGTCCTCCAGTGCTCCCCCTGCAGTTCCTGTTTCCCCACGCTTTTTCACACGTGGCTGGGATAACCTTAGGGCATCTCAGGTCTGTGGGAAATACTTGCAGACCACACTGCTCAGCACATTGTTCATCAACCAGTACAATAGGTACATTTAAAGAAAAAGATAAACTAAAGCTTAAGGTTACAAGCATGAAATTTGTGTTTCCCAGTCTCCATCACCTTGGATGAACCAGCTTGGCTATCTGTATACAAAAATGTTTCTGATTAACTCCATGCGTAGGCATCTCTACTGCTAGGGTCTGGATGTGGAGCCGATGAGCCGTTACACTTTAAATTCACACTGCTATAATGAGAACCATTTGGAAGGGGAGCTAGAGCTGCATTTCCAGAAGTATTGAGGCCTCAAGTGGCTGAGAACTGGGATATATCTGAGATCAACCAGCAGGAGCTCCACAGCTCTGAAAATTGCTGTAGGTGGCCAGCTGTATCTGCAGGCATGGAAGTGGGCTGGCTGGTGAGTAAGTGGAAATCCTTCACAGCCTTTCCTATCTCACATGGGCAAAATGGGGGAAGTTGGGGCAGTACTGGGGAAGCAGCAACACTTGCTTCTAGAAAATCCATGCCTGCCGAGAAACTTTCCAAAATGGGTACCTGAATTTCCATATAGGTCCATTCCTCATCTGTGGAGTTCTGTGTAATGCTTGCAGTGTTCAGCTTTGTTAAAGAAACAGAAGTAAGAAAGATGGATCCAGTCAGTATCTTTTCACTCTTTACTGACACTGTCTAGGATTGTACGTATTCATATTTAAAGTCCTCCAGTGGCTTTTGAAGGGTAACCACAGAAAAACCTGACCACTGACAGCACTACATTGATGTTAAGGAGAGGAATGAAATCACACAAACTGTAAATAGAAAATTTAAAACAAAACCCAAGAAAAAAATATAAAATCTCAACCATTTGTATTACTTAATATGCTTACGAAAATAAATCATATACAGTAGTTTCTAGTTTACATACTAGTATCTACAAATGACTTTTCACCTTCCATTCACTTACCATGTTTTAATCTCCAGTTAAATACAGCATCTCATAACCTTCAATAAACTCTCCCAGATATCTGTCAGGCAGGGAAGTGCTATTCTCCCATGCTTTGTAAATATGGTGCCTGAAAGCCCATTATTAGAACCATTTTTGTGAATGCTCAAGTTCTAATTCATGACTTCTCTAAACCTATTTAATGAAACCAAGATGTCTGATAGTCAAAAAAGTTCTTCCAATGGGCATGAGCAACAGATCTTTCACAACCTGTTAGAAGATGTGCCAAGACTAGTTCCTTTCCTGTGTAATAGAAGCCACAGGAATCAAAGTTTCTGATCAAAGTCCAACACCTCAGCACTGCCAAAAGCTGACAAGCCCTTTTTCCTCTCTTTCCTGAAAACAGCTCTGTAATCACACTGGATTTTAATAGGATAACTATCTCTTGGACTCAGGCTGAACTTGGTTATATTAAGCTATGATTAAACCACATGACGGTTGCTACATACAGCATTACCTCATTTATTTATTTTTAACGTGTGCTGAGATTCTTATGCAACCTAATGCCACAGTCCAGCGGGTTTTTTTAATACAAAGACATTTTCCCTCTTGTCACAGCCATTGTATTAAGCATGGAAGAAAATATTCAAGAAGGTGACAATTCTGATGTATTTGCTGAATGCAAGTCCAGAATATATGCACTGGATTTAATGAAGCTGTTCTGCTTTGACCAGCATAACTATGAAGATATTTTAACACTTCAAAACAAATTCTGCCATATATTCTTTCACACTGTGGAGCTATGCAGAATAACTGGTCCTAACCTTTCCATTGCCATGGCTCTCGCAGAATTGTCATGGCTACAAAATTTCCACACCAGGATTTAGGGACTGAAATAACAAACTGACCATGCAGAAAACCAGTACACATCTGGCAAAGTTTGTCTGCTCATGTTGGTATTGTGGCTCACCGACAGGGTATTTCCATTTCCATCCCTAGTGAGGCACATCCCACTGGCTGAGGATGTACCCTGAGGCTATGTGAAGACTTTAAAACGTGGAAGTGGCGTAAAACTGTAAGAACCAGCCTTAACAGGATCTCATGTAGACAAAAGGAGATTTAAATGCAATATTCTGTACAGCCATTTCACACCCAAGCCAGAGCAGGGAGTGGGGAGGAGGAAGGACATCGAGATCTACGCACATGGCTTTCCACAGCTGTGCTGCCACCGTGCTCCCTGCAGAGCGGAGGCACAACCATATGCACGATTGAGCAACTCAAGCCTTCACGGAGAAACTCATGTGGACAAGTGCCACCCCAGCCAGCCCGCGTCCTGCATCAGCAACACATCTGATTTTCTTAACTAATTTAATGCCACTGATATAATTTTAAAATGTAAGGCTTTTGTCAGTTCTCATACAAACTATTAAAACTGCTTATCGGTTTTGGATGTATAGTTAACCTTTAGATGTCATGTAATTAGATGTACTAGAAGAAGTAGTAGTTCACAAGTAACATACGGCAGTCTGAACTTCTGAACTTCTTATCTCTTGTATTACAAATTTAGTGTACAGCCATAGCTTGTTGGTGCTTCACATACCAGAATAAAAAGGAAAACACTGACCAAAATGGTCTAATTGTCCTCCAAAGAAAGAACAGTAATCATAACATGTAGCCTAAGATGAAAAGTCAGAAGGACTTCAGTACACAGAGCACTGCTCTTTTCCTCAGGGGGCAAAGAAACAATTCCAGTTCTTCTGTTTGAGTCAAATCACTGTTAAATCTGTGTGCCAATGACCTAATTCTGTTTTCTAAAGATGTATTACTTACGCAACAGAGACCATTAACAACCAATTCACAACAATTCCCAGTCAATCGCAGTTACATATTTGCAACACGTACAGTGCATAGTGAAACTTAACAGTGAGAAAACATGCAAAACTCAATTTAGCAGAGATATTATAACAAGTTAATAGGGCCTCAGTTACATCTCCATTCAGTAAAAACAAATCTATCAGATTTCACACCACATATTTATGGAAATTTTAGCACCTACAGAAAAACGAGTTAGTTCCCCGAGGCACTGATATTTTCAAATTTAATATGTTATGGAAACATAAAAATACCACTGATAAATTATAACAAAAACCTCTAATTTGGTGTTATTTTACTTTTAAACCTACTAGATGGGGAAATAACCTATTTTCTCTCACAGCTCTCCACTCGATAGCTACTTATATGACCATAATATTCAGATAAATAGGATCTAAAAACTTATAATAGTGGAATCATCACAGTTATTATTTTGAGAGTTTCTATAGGAAACGATTTTCACTGTATGCTTGGACTTAAGAACAGCTCTTGTGAGTCTAATGTTTTGTGTTGATTCAGCTGCAGAATGCTGACATAAAGCCTTACAGCTTGCTACACTGGCTAAATTCTCAGCAAGGACTAAATCACACCAAGGTGTAACAGGTTTGACTATGAGATATGACTCTCTCAAATTGTAATTTTGTGATAGACCTGGTAAAACTGTCATTGCAACCTAACCTAAAGATCAGATTTTCTATGCCTGCCTATACCTGCCTATGACTTGCTTCTTATAGTCAAGGAAGGATGGGAACACGCAACAGATTCCTCTGTATCTGGTGATACTTAGGTCTATTTGGAGCAGTTCCAGTCAGCCCAGGGCTTCCAGCATGGGGCTGACACATACAACCTCCCAGCAGTTGTTCATGTGGGAAAACGCCGCAGGCTTGGGCACAAGTAGAACCAGCTTGGTGTCAGAGAATGGTTCATTTTTTCCTGCCCATTATTAGCCTGATACTCTTCCCAGTCAAGTTCATGAGTTTTTCTTAGAGATTTCAGCAAGAGGAGAATTTTAATCCCCAAATACTCTCATTATTTTAAACCCACTTCACATAAAGGTAGAACACCCAAGCATTGTAAAACTGAAAAAGGGGGTATTTCCTCTCTCTAAATGCAGAAAACTTATATTAACAGAAACAATTTGGGAGAAAAAGTACAACACTGAAAGTCACCATTTACAATGAAAAAGCTAATGTGCATTGTTACAATGAAAAAGAGAATGTGCACTGCAAACCTGAATGGGTTTTATTCCACACATTATTTCTAAAATGTAGCTGTTCACATTCTGACACAATCCAACCAGCCAGGAAAACGTCTGTGCTTTGCTGTTCTGCCAAGTTACTTTATAGCTTGAGCAGGTATTTCAGTTGCTTCCTGTTAGCTTGAGTGCTGATGTAGCTGAATAAAAACCAGCAGACCAAACTCTTCGCTTGGTGAAATAGTCTTTACTCACCCCACCACCATAGATGCACACGCACCCACCCCTTTCCCCTTCAATGTGATGGCTAATTTTGCTTGGAAATCCTTCTCAGTCTAATCCTAGCGTGGGTGAAGCAAAGCAGATCCCTCTGCCAGTGTTGCTCCTTGGACAGGGTGCAGGAAACAGTTAGTTCCCTTCGCACTGCTTAAGAGGAGGCAGATTATCCCATGTTATTGCCAAATGGGGGAAGTTAAAGTCACAACAAGTGATCATGTGCTTGATAGTTTGTACACATGATGATCACACTTCCTAGTAAACTAATTAGCGTATTTTGGCATGCTTACATCCATAAATGTGTTACAAGATATCTATGCTTACATATATATGAGAGAAATTACCTGCCATCACGAAAAAACACCTACAGCCAGAAAGAACTGAGAAGACAGCGAGCGGTTTTCCCAGTTATTGCCATTAACAAAAAGGTTAAAAAAAGAGCTAAAATTTAGGTATGCCTTGCTACATAGTTGCCTTGCAGCCAGGCAGGAATAGTTTACTAACCTAGTGAACAGGGTAATCCTGTAATCCCTGTGCTGCAACCCAAAACCAAAGTTCCAACAAAACTACGTTGCTAACTCAGAACGGAGGACCATTTGGTTTTCCACAAGATCAGACATACTCATGTCAGTGCTGGACCTTCCCAACGTACTGCTTTGTTGTTGCCTACTAAGATAATGTCTGAAAATAAGATGTGAAAATAAAGGCTTTTTAAAATTCTCATATCAAGAGTTAAAAACCCAGATGCACTCATTCATCATGTCTCAGAACTAAAGCTACCATTATTTATGAGGTTTCAAATAGGAAAGTACACTGGTACAGTAATGAACAAGAAAGTGGATAAAGACTGTCTATTTGATATACACAAGAGTAATAGTAAAATTTGTACTGTGGAATTAAAAGTGATTAAAAGTGTTGTCCTGCATTTTCCTTCAATTACATGACAAGAATAGTAAAAAAATTTTTATTCTGATTTTTTTTTTTTTTTCAATTCTAGAGACCAATATACCCTAAAAATATCTCCACATGATTGGGAAAATTCTACTAATGCCAAACCCTATTGTTTTTCTTAGCATTTGCTAAAAGACACACAAATTTATGGTGACCAGGAAATGTTTACTGTATTTCACATTGCATACTTTTGAGATTAGATGTGGAGCCATGAAGAAAATTCATTCATGGTTACAATTTTCTTGAAATCCTACTGTCCCACAAAACAGTAGTAGCACTGCAGTATGTCTTTCCTCACACATACATATTAAAAACTTCCAGATACAGAGAGATGAGCTCGTTAAAAAACTGAAGACAAGTAAGATGAAGCATCCTGAAATGCTTATTTTCCCATTAATTGTTTTGACATTACAAGATAAAAATCTGTGAAGAGACTTTCACAGCAAAGCAGCGTCTGCAAAGCATTTTGTAGTCTTTACAGATCAGATTTTGGTCTGGTTCCCAAAGACACCACCTATTTTAGTTTGTCAAATAAAAAAAAGATAACTAAATAGCTAAGAAATTAAATCAGCATTAGTGTATACTTAAATTTTTAAGCTCTGAGAACTGTTATAGATGTAATGTCAACCATATGCTTAGTATCTAGCTGAATTATTATCAGTTTATCTAATGGTAATTAAGAATTCCCATGTACATGTTGAAGAAATCTATCTATTTGCATATTGCATAAACCATAGTGCATTATGGCTTAGTCAAAAAAGAAAACCCCATGCATTCATTTTTTTCCTGTCTAAACTGTCCTGTCTCTTCTTTAATGGGAAATGACTTCATATTGTGTGCAGCTTTTTGTCTTACTTTGACTATGTCATACTATGCCTGATCAAGCTATCGTGGAATGTTTATATTTTGTTGTCCAGTCATTCTAATTTCTTATTACCCCTATCAAGAACAATCAATAATTCATTGCAAAAAATGTATGCTTCACATTTGTTGCCAGTAGTTACCCATTGCCATTTAACTAACATGGAGATGGACATAATCCAGTCTTGACAAGTACCCATCTCATTAATGCCTTTTTAATCATCAAGGATGATATCCCTGTCAAGTTCTAGACAAATTATGTCAAAGCACATTCAACACATAAAAGCATCATTCTCTCATACATTTAAATAGGTTTATTCCAGAAATCTGAAGTTAAAGAGCAGTGGGCAACAATATAGGAAAAATATAAAATAAAACATATAAAAGCAAGGGGTTTAGTGACATGTTGAATCACCAAGGGTTTTTTGATTATTTTTGTAGTTATTTTTTTAAGGTTTGCTGAGGTTTTGTTGAGGTTTTCCTCCAATCCCTGTCTTTCCCTGTGTCACAAAAAGCTATGAACCACCACCAGGATTACTGTTTCTTTTCCCTCCCACTGCTGTTGTTCCACTGCCACTGAAAAGCTTCAGCTCTGCTTCTTCCCTTTCGCTTCGCACACTCCTGTCTGACAGCTTCTTCCACAGTGCTGCCTCAGGGCCAGCACAGGGTTCACCAAGAGCACAGCAAGATAGGGGCTATGATTTCAGTTTCAGTGCTAGTTCTTCAGCCAAGGGCAGCAATTGCTGCAAATCCAACTTTAATGATGTAGCTCCAGGCTAAAGCATGTTAAGTATCTGAAGGGGGTTGATATGTGCACAGACTGGTGTGGTGGGTTAACTCTGGCTCAGTCAGGTGCCCACCAAAGCTGCTCTATCACTCCTCAGTTTGACTGGGGAGAGAAAATAAAACAAAAGGCTCCTGGGTCGAGATAAGGATAGGGAGAAATCATTCAACAATTACCACGATGAGCAAAACCGACTTGACTTGGGGAAATCAGTTCAATTTATTACCAATAAATCAGAGTAGGATAATGAGAAATAAAACTAAATCTTAAAACCTCCTCCCCCCCCCCCCCCCCCCCCTTCTTCCCAGGCCTAACTTCACTCCTGATTTTCTCTATCTCCTCCCCACTCAGCAGTGCAGAGGGATGGGGAATGGGGGTTGAGGTCAGTTCATCACACATTGTCTCTGCTCCTCCTTCCTCCCCAGGGGGAGGACTCCTCACACTCTTTCCCTGCTCTGGTATGGGATCCTTCCCATGGGAGATAGTCATCCATGAACTTCTCCAGCACGGGTTATTCCCACAGGCTACTCTTCAAACTGCCCTGGTGTGGGTCCCTCTCACAGGGTGCAGTCCTTCAGGAGCAGACTGCTCCAGCGTGGGTCCCCCACAGGGTCACAGGTCCTGCCAGCAAATCTGCTCCAGTGTGGGCTCATCTTTCCACTGGTCCTGCCAGGAGCCAGCCACAGCACAGGCTTCCCACAGGGTCACAACCACCCCTAGATGCATCCACCTGCTCCAGTGTGGGGTCCTCAATAGGCTGCAGGTGGGTATTTGTTACACCATGGACCTCCATAGGCTGCAGGGTCACAGTCTGCCTCACCATGAGCTGCACCATGGGCTGCAGGGGAAGCACCTGGAGCACCTCCTGACCCTTCTTTTTCACTGACCTTGGTGTCAGCAGATCTGTTGCTCTCCATGTTCTCACTCTTCTCTCCAGCTGCAGTTCCTCCTCTCCCCTCTTCAATATTATCACAGAGGCACTACTGCCATTCCTCATGGGCTTGGCCTTGGCCAGCAATGGGTCCATCTTGGAGCTGGCTAGCTTTGGCTCTGCCAGACATAGAGGAAGCTCCTAGCATCTTGTCATAGAAGCTACCCCTGTAGCCCCTCCAACTACAACAAACTTTGCCACACAAACCTAATACAACTGGGTCAGCACTAGCGGAACTAAAAGGTGCAGCAAAATGCTCACACACAACTTCAGAGAACTCAGGAAACCTTAAAAGGAGTGTTCACCAGGGCTAACCTCAGTCAACTGAGTTTTGTCTCCCTTAACTTCCTCTAGAAATAATGAAAGAAGAGAGCAACTCAGCAGGAACCTAACTTTGATCCTTTGAATCAGCCCTGGAAAAACTTTTCTGCCATTAACTACAGCGAAGATTAGCCTTTTTCAATACCTCCCTTTTGTCTCTATTCAGCTCATGCAAGCAGACTTTGAAAGTTTATAATTTGGCAAATTAATAATGAAAGACATACCCCTGACAAAAAGACCACCTGCTCTTAAATTTCAAGGCTGTGCTCCCAATTACGGATGTCAGTAGATAAAACCAATAATAATAAAAGTTGCTGGAATTATTTTAAATGTAAGACATATTTTGTCCTCATGTCATTTCTGGAAAACTGTGCAACCATTTTTTCTGACACTTTGAAAAAATATTAAAAACAATAATTCAGCTATAACGAAAAATTTAAAACACACATGTAAACGAGTGGCAAATTACCATGCCTCTAAATACATGCCATACTGGAGAAAAAAAAATGCAGGGATTTACTGAGGATTATTACACACTAAATTATAAGGTCATGCAACATGGAGGAGTCATGCAGAATGATCCATTCACAGGGGTCAGTTTGCAGCACTATTAAATGTTATCATCACTAAGCACATACAGTATTTTTTGACTTAAACTCTTACCTTCAGAAAGGAAACTAAAAAATGCAAAGGCTGAAAACTCTGCTAAATGTCCATCCTCAAGATTTGTCCCAATAAAAACATGTCCCTCCCCCATCAAAAAAGCACCCTCCATAAAGCCCCCAAAGCTACCCCTCCTCATTTCGCCCCTGCCCCACAAAATAGGAATAGCATTGCAGAAACAAACACTAATTTATCCACATTTCATCAGATGCTCTTTTGGTAAAAAATTTATACCTTGGTTACTGCTGTTATCACAAGATGAGACCATAAATATACTCAGACCATACAAAATTGTTACTTAATCCTTAATTTCAGCAGTTTATGTATTCAGAAGTTTAACCAGGTAAGTGCATTTCATGAAGACATGCTTTTTATTGTTTTTCTAAATGGATTAACTGACCACATTGTAAAGCTTTCATTACAAAAGTCTCTTAACATTTTAAGATCTTAAAAACGTATTTTCAAAAAGCTGTCTAGACTAATCAAGATAAAGCAAGACAAACTCACAACTGAAGGAAATTTCAAATACTTTTCAATCCTTTTCTATATGCCACTTGTTTCAGTAAAGTGCAACTAAGACATAATTTGACTTTTCTGATAATATCTGATGAAAGAATCTTTCTATTACCTATGGCTGGCATTTGGAAAAGTTCACAGGGGAGCTGATAGCCAAGTGGTAGCTTTAATGTATTTTTATTTTTTGAAACATTAAAAAGAGTAACATTGTTAATACATTCATATTCACTGAAGGCTTCTAGGCATGCCTTTGAAATAAGATTTTGAACATCTGTCAGAGGAGTAAACTCTTCTCCTCACTAACACTATAACTGGAATTCTACCACTCTGGCTTTCTGATTATCATCCATAACTCCCCCTTGCCTCCATGAGAAATTATAACCCCTTTTCACACACAAGCTTTTCCAAATAGAAATATTACTTTCTTTTATTTCACAAAGATCAAGAGAAAAAGAAAATCCAGTGAAATATGTTGATACTAAAAAAAAATAATAAACTCTAAAGAATTCCTGGTTTTCCAGGTATCGCCCCTTTTGATGTTTGTTAGGTTCCATCCACTGAATTTAATAGCATTGAATTAACATATTCGAGAAGAGAATTTGGCTAAGAGTGGTCAGAAAGTATGGCTGTAGGTCAATATTTAGAATTCTCTGCCAAGGGCAACAGAGTGTTGAATATTATAAACATCCTGCTGGGCTCCAGTGTTGCTGTATGCCAAGTTGTTCTCTTCCCACATATGGGCCATAAACCTCTGGAAGCAGAGGTGGCAATCTGGGGCTTTAAAGCAGCTTATGATAGTTAGCCACTGAATGCCCCATTGATGGGGCAATTAATTCCTTTTACTCCTTCTAAAAAAGCTCAGCTTTCTCGCATGGTCTCCTAGCATAATGGATGCCATACATATAAAATAATGTTCCCACACATCAGATTTCTAAAGTTATTCAGCTGTCTCAGTGCCTAAGGGGATTTTCAAAAGCACCGAGTAATTTAACATTTATTGATTTCAATGGAGGTAAGCATTCACATGATTACCTGCATCTGCAAGTATACTAACATCTATAATTTAAGTGAACTTATAATGAGATCACCTAAATGGATACCCCAATCTTGTCATTGCTAGTGGTGTGACTTCCAAAGATGCTGAGTCTTTGCAAATCCAAGTGACTCAGAGCTTTGTAAATGCTCAGCACTTCTGAAAAAGCAGGCTCTAAGCACACCTGCCCTAATCAGTAGAGGAAGGCTACCTTTGATCAAGTATGCCTGATACAGCATGTTTATTTAAAGTGCTGAAGTATCATGCACTGTATACTGAGAAAATCTGCCTAAACAGGAGGCTAAGGGGCCCTTCTGCTTTCATTCAAAACTTATGACATTCCAGGAGCTGCGTTTAGGTAGGTGAGAAGAACAAAAAGCTATTCATATTTCAAGGATCCTTACCATATACATCAGAAACCAGAAGGTTTCAACTAAGTTGCCTTTAAATACTTGTCTTTGCCAAACACAATGTAGCCTTCATGCTGTCCTACTTTTTGAAGAAATGGGACCAAAGGTACAAATACATTTTTGTGAAATCTACTTTGGAATTTATTTACAGCTGCTTGGAAAATTAGCTGGCACGTCACTGTCACCCAGCTTTCAAAATGATCTTGTTATTCATATAGCAAGAATTTATTGTACTCTAGACCATCCTGATGAAGTAGAAGTGTCTCTAAACACTACAAATAGCTAGTGTCAAAGGACTGAAACAGAGCAGGGTGGCGAGAAACTCAAGCACATAGAAGAGTCTGGCAGGGAGGTTAAAGACTACCATTTCTTCAAACAGTCTCACCTTTGAGGTATACTTTTAACTTAGGTTCTTCAGTGAGTTCTCAACCCTAGCCGAAAGTGGAGCTCATTGCAACAAATGACCTAACAGTCCATCCTAGAAGAAAGTTTCTCATTAAGTTGCGGAGATCATAAAAGCATATTTCTTCATCACTCAGCGTGGAAATCTATAATAGAGAACAGATTTAAAAAGATGGAGAAAAAGTTCTGTCTTATTAAAGTAGTCTTCATTAGCACAAGTGTAAGATACAGAATAATAGCAGTATTAGCTATATGGTGCTTTTTTTTGTAAGTAGGCTAAAAAGGTTGAAATAAATATTATAAATACAATTTTGGTTAGGACACATAAAGGGGAAATTAAGACATTAATAGAATCAAGACTAAAAAACTGACCTTTAGATTTCACTGCCAGAAAACAATTTCAAAGGCACAAAATACAAAAATACAATAACATGCTTCAAACTGTCTTGTAGGTGAGCACAATTTAGGCACATCTCAGTTCTGCCCTTGAAAACTTCCAGACTCAGATTTTTGAACCTCACTGGTTACGCCTGAATTTGAATCCACGAAAACCTTGAGACCAAGGTTGGATAGCAGAATTTCTCAAGTGCTTTTATACTGCAGACTATGCCTTAACATAGCATTATATTTCTTAAACATATATCCTTCCTTTCATAGGCATAGACAACTTTCCTTTTCCATTCACAAGTCATATAATACCTTTTCAATGACTATATAATTGCGTGCATAAGAAAGCAATATTGGCAATGTGGTTTTGTCTTCCTTTTAATGAAATTTTAGAATTGAAAATGAGGAGGACAGTTAAAGCCATACTATTAGCTAGCTCTCTAAGCATCAAATACTTGTCATATACTTTCGCGACCACCAATAACTAGTGAACCACAAAGTGAAAACCTCTACGACGCAGTGGAAAGTCAAGATAAAAGCAGGCAAACAGTGAGTTTTGCTCATTTCACTTTACTACTCAAACAATTTTTAGCACTGTTGCCTTAAATCTACAGAATATACAAGGACTAATACAATAGCAAGTGACTGCAAAATTCTAAAACTAGCTGGGGGTGCAGGGGGGAGAGGAGAGCAAGGGGGAGAATGGGTAAATGTGAGAGACAGAAACTGTTTTCAAGTTTCTGATTAGCCAGATTCCAGAGATTCTTTAGTCAGAGAAAATATTTTAAGATGCAACTATACAAAGCTCTCCAACAACACTATCATTTGTTTTAGGAACGGCTACTCTTTTCTATGAAATGCCTACATAGTTAAGGTTTGGTTGTTGGGAGGTTTTTTAAGGAGAGGGGTGGGTTATTTGGGTTTTTTTAAACACCTATTTAAAATAATAATCAAGGAATGTTTTTTGCAGTTATAGGAATAATTTTTATAATGTGTTTCTATAATTAAAAAGCCCCAACAAAATAATACCTGTTCAACTGCCACTGAAAGCTTTTCAATTGATGTTAGTTAGATTTGTCTTTTAAATCCCAGCAAAAGAATTCAGAGGAACAGAAATACTGGAATTTCTTAAAGATGAGCTAAATAAAGCTTTTGCCCTTGAAGCAGACTAAGGTTCTTTCTAATTCAGAAGAGTTTTATAGAGCCAGGTTTTCCAATTTCTTCCTTTAATAGATTCAGGATTTATTTCCTTGGTTGTTCAGCATTCTTTCTATTTTCCAGTTAGTCTTCTTTGCTTGCTTAGCCACACGCAGACAGCTATTGATACAGTACAACTGTAGGTTTCTGCACAACATAGTCCAGACAATAAACACTTAACAGTTATCTCTAGTTCAGGCTATAGCTAGAAACAGAATTATACCCCTTCTCAATGTTCAGTTCCCAGAACTCAGCTGGAAACTGAGCCAATGTAATCTCAAAGCTCTCTAAAATATCTGCGTTAACACTAAATTAGATGGACAGAAGCTGAAGTAACCTGAACAAGATGTTTCCTGAGCAAAGCCAGTTTCACTCAGGTCTGAACCCCTACAAAGTTTTATTCAAAGTAGTTGTTTCTTGTTGCCAATAGTTTGCATAAATTTGATGCCAGCTGGCAAAACCCAGCCTGTCACCTCAGTAAAACCACCTTCCCAAACAACACAAGCCTCCAGCAAAACGTCACTACTGACAAACTCCAATTGAGAACATATGCCCTCAGCTCCTCTGACACTGTTCTTTCCCAGTATAGCACCTTTCTCAGCATGGACGCATGGCACTGGAAAAGCAGCCAACTCTGCATATGTTCCAGTAATACAGCAACGTTGGCAGCTGTGGGCTGGCAAGTCTTGGAGCCTCACACAGACCAACACAGGAATATAAGAGCTGGGGATTGCATTTTAGGATTTTAATTAAAATGAATATAATTTTTTTGAGGCTGAAATTCCTCCTCTGTACCTTCTTTTGTACCTGATAAATCAAGAGGGAGGGAATTTTAAGAGGAAGGACTAAGAGGAGAAATAAAATAGGTCCTTATCTCTGAGGGAGACAATGTGCTTAGCAAAAACGCAGCCATTGCAGCTTAGCAGTTACATTCTAGCTTGTTGTACGATAATTCGAACTGACGAGGTAATTTATACCTTGGCTTCTACAGAATAGAGAGGGAAACATGATCACTGGTTTCATTACTTTTAGATGACTAAGATTTCATTACTAAATAAACTGAGAACTGTTTTAGTTGTGAAACAAAAGATGCTAAATACGAAAATTTAGTATTTAATTTTGGAACCCCCGCTTTTGGAAAAAAAATACAAACCAAGCAGACCAGCACAAACATGAGCAGCATATCCTATATATTTCAGTATGCAAAGAAACATTTTCTTTGTCAGACCTGTGCACATAAAGATATGCATAGTGTGTGGTCAAAGCACTTTCCATTCCTGTGGGATAAACAGTATCAGCCAAATTAAACTAGACAGGATGACTTTGCAAGACTTGACCCAGACGACAGCCCGTTTTCAAGCTGTACTGTGGCAGCATGCTGCAGATAACACACCTTTGGGAATGATACAGCACATGCTGCTTTCACACAGGTTGGTCTCTGTGTACCAAAGACCAAGGAGGAAAACCACTTAAATCTCTAGGTGAAAGCAGGTTAATAACTTTCCCTGTCCTTGCACAAGTATAATTTGAAAGGGGGAAGAGATGAGCATGTGGGAGGACAGCAGGCAGGTTCACCAGATCCTTAGTAATGGCTTATTACCCAAAAGTTTTGAACTGAATAGTGACCTTTGTCTCAAGCAAGCACATTCCCATTCAATAGTAAGGAAAACAGCAAACACGTCGCAGTAAATGCAAGAGTTCAGCAGCAGTACTGGGTTAAGATCATGACTTACAAGCACAAGGTAAGTAGGTTTTTGAAATTGAAAGCAATTAAATTATTTGCATGTTTATACAGTAACATTCATTTTTGGAAGGGCTTTTCCTGGGTCACTGGAAAGGAGGCATTTGAATAACAACCCCTTAGATTTTAATCACACACTAGCTATTCACAACTATGTCAGGTGGCTGAATGTAAAAAATAACCAATGATCATTAAAAATAGATTTTTACTCAGAGAAAAAGAGGAAAAGATACAACTCTTGTACTTTAATAAATCCAGCTCCTGTTTAATACACAACCAAACAAATGAAAGGTTCTAGTTCTTGGTTTACAAAAATTGAACAAGTAATTTTGCTGCTCAAGGGACAGTATCTCAGTAGACATCTGGAGAACCTACTGATTAATTAATAGATTCATTAATTAGACAGCTGTAGTGTTAAAAGAGAATTTAATTGTTCGGATTAATAACCCTACTAATTAGTCCTAAGAAAATCATCATCAACCCATAGAGTTGAGAAAATGCTGACTTCCTAAATGCCCATCTGCATGATTAACTTCATGTTTCTGAAACATGTTAGCTAACTATTGACTGACTTACAAGACTGTATGTGCTGTGGGAACATCCAGAGCAACTCTAAAAGTGGTGATATTTCTGGTCTCTAGCATATATACCACTGGAAACAAATGCTGTTAAAAATTATTTGCCTAT
Organism: Athene noctua; assembly: GCF_965140245.1. Classification (NCBI taxonomy): domain Eukaryota; kingdom Metazoa; phylum Chordata; class Aves; order Strigiformes; family Strigidae; genus Athene; species Athene noctua. The sequence continues at coordinate 74,726,502 of NC_134037.1, forward strand.
TTCTTGACTCTGAAGTACAGCACCAATGTGGGAATCTGAGAAAAACAATTATAAACACTAAGCCTGTGAGAAGATACATAAAACATGAGGCAGACTCTGAATATTACTTAATTTAAAATCATCAAAGTATGCAGTCGATATACAACAGCAAAGAGAAGCCTATGCAAAATCATGACAGGGATGCAGTGTTTGTGAAAAACCTTATTTGTCTTGTCTCACCAAGATGGGCATATCCCTTTCGACAAAAGAAAAAATTGTAATTGTACGAGGCATTTCATATGAACCGTAATCATCTACAATGTGTGACAGCCAGATTAGAGTGTTGTCTATCAATGAGCTAAAGACCTCATTTCAGAATGTTCCTGTCATCATAGTTGAATCTGACGGTATGTCTATACGATGTTAAATATGTTAGAAGTTCCGATACTGGTTTTCCTCCTTTGTGTCTAAGTTACCCAAATCTGTAGCGAAGACAGTACATCAAGGGATATTGTGAAAATAAATTAATGAACTCTGTGAAGCACAAAGATGGTTCGCTGACATTCACCTTAAAAGCCCACAGAGAAATGAATAGTTTTGCATTAAATATAGTTTAATTAGCACACAAAAATGTACTAGGGATATAGTGAGGGAAAAGTAACATTTTGCACATCACGCATCGCATGTGATGAAAAAAGTTTATGACCAGCTGAAAAAAAGGTATCTATGAAATAGCATACACGTGGAAGGAAAGGAGAAAGGGTAAAGAAGTTAAAATCACACAGGTAGCAATAACTTGATATTTTCTCAGTTTCAAGTGCTTATTTCTGCAACCATAATATTCTCTTTCTACATTCCTGAATTCTTTAGCTTATTAAGTCTTTGTATGCTGTTTATTTTTTTTTGAAAACTAGGTGTATTGGCAAAGCCTGAGATTAAAGAAACCACTCCACAGCAAATTCTAAAAGCTACTTCAAGAAAAATTCAGAGGTGCCTGGCAGAATCTCAATGGGGAAGAGATATCAATATTTTTTAAATCCTACTGCATCACTTTATGCCCAACTCCCTCTGGCCCAGGAAGTCAAAGAAATCTCCTCATAAATGTGCATAACATTATTGTAATAGATTACATGACAACAGGAAAGAAATCTAATTTATAACTCAAGTAAAATTATCATTTAAATATATGGGATACTTGTCTCATTGTTAGTTTTCTTCAGGGTGTTTATTTTACCTGCAATGTAATGCTTGGATATTACTATCAAAACCAAAATTCCTTCTCAGAAATATGTAAAAATTCTGCAGTTGTGTGATAAAATCAGAAGTTTCTTAACAGAATACTGAACAAGTAAATTCAGCTGATACTTGCCATTAACTTCAGTACTACCATGTAGCTGCATACTTGAGTGTACTGTGAGCCCAGGGATTCCAAAACACATTAGATCTCATCAAGAACTTAATCTGCAGAGTGAGAACTGAATAAAGGGTGGGAAAGGTGCTTAAAGAAGCCTTCTGAGACCGCTTGGGTAAGGATGGAGTAGAAGGAAGTTGTAGTGTCTTGAACCTGGCTGGACTCCAGGTACCCACCAAAGCTGCTCTATCACTCCCCTCCTCAGCTGGACACGGGAGAAAAAATATAACAAAAGGCTCATGTGTTGAGATAAGGACAGGGAAAGATCACTCACAGGCTCAACTTGAGGAAATCAGATTAATTTATTACCAATCAAATCAGAGTAGGATACTGAGAAAAAAAACCAAATCTTAAAAACACCATACTCACAGGCCCTGGTCCTCATAAGGGACTTCAACTACCCCAATATCTTTTGGAGGAACAACACAGCGGAGCATAAGCAATCCAGGAGGTTCCTGGAATATGCTCGTGATAACGTCCTTCTCCAAGTGACAGAGGAACCAACGAGGAGAGGTGCTATGCTGGACCTTGTTCTCACCAATGAGGAGGGGCTGGTGAGGAGTGTGAAGCTCAAGGGGAGCCTTGGCTGCAGTGACCATGAAATGGGGCAGTGAGAAGAGCACACAAGCAGCTCACTACCCTGAACTTCAGGAGAGCAGACTTTGGCCCTGTCAGGGATCTGCTTGGCAAAGTAGCATGGGATAAAGACGTGGATGGAAGAGGGGCCCAAGAAAGCTGGCTAATACTCAAGGCTCATCTCCTCCAAGCTCAGGAGCAATGCATCCCAACAAAATCAGGTACCACCACCAGGAGGCCTGCATGGATGAACAGGAGCTCCTGAACAGATTCAAACACAAAAAGGAAGCTTACAGAAGGTGGAAGCAAGGACAGGTAGCCTGGAAGGAATACAGAGAAACTGTCTGAGAAGACAGGGATCAGGTTAAGAAGGCCAAAGACCCAATAGAATTAAATGTGTCCAGGGACATTAAGGGCAACAGAAAGTCTTCCATAGGTACATTGGTGATAAAATCCTGCCAGCAAACCTGCTCCAGTGTAACCTCCTCTCTCTCCACAGGTCCTGCCAGGAGTCTGCTCCAGCACGGACTTCCCATGGGATCACAGTCTCCTCTGGGCACATTCACCCACTCTGGCATGGGGTCCTCCATAGGCTGCAAGTGAATCTGCTCCGGTACCTGGAGCACTTCTTAGCACAGAGGCACTACCACCATTGCTGATGGGCTCAGCCTTGGCCAGCATTAGCTCTGCTGGGCATGGGGGAAGCTTCTAGCACCCTCCACCCCCAGTACCAAAACTCAGCCACACAAACCTAGTTCAGAAGTGTTTCAGCTTTTGTACAACTTGAAAACAAATAGTGTAGTAATAATAGAGAGGTTTTGTAGAAAAGTGTGGTTTTGGCAGAAAGAATGGTCAATATACAGTTATAGTTGCAAGATTAGAAAGTATAATGGGCAGTAGCTGATCTGTGACATCTGAGATCTCACATATAGAAATTATACCATTCCCCACACTCATATGTAATATATGGGCCATCTTGTTTCTTCCCAGCCTGTGTCTGTTAAAAAGGTAATTGAACCCTTAACTAGTGATTAAGAACTTGGTACTAAATCTTTGCTCTCCACAATTTGCCTATCACCTTCCAAAAGCATATGCTAATAATGTGGTAAATGGAGTTAAATCTGGTTGGCGGATGGTCATGAGTGGTGTCCCCCAGGGCTTGGTGTTGGGGCCACTCCTGTTTAACATCTTCACTGATGATCTAGACAAGGGGATCAAGTGCACCCTCAGTCAGTTTGCAGACAACACCAAGTTGGGTGGGAGTGTTGATGTGCTCGAGGGTAGGGAGGCTCTGCAGAGAGACCTGGACAGGCTGGAGCCATGGGCTGAGGCCAACTGGAGGAGTTTCAATAAGGCCAAATGCCGGGGGCTGCCCTTGGGCCACAACAACCCCCAGCAGCGCTACAGGCTTGGGGAGGAGTGGCTGGAGAGCTGCCAGTCAGAGAGGGACCTGGGGGTGTGATTGACAGCTGGCTGAACAGGAGCCAGCAGTGTGCCCAGGAGGCCAAGAAGGCCAATGGCATCCTGGCTTGTGTCAGCAATAGCGTGGCCAGCAGGGACAGGGAAGGGATCTTACCCCTGTAGTCGGCCCTGGTGAGGCTGCTCCTCAATTCCTGTGTTCAGTTTTGGGCCCCTCACTACAAAAAGGACATTGAATGACTCGAGCGTGTCCAGAGAAGGGCAACAAAACTGGTGCAGGGTCTGGAGCACAGGTCCTAGGAGGAGCGGCTGAGGGAACTGGGGGTGTTTAGTCTGGAGAAGAGGAGGCTGAGGGGAGACCTCATCGCCCTCTACAGCTCCCTGAAAGGAGGTTGCAGAGAGCTGGGGATGAGTCTCTTTAACCAAGTAACAAGTGATAGGACAAGAGGGAATGGCCTCAAGTTGTGCCAGGGAAGGTTTAGACTGAATATTAGGAAGCATTTCTTTCCAGAAGGGGTTGTTAGGCGTTGGAATGGGCTGCCCAGGGAGGTGGTGGGGTCCCCATCCCTGGAGGTGTTCAAGAGTTGCGTTGACATAGCGCTGAGGGATATGGTGTGGTTGGGAACTGTCAGTGTTAGGTTAATGTTTGGACTGGACGATCTTCAAGGTCTTTTCCAACCTTGATGATTCTCTAACAGAATTATAGGCCAGACCATGTTAGAGCACTTTGTTGAACTCTGCAATGCTGACACAATTTCTTAGGGTTACAAAGAAAGCAGGGAAGAGGAAAAAAAGAAGTAATTAACTCCACAGTCTGTGACAAAGGCATCCATCCACTGTTCTACCAACCAATTCCTTGCCCTAACAGAATTATCTGTTTAATCCAATTACTGTTTCATACAAAAAAAAAATACAGGTAGCACAACAGAGACCACAATATCAAGAACTTCTCCATTAAAGATATTTGTCTACTTGATTTAGCAACTTGTTTTAATTTTATTGCACAGTTCTCAAAACAATTGGAACTACTTGAAGAAGTCCTCTGGATAATCTGAAAAGAAGAAAAATGAATCAAAGAAAATAAGATGGGTCATGCAGTGGAATAAAGGAAAAAAACCCCACATTATTCCAGGCTTCTTTTATACCAGATGTATAGAAAACAGTAAATGATTGTTTTTACTGACAGAAAAAGAACCAAGTTCTGTACATGACTTAAGAAGCAAGTCCAAAATACAGCAAAATATGTTCAAAGGAACATCATGTTACAGGAAATCACTTTCCTGCCTTCTGTAAGTACTCTAAGAGTTAACAAAAACCCTTTAGACAAAGCCAAACATCAAAACCTATGGTAAGGTAAAGTTCTCTAAGTAGATTTACTTCAGAGATAAAACCCACAAAGTCCTATTACATGGTGTTAGAGAAAGACAGATATCTATTTAGTTTGCTGTGGCTGCAGTCAATAAATGTATTTCATCACTGCTGCTGCCAAAACAGTCTGTACGGAAATGTTTCTGACAAGTGTAAAGAGAACTAAGAGAAATTGAATGACTTACTGTTTGCATTACATTAATAACTGAAGTGTCTGGAGAAAGATGGAACCAAGTGGGATCATCTAGTTAAAAATAATCATCAGTATTGCATTTTTTTAAATAACCTTTATCCATAAATTATATTGTGACTTTTTGTACTACTTTTTCCTCTGCATTTGACACCCTTTCCTCCTGATGCCTATTTAAGAAAGTATCATACCACCAATGATTCTGTTTACCTGACACAAAAAAATCTCTAATGTAACAGTTAACCAAATCATACATTTAAGTTGCAAACATCAGGTAGAAGTAGTTTATTTTCTCAGCATGGAAGAGCCTACAGAAAAGAACATATTGAACCAAACTACTGCAATTAAACAAACAGCACAGGAGCACTATAGGTGACTTAAGTAGCACCTCCATGGTTCTTTACCTTTCCCTTTTTCCTTCTGTTTTTTGGCATTTTTAAAACATATATAAACTATGGTGGTACAGATCAATTCAATTGAGAGACTTTTTCTTCCCTTTCAACTGAAGTAACAGGAGAGAAACCTTGAACTTCTAGCTATGTTGAAGCATAACTACATTCAGCCTTCAGTAAGTGGTCAGCATCAGCAGATGACAGGTGATCTGTAAACCAGTAGACTAAGGTAAAGTTAAATGTCCTTGCTACTATTGCAAATGCTTTCTGTAATGACTTTTTTTAAAAAAAAAAATCTATAGAAAATATTGCTTACTGCTACAGTTGAAGTTACTGGAATATCTCTTGTAGCTGAACTAATTATTATTAAAACACTCTCTCCTTAAGTTGCTTATAACATTATACTGTATTAAGAATAGCAAAGTGCCATAAAATCCAATTCCCCAATCCAACAAACATGTATTTATTTCAAGATATGCTAATTTTTATGATGATAGAATATACAACAAAGGAAAGTAAGTTTATATGTGGGGAAAACAATAGTCACCCCCCCCCCCCAAAATTTAAAAGACCAAACAATCTGGAAACACGTAACTGAGGACTGGAGTTCTACTGTATGGGAAGAAGGAAATGTGAGCCAATATGTTTTTATACCTGTGTGTGACCATAACAAAGGTCTTGTGACACCACTATATTTAAATGCGATTCTCACTTCTTCATTTAGATACTAGTAGTGGAAAAAATAGTTTGGTTTTTTTTTCTTGTTTTTTGTTTTTAATATGCATGTCAGTCAAATAGTTTAGAGTGCCAAAATATATGTGTCCAAATCAGCCTGCTGTCTTTGTCAAGAACTCAGAGAGGATATGAGCATGTTGCCAACTTCTACAACACTGTCAGAAGTCCTATCAGCACCTTTTTCTTTTTCTCTAACGGGTATCGTTAAGCAATAATCCAATGAGCATCCACTCTTGAATAATGTGTTCTTTGTAGCTGGGCAAAAAGCTTAAAAACACAAAACTAGACAAAAATTAATTTCAGGAGAACTGAAAGAACCTGACTTGATCTCATGATTTTCAGTCATTTTCCTTATTTCTTTTTTTGAGTGGTAATACAGCTGTGGTGGGCTGGAAGAGAAAATAAAGGGCTGCTGTACTCTCAGCAAGATCTGTGGATGGAAATCCCCTAAACCCAGTCAGGAAGGAGTTGAAGTAATTAAGAGTCACCATCAAGAGGACATGTACCACCAAGCTGAACGTGTCAGTCTCCAGTATGTGTCCCTTGTGCAGATGGAAAAACACGACAGCTCCTCACTCCATACAGCACAAGATATATTTACTGCAGAATCTGCTGTGTCCCTTGTAGATAAGAATGAGGGTGATGAACCAAGTCAGGTTTTTGTGCAGATGTCTAAGCAGGCCTCTGCAGCAAATACCTTTCACTGCCTAGAACTGGATTCAATTGGCTTTACTGCTTGACCAGAACTCCTATTCCCAAGAACACAAATGATATTTTTCTAGCATTAGCATGTGATGATTTAGCAATACTATTGTTCACTACGATTTAGATGCAGATCTATTACACATACCTATATATATGACACTTAATTTTTTCTTTTAAAAGGAACATAGTCATACTCATTGACATTATACAGTTCCTGGTTCCCAAAGAAGCCATGGAGAATGGAACTGAAACACCATCAGTAAGTCATAAGCAGAGTATCCATTCTCCCCCATTCACATCATCCTCACGGCATGAATTCTCCATGTTCTGGGCAACAAATCTGGCCCTGGTAAAAAGTAATACACCCTTCCATATTTTCACTTTTTTTTTTTTTAACATAGTGTATCCCAGGCATTTAACTACCACCTCATGGTTTTTGATAAATAAAGCTTTAGAAAGACTGTAACTCTTGTGCAATGGATTATCTCAAAAGTTCCATGTCTTTCCATGGGACTTTGTCAAGGTATGTCAATAGAAAATAAATAAAACTGCACCATAAACAAGAACATCTACATCTCCACAGTGCATAGAGTTCATTTCATGTGCACACCAAGTATAACCATGCTTTCACTGCGTGCTCCACCTTCAGATCACAAATGCATGAAAATATTTAAAACTATCATAAAAAGTAACACTTACAGTTCTTTAATGCTTGCATTTCTCATTTTCAAGGCAGGGGGGCAGCCTGCATTGGCACTTTTGTGAAAAAGTGCAGTATTTTTCATGGCTCTGCAATATAGTGTATTACAGGGTATCTTATACTGGACCTTATCAATCAAATCAAGGAAGTGTACATCAGTGTAACACAGATACAATTCCTTCTAGATTCATCTCCACCATGTAAGGGACTGTCTTTGCATATTTGCATTGTGTATTTCTTGGAAAACACCAAACCGAAGAGAAAAACCACACTACCAAAAAAATCTGTCACCACAACAGCTTGGCTTTTAGGAATAAAGCAGATGTTCAAATGAGGGTCACAAATATCCAACATTTAATTCTTTATTCCCTTTTTAACAGTCTGAAGTTACATGATTCTTGATAAATAAGTAGTAATAAAGAAAAAAACACACTGGGGAGAAAAGGTATTGCAGTGAAAAAAGTTCTGAAGCAACTATTACATTTAAAAGCAGTTGCTCTGGATTTATTTCAGTTCAACTGTGGACAGTATTAAACCCACTGGAGTCCTCTACTTCTTGCCATAAATTTCAGTCTCTACATCTGCAAATTAGCTTGCTGCTGAAGTACAAATAATGAGATTTACAGTACATGGGAAGGTAGCAACAAACATTTCAAAGGCCCTTGAATCAGCAAAACTGATCTTTTTGGGGGGGAGCTACTAAATGATATAACAAAAGTGAATAGAAGACATCTGAGTATAATTTCAGCCCTTTACATTTTCACAACTAAGAATTTGGCAGAACATTTCTTTCCATTCGGGTAGCAGATAATACATGTAAATCTTTCATAATACTTGCACCAAAATATTATATTACTCCAAATACTACGACTGTTAAGCCATGATAATATGCTGTATCCTAGGGGATTGGTGAGTGTTGCTACTTTAGGGTATTTTTCTCCCTCTCAGCAAATCACTGTTTTCCATTTGATGTCATCTCTCTGTAGGACATCACACTGTTCTGAGAATGGTAGCCCAGGATGGTCCCAGGTTCTGCTCCACTCCTCTGATTAGAGCTCTTTAGTGTTTTCTACACTCATACTTTTAGTGTTGTTCATGCAGTTCTGTACTACCCATCAAAAGATACTGCTCAAACCACACACGCAAACAACCTGCAGACAACACACCCCAACCCAACAAAACATTCTTACAGCTCCATGTTTCCACGTTTTGTTTTGCTCCGTTTAGTTCTGTTTTTTGATTCTCCCCTTCATTTTGTGCTTCTCACACTTTGGAAAAGCACGATGCAAAAACTATTTTAACAGGAATTCTTAAATCCTCTTAAAATTTTAATCTCTCTCTTCCTCCGGCACTGGCAATCCTTTTCCCCCTGAAGTAGGATGATGGCTATTCTTCATATTGCAGCATGCAGGCAAGGAAAAGGATGGATGGATTTACAGAGAAATCATCCTATTTCTGTACTACATATTCCCATTCTATAAATTACTGTAATAACTTATTCTTAGAGCAGTAACTCACAGATTAAAATGAACAGATACATACAGTCAATTCCAGGTAAAATACAGCATGTAAATTTTAGTTCTGAAATACTTAAAAATCTAGGGTGCCCTGTATGTCTGAGCTGATTTGTGATGACATGAGAAAGTAGGTCCAAACCAGGAAGCATGTCTGAAATCAAGCAATGTGCCACTGTGAAAAGTGCTGCCAACAGTGGCTGCAAAAGCATTCATACAGTGGTCATAGGATTTCTATGTAAACAACCCTCTCAACTGAGCTGGCTCATAAGCAACTGACTGACAGCTTGCTGCCTTTAATGAACTGGAAAACTACATTTCCTGCCTCTGCAGATTTGGGCAAGTTCAGCTCTGTGAGAAATCATGAGCTGCTTTCCTTACCTTTGCCCTCTCCATCATCCTACTCCTTTCAATAGCCCACTCTGGGTAATTAAAGAGACAAAGGCTTGTTTTGCATTTTGAAAGATTTTCTTGACTCCTAAGACCTATCACTTTATCTTCCCTGTACCTTTGTGTCATTCAGACAGAAGATTCCGATATGTTTGGAAACTACAAGGCCCCACTAAAAAAAGCTTTTATTCCCAAATGAAACAGGGTCTTCCTTCTTAAAATATGTTTCTATTCATTAGCAAGATGACATTTTTCCACAAAATCTGCATCTACAGAATGGAGCATCTCTCAGTCATAGCATGAACACCCTACAAATAACCATGCTGACCCAGGATGGGGTCATGGAAAAAAAAAAAATGCAGGGGGGTGACAGGAAAGCTGTTTCCTGCACCAGGCACTGCTAAACTGGATGAGGAGAATACGGCAATTCTTCCTTGCTGTGAAATTAGTCTCAGTTTAGAGCTGACTAAATGCTGCAACTTTACTGTGCAGCAAGAGTCTAAAGTTCATATCCCATTCTATCTTTTTTGTAAATTTGCTTTTAATTTCTATTCTCCATCCTCCTTCACTTCATCAGTCTTCTCCAGCCCAAAAAACATATTTCCAGATAGGTGTGCCTGATTCCCTTCTGGCAGCCCCTCCACGGAGCACATCTCTGCAGTGGCTGGAGTAAGGTTTTTCCTCTGCTTCTGACACTTCTCTTGGAGATGGAGAACTTTGCACAAGAGCTTGCAGAGGGTCACTGTAATCCTTGCAGACAGTTTCACAGCTGCCAGAGGAGGAGAAACACTATTTCTGCTGAAGGTTTCTGAATTTGTACCCTGACACAAGAATAAAAGTAGAACCTTCCCCTCCTAATTGCTGCAACCTTGAAGCCTTTGAGTTCTAGGTCACCGGGCCTTGGGCTACACAGCTCTAGATCCCATGACCCCCACCAGTAGTTTCCTAATCCTGCTGGTGCACGGAACAGCCATTCCCTCCAGAGGCCCTGTGATATCTGCTGAAATACCTGCTTCATTTTTTATTCTGTAAAGTATCCATTAAAGAAGCACTCAAAAAACCAACCCACAAAATAAATTTACATTTTTTTCCACTTAAAAGCACACAGCATTTGTACAACTTCTGTTCTCATTTGGAGTAACATAGTAACATGTTTTACAGGGAGAGGAGGGTGCATTTAAACACCAGTATGCCCAGTGTATCCTATGACATTTACTTTTCTCTATCAGTTCCAAAGAAAACACACTATACCACTACCCAACAGAAAGTGGAAAAAAGTATATCTCATCTTGAGTCTACATTTGCAACCCTGCCAAACTAAACATAATCAAGAGTAACCGAACACTACTACTTTCATCATAACCCAACGTTCTTCCCTCATATGTCCTTACTCCTTTAGCACACACAAGGACAAGAACTTCAGGATTTTTTTAGCTTTTTGTGCTCTGCTTCATCCCTAGAAATTAAATCAAACCAATCAGTATGTTTATTACACACTTATAAATAATTTCAGAGGTGACATTTTAGAAGTAATGCACTGATGAGAAATTATATCTACTGATGTATTTTAACAGAAGTCGTAAGCAAATTTCACAGCTAAGTAAAGGGTTTGTTCTTATAAAAGTCTTCTCTAATAATGAATTTAGTACTTAGAAAAGATGTGGGGTTTGCAGTTTTAAAATCAGTCTATTTATCCAGGGAAAAGAGAGGATGTAGACAAATTATGCATGTTTTTAAACTCAGTCCATCCTAGTGCAGAAGGATCATGCCAAGGCTGAAGAGAAATTATATTAGATTTTTTTACTGTATGGATGGAGGCTACAAAAAATGTCACTGAAATCCCACATCCATGTCATACAGTTCCTCAAATGTGACCCTGTCTACAAATACTGACACAGACAAAGTTGAACCCATGACCTAGAGGTTAAAAAACTTTGTTTCATTGTTGACAATCCCTTGCTTCACCTATGCATGTAAAGGGATAACAGGAACAGTGTAACCTGGCATAAGATGGTTAGATGAAGGAACATCTTCACAATAAAGAAATGCTTTAAGGACAGAAATATTAAAAATTACTCTTAAGAGAAGATTGTTCAAGTGAAGTTTAGCATAGCAGATCTTCAGAAAACAATGCATCCTGCAGTTAAACATGGTTTTATGCTGTTCTCCAAATTGCACTCCTGCTTTTCTAGACCTGCCAATCAACCAGGTTTGACCGGGACCGTGTAGGTTTCAGGGAGCTTTTCAGGTACCCAAAGTAAGCGCAATCCATTGAAAACTCTGTGCTCCACTCGCATCACCTCAACACTACCTGTCTTGGGAACATCACAGCAGGGTACATGCTCCAAATACTCCAGCTACCTAGGCAGTTGCAGTCAGAACACGCTGAGGATTTCTGGGCACTGAGCAGAACAACTCTGGTACAGACCACATGCCAGGCTTCCCAGAGCATGGCTTGCAGCACAAGACATAGTCTGATGCTGTTTGCACGTGGGTCCACACAGATCCAGGAAGTCTATTCCTTTGCACCACCTCATTTAGTTCATTTTACTTCACTAGTCAGTATTTCAAACGCTTCACCCTCAGCTAACACTGTTTTGAGGAACACATGGTTCAATGCAAGGGGCACTAGGTGGACTCCTCCACACTGATTAGCGTTGTGCTATATAGGAAATTTAAACAAGAAAAATAAGAAACATGGTCTGCTGGGAAATCTCAGCCCTTTTAAAACAGCCAAAAGTGCTTCTGTTTTAAAACGTAGCCAATGTTACACTCCTCCTTATTTTGAAAACAAAACATTTTGAACCAGCTTCAGGAAGAGCAAGTAACAGTCAGCATAAGGAAATTAGCCATAAGCCTATAACTACACACTATTGCATCCTCATAAGTGTAGACACATGCGTTTTTTAACCCAAATTCCCAATGAAACTCATTTGCAAGTGCTATCTCTCTCTTCTAAAAGAGTATTTCCTTCTATAGACCATATTGATTTTCAACAATGAGAAGAAAAAGTAATTTTTGTGTTTTTCAAGTTCTATTAGAAAAATTTTGAAAAGCAAAATCTGATGAGCTGTACCTCATTTCTAATGTATCTACCCTTATTAAACAGATGCAGGTGTTAAGTAGCTGGCTTTATTCCCAAGCAACTGTTGATCCCAAGCCAGCCATGAGATTACCATATTAAATCAGTTAACAGAGCTTTCCATATTGTAAATTAACATTCTTTAACTTCATGGAAACAACCTTTTTTTTCTCCTTAAAGAAAAATTCAGATTTAATTATGCAACACAATGTGTAAAGCATCATAATAAAACATGAAATAAAATACTAATTATATTTCAAACTTCCCTAATAGGTATCATCAAGAAATCCTTAAACTAATTCAGCAAGATTCTGAAGTCTTTAACAAAGGCAAATGCCAACTAATACATTTTGACAAGTGGTAGACTGGAAGAATAGCATTTTGAAATACTGTGAGAAATAAGAGACCACATAGACTGGTGTATAAATAGCTGTATTTCAGAATGCTTTACATACTAAAGGGCTGTCAAATGCAAAGATTATCTCTTGAAATAGCATCTAATAGCTCTATTAGTTTGATGCATTTGATTTTTACAATAATTTACTTAATATTGCTGTACAGATCTCATGGGTCTGCTGTTCTGGGCTATTTGCACAGAGCACAAGAAAATTTTAAACTTCTGTTTTAAACATGCTATTTCAATATACATCTATGTACCTTATATTCATTTTGTGCTGCAGCATGACATGACATTCCATTTGCATTCTTTTTCATTATATGAAAAGGCCCTTTTTATCAAAGTTGTTGCCTTGATTTTTAAGGAAGCGTACAGTTCAAAAAGCAGTAAAATACAGGGTTCACAAAGAGTACAAGTCATTGTTCAACTAGATTTTCTTCCCTTGACATATTTTGTCCGGGCACACAAGGATAGGATTGAAGTAGAAAATACTTTTTCTTATTTTTATCAGTTTAGGTGGAGAATATTCAGCCACTGCTTTCAATATCATTTGGAATGACATTGTAGGCAACTGCAGTTGTCATGTTCAACTGCATCCTGCTTTTTGGAATGGATTTAAATTGAACCACTGAATTTTCTTTCTATTTTTCTATTAAATTTGCTCTTCTTTTTAAACTTAAGAGAAAACAAAGAACTCCAATGAGTTTATTTGGGGGAATACAGATAGAGACACACACTAGAGTGTTTTTGAATATATTTGCAATACTATAGGTCAGTGGAAACATTGAGCGAAACAGTTGTATGATATATCCCTTGAAGCAGACAAAACTTGGTATTAGAACTTATGAGCCAGAATAAAATCTTCAGAGACAGCAATTACAGAAGTGACTTCTGGATGAACTGAGGGAAAAAGATACAAATTAACAATATAATAATAGAGGAGCTAAAAGGGCAAAGTAAAATGGTGGAAGAAAGAGTACAGAATCCATGCCACACAAATTGAATAGTGAGACACAGGGATGATCTACAGTAACACAAGACAATCCAATTTAACTGTTCCTAACATACACCAGAGCCTGAGAAAAGATCTAATTATACCAATTGTGCTACACAATTGGTTTGGAAGAGCTGGATGCTAGTATGCTAGGATGGCTGAACCTCCAACACAAAGTTTCCTTTTTAAGTGAGAGGACAAAAGATCTTCAGGAGGGTAAACCCCAATATAATATTTAATTTTCACTTACTTTTTTGTAGTTTCTTTTTCTTTTTTTTTTTTTTCTTTTATTTGGCCAAACTCAAGTTTCATTTTCATAGTCGTGCAGGGTTTTTTATTTTTTCTACATTTGTAGGTTACTGAGTTTTTGATATCATGAATAACACAGGAAAAGAACCCCAGATCAAGCTCCTTGATGTAAGAGATTACACAACACAAGAAGGTGTAAACAGAAAAGCCAAGAGGCTCCTGCAACACCCATGAAGAGCAGTTCCTAGCGGCAGCCCAGGGTGGTAGAGCCCACCCTGCTTACTGTCAAACCCCTGTGGTTAAATTAATCTCAAACTAGGATAATCTGTCCTGCGTTAATCAAAAACAGGCCATAGCAAAGCAAGACACAAATACCATTTTATCTCATTCAAAACCTGGGTAGAGAGATGCAAAGATTGAGTGGGAGAGGGGAAGACTTTCAAGAACAGTCATCGTACAATATTTAAACTTTTCCTTTAGTAGTCTAACATCTGAACAAAGGTAATGTTTTCTTCTCAAGAAAGCCAAGATTCAGTTCCTGAATGCCCAAAACTGTTCTTTAATGACTATGATCTTTTATTTAATATTTATAGATAGCATTACACTAAAACTTCCTTGTAAAAATAAAATGGTTCCATTACCTTAGAAGGTGTGCTTTTTTTAATTAAAACCAGTGAAAAGAATGTAAGCAATGATTATTTGATTTTGATACAGTATCTTCATATACATAGTCCAGTTCAGAAAATAAATGAACACAACTTCACAAACACGGTATTAAGACACTGATACTTTTTTTCATGTTTGTGCTGGTTAAATGCACGCCCTTAATTACAAAAATGCACACTGCCCCCTAGGCAACTTGAAAAATGATTGATAATCACATTTACAATTTGTTCAAGGTCTCTCCTTTATAATTAACATTCTTACAGCAAGTAGAAGACATATTAGACATATAGTAGCATACTTGCCTTTTGCCTTGTATGAGGCCAGACCTTAAGTTATCTCACTGACATAAGATTACATAAACCAGTGTATTTTGCAAGTTTTTTTAAATGTATTTCAGACAGAAATAATCTATCAAGTAACATAATTTGTAAATCTCTAACAATCAAGATAATAACTACTACTTCCACAGGGACATTTTAAGAGGTGTTTCTATTTTATGCTTACTATTCATAAACCAGCCAAATTCTGATTAACTAATGTGACCAAGTGATTGGAAGTTAGAAGTGTTTACAGAAGTTATTTGTTTTAGAAACTGAATTCATAAATTCAATTGAAAAACTTGAATTTCACCTAGCTAGTAAAGGATGTACTTAGTATGGCTAATATGGAACAAGCAAGATTAGTATACTTCATTTAAAATAAGAGCATGTAATCTAGTGGAAGGATTTTCAGGATGGGAGCAGAAGGGTATAAAGATGCAAACTCAAAAGTCTATCACTTAAAAAATAAATCACATCCTAATACATGCATTTCAAGAACATGAACAAGTTAAACTCATGCAAAATCCTCTGTGCTAAGTTTCAGATCTTTTTGATTAAATTCTTATCTCAGTAACACACACTTTAAATTTGTCATGGAATGCTTCAACTTGTTTCTCCTCTCATCTGTTTTGTACACTGGAAGGGGATAGAAAAGGAGGTGGCATATGAAAAAAATATTTGAATGAGACTGAATTTATTTCTAGCTTACTTTAATTTTCTAGTCCAATTAACAGTAATTTGACAAGAGAGCAAAATAAATTCATAACTTCAACACATGTTCAAATTTATTAACTGCATAGCTATTTTCTCCCCTTATTTAACACTCTCCCTATGGAGAATACTTTGGGTTTTGTTATTTTCCTTATTGCCTTCCATACTTCTAATTTTTGGGGCTTTTAGGTGCAACTGTCCAAGCTCTTCTCCCCTCAATCCCTAGCCCTTCCCTTCAGAAGGCTGACAGAATACATTTGCCTGCCATATTTCCAAGGGCACAGACTCTTCAGATTATTCAAAAGATTCTTTATTTTTGGTGCTTTAGATCTTGGTATTTAGTTTTCAAGCTAGTGAAGCTTCTGGCACCAGACTAGGAGAGAAGGATCCACAGATGCATTTGGCTTGCTAAAATGTAGTATGGAATTACGGAAATGAAAGCCTGGCAATGCATCATCTCACAGTGGCTTTTGAAACAAAACTGTAACTATATTAGGGGCATGCCAAAGTAGGTAAAACTGCAACACGTTAAATAAAAAAAAAAAATTACAAAACCACTACTAAGGAGGTGCTCACAAAGTAAGGTGTTTTGTCTTTATTTCTCCTTCCTCCTAATTATAAGAATTAAGGATATCAATAACATTTCAGTGTTATTATGAGAATGACTGCAGCTATAGCTCAAGTTTTGAAAATCACCATTTTGGTTGAAAACACATTGGTTTACCTTCAGTTAACAAAATAATTTATGATAGGCTTAGCAGAAGTCTTAGAAGATTGTTTCAGTTATAAGACTCAGAACTGTGGTATTACCCTCTTCATATATCCCAGACGAAACCCTCCCTGAACATGTGATCAGCTAGTTTAAAAAACAGACACTTTAATTTTTTTCTTTTTTTTTAGTTTCCCAATGGACTTCTCAGTCACCTATATTTGAATCAGGAAGGACAGACCTCAATCGTCTATATACCTGTGAATCACCTTGTCTAGTTAAAATTAACATTTAAAATGTTGACATTTGACACATTATATTTTTTTGTTAATAAACGCAAGATCTCCCACATCACTATTGGTTGGAGCTGCCACATAGCTGCAGACCATTGCCACCAGCCTACATCTCCTTTGTTCACATTTAGTCACAAGCATGATTTGCTTTAAATGGCAATCCAGTCAATATTCAAGAGAAAGCAGCAATAATAATCATCAAAGTTTTCTTTCGGAATATGTGCCCATTGTCCAAAATTTTGAAACCAAATTTCTATATACCTTTATCTCCCTGTTCATTGAATATACAGAAAGTCTGAGAGCTTCCCCAAAGCATGCAGGTTCTTCCCAAGGAATAGCGAAGGAGAATTGCTGCTACCATTGGACTAATTTATTAATCTTGCAAGAATAAAAAACAATAAACTATGGAATTCTGCAAGTCACAATAAGTCTGAACAGTTACTCAAATGATATTAAAAAATTGTGCTTATTACTTTGTTTCTCTAGAAGATGAAGTTTCAGGATCCTTATTTTTATGAGTAGCAGCTTATACCTGGAATTTGGAAATACTTCAGAGATAAGGTGTTACACAATTAAAATAATGACATCAAGTATAGCTCTACTGCAACAATAGCTTTAAGTAAAAATCAGAAAGCAAAAAAGAAAATTCATGCTGTCTGAAAAACCTCCTCAGAGTTGCAGGTCCCTCAAAAAAATAAAAAAGGAAACCCAACATGGAAATACTTTTAGGACAACATGTAAATAAAACTGAAGACCTCACACACATAAGCACTAATGTAAGCACTTGCATTGTTGAACAAGGCCCAGAATGATTTTTCAGGTACTGGGCAGAATTCCATATT
The DNA here is from genome assembly GCF_965140245.1 of Athene noctua. NCBI lineage: Eukaryota > Metazoa > Chordata > Aves > Strigiformes > Strigidae > Athene > Athene noctua. Next base: position 74,744,144 of record NC_134037.1, read on the forward strand.
CTTAAAGGATTTTACTGAATTAAGCCATTAGTATATGAACTAATTGCTAAGATTGTTAAACACTTAGAACCATTAAAACAAATACAGAAAACAGTGACATGCCTGACATTTGGTCCCAGGAATGTACTTTTATCTTGCACATATCTGCAAGACTTTAATTTTTTAAATAGTAAATGTTGTCATGTTTATAAAAGTCATAATACAAAATACATCATAAAAGATTTCTCCGGTCTTAAATTATGTTTAAAAGTTTGTTTCCTTCCTAATGTTCCAGTGGAATGGCTTTTTGGCAAAACTATCTGGAAAGCAGAAGCCAGATCTAAATGCAGAGTTTAACCCATTTATTTCTGATCTGAAATTAATACTAATATTTATAAAATTTTGAAGTCTTCCTAAAGCTGTAAGTTAGAAAAATAATATTTTTGCCTTACCTAATTTGCCTTTTGATATTTACTCTCCTGAGAAAGTCAAGGGACATTACTTAAGAAACTAGCTGAAAAGTCCAATTTGCCTTTTTTCTTCAACTGGCTGATTTGTTTCTTTGTATGACTCTCAATAGCCCTTTCCAGTGGGAAAAATTACTACTATTAGCTTGACTCCATAGTGCACATGTATGTAAACTATCCACTGCAGCCCTGTAGAACTGCAGAAACAGGAGTTAAAATTAAATATATACATTTATCAAACACTTATGTAAAACACACTCTATTCCATAGCTTGAGCTGATCACTGACTGGCATACAGCTAGTGGCCCAAGCCCAAAGCAGAACAACAAATTTGAGATTAATACTGTTCAGTTTGGTATCACATTCCACAGAAGGAAGACGCATGATGCTTGAGTGAAAATGTCAGTAAAACATGTGCAACACATTCAACTGCTCACAAGAAGAGTATAAAACCACACAAAGATCAAAAAAACTCTAAACCAACCCAAACCCACTGACAACCCACCACCCACCAAAACCAACCCCCAAATGCTTGGTCAAAGTTTTCTTTCTCTTCAGAAAAGCATTGTCTTTCCTATGGGATATGCAAAAATGTAGTCACAGTTTTAAACTAACTCCCCTTCCAGAAACAAACCTCTATGGGATTAACACTTCAAACATTTGAATGTTTCCTTAACTTGAGACATGGGTGAGAAGTACTTTTTCTTCAAGTGGAACAGCTCACTTGTATAAAACTAAGCTAACGTCATTGGTGTTTATAGACCATTATTTTACAAAGGCAGTTAATTGCTCAGTGTATCAGTTTTATTAGTGCACAGCAACTTTATCTATATCCTTTGCTAGCTATATTCATTCCCACAGTGGGGTATTTCACCATAAATCAATTTCAAGTTTCCAAAAGCCATCTCATCCCTCCTAACCAACTGTTCTTTCTACATGACAAAGGAGTAAATATAAACTGTAAAAAATCCATTTTATATGCAAGTAATAGCTGAAATGTACTCACGATTTCAGAGTTTTACATGGAGGTTCTGCAGCATTTCTTGGTACTGTTTAACACAGGCCTCTCCAACTCAAAGCATATACTTTAATATTAATTATAAATTAAGCCAGAGCTCTAATGTACAGCATCATACAAAGTTGTCACTTGTTTATTTTCAATTAAATTCTTGTAGTTTGTACTACAACCAGTGTATTTTCTTTCTGTAGAAACATTATTAAAGAGAAAAATAGAAGTAACAGTGATGAGCTTCCACAAAGAAACTATAAGAAAATATCAGTAAGGTTGTTGTATGGTGTATAACTTTCCAGGGCACAGTAACTGTTGTATTTTCTGCCCTCAGAATAATCTGGGGAGAGGGAAGCAGAGTTCTCTTCCCCCGTGTAGATTTAATTTGGACACTCTTGCTATGTCAGAAAGCTGAAATTTAAGTTCTCCCCAGCTTCATTTGTTTCTCACATGTTCCCACAACATGACTTACCAAGAGCATTGCAAGCTCAGCAAGTGTGTTCACAAGTGTTACCGATGCACTTCAGTTTGCATCCCATTACCAAACTTGGCTCTACTCTTAACTAGTAATATACTAAGTACTCTACTGCTTGAGGATAGACAACAAAATGCACACCTCTGACAAAGAGGAAGATGTTGACAGTAACACAGACAAGTTATTTATTACAGTAAAATTGATTCTTGGCAGAAACTATCATATAGTTCTGTAAATATCATGTGCATGTGTGGACCAGTGTTTGTAATAATAGAGCATCCATGTGATTTCTGCAGTAAGTCATACGTTATCACTCTAAATCCCTCCTATCATATAGGGTCATGTAATTAAAAAGCTCAAGCCACTTAAACTGCAATAGTCAAATAAAAGGGAAATCACCGAGTATACTCCATGGCTAGTGGCAGCTGTAAGTGTCTTCAAACAATACTCTATTCTAGTTAAAGCCACACGCTGACAGAAAACAAATTATTTCTGTATGTATGATTCTCAGCAATTACTTCACACATTTCATGATCACTTTTCCATTTAATTACTTTCCTTGGGGATTACTTTATGCTACAATACTTTGTGTTCTATTTAATTTCAAAGGATTTTGAAAGCCAGGCCTCTTCCATCATTAGGTTTCCTGCTTTTAGTCCTTCTGAATGAGCCTTACCATGAGTTCATTCCTTCTACTTTCCTCCCTCCCAAAAAAGGAAAATGACTTAAATACAAATACTTTTCTTCTAGAAAAAACAAACAAGTATCACAAACATTACTAACCAATAATGAAATTTGCTTCTATGTTGCCCTCAACTAAAAGCAGCTAAGCTAGTGAAGAACACAAAAATCCACCATACCATATTTTATTACTGAAATCCACCAAGGGAACACTGAGCATGTGCTGGAAAATGTGTATAAATTACATAAAATTATGTGCTGCATTATCATGGTACATTTATCCATGGCACTGTAATTAATAACCAGCTGTCAACATCCTGGGGTGGTTTTGGAACGCATTAAACATAGGATGCTTAAATACCTTTAACTTATTTTTGTTAATATGCTTCTTTGAACAAGCAGAATTTTCTACATAAGCACTGTATTATTATGAATGCCTGAATAGGATTAAGAGGCTTTCTTGAAATACAGAGACCCAGTGGATTTCATCTGCTATGTGGGAAGCCAGCACTGTTGATGGGCTTCTCAGGTTTATATTACATTCATTATCTTCAAGCACTGTTAGGTGTTGACAGTTTTAACTGCCTTCACTGGAACGACAGGCCCTGCAAAACTGAACACGAGCAGAATTTACGATTTACCACCCATCTGTCAAGGCTGAAAATCAGCCCTTCAGAAATACACTTCATGGCATGTCTCACCCAACTCTTCTGGGGGAGATGAGAGTGGAGAGTCAGAGCCAGGAGGGGAAGGGGCTGGGGAGAGGACAACTGGAACTCCCTGCGAGCTTTAACTGAAGGGCTACACTCACCTCACTGCAGGAGATCACACCATCTCACAAGCACCAACAAAAATCTTACTAAGAGGCTTATACATAGTTTAAATGACACATAAGTCTGTGCCTCAACTCGCTATTCCAGAGAAGTCAGCATGAGCTGTTTCCAAGAGTGCAGGGACACAGGTAAAATTGGGACAGACTCTTTGGTTGGTGATATGAAGACGATCCTGTGCTCTGCTTTTCTAAAACCCAGGAAATACCTTCCCCTTATTTTAGTATTAAAAGCAATCCAACATATTCTGAAGTATTTTTAGACTTCTAAAATTTTCTGTCAAGAACATAAGCTTTGTCTATAGACTACAAAAAATCATATTCAGATTCATTAAAAGTATATTTTTATCATATTTTTTTCATTATACTATTATTGTAGGTTGCATTAAACCAAGCAAAAATTTTTAGGGATTAAAAAAGTCACACTTCAAATAATTGCCTGCTGGTGCCATTATGTTAACTATGAGGCTGTTATTAATTCATTTGGTATCCTACCAAATTATGTAGTGCAACCACAAAATGCTGGATGGATTACACAGAGAATTTCACTCATGCATCTTTTCAGACTACTGCTTATGCTATTTTTAAAATAAAATTATATCTTAAAATACTGAACTAAGGAAAATAAGAAATACAAAGGAAAAAGACAAATGAATATTTTAATACAATACTAAGATGGCACTGTGGTGTTCCATGCCAGAAAAATCCACTATCCATCCTTCACTATTGAAATTCTTAGACAAAGAATAAGCTTCAGACCACACACAAGAATTTGTTTTAAAAAAAAATGTTTTATCTTATGTCAAGTTGATAGTGAGAGACAAAAAGTCAAATGATGACATGTAAAACCTTTCAAAAAATTATAGCAGATGCCTACAGCATCCACAGTTTTATTTAATTTTTTAAAATACGTTAAGTGAAAAAAAATAAAGTCCTGACATTTGCTCCTGAAGATAACCCTTTAAAATGCCCTCCAGTTCCTTGGAACTTTTGTCCAACCCTATTCTGTTATAATTTTAGGTAAGTCCCACATAAATGTACACAAGGTATGTAGCTTTGAAGTCAAAAGAACAAGTTATAGCCTCTTTTAAGCATTTAAGTAACTGATGAAGAGCAACCCAGAAAGACGATCCTGCAAAGGCTTACACTTATGCTTAGCTTCTCATAATAAACATACTCCTACTGCTGGGCTGCTCACAGCATGCATCATGTCAAACATGCACACAGAATATCACCAGAATTTTGCTATATCAAATTCATCTTAAACACCAACCTGAAGCTATGAGTGAGGAACAACGTTGTATCGAAGAAGCCACAAATACACAGGTATCTCAGTAACTGAATCTACCACATAGAAATTAATGAAAAAAGGGAACTAATAACATCAAGGCTTAATGGCTGCTGGAAGACATAGAAAATGGATTATTTTCATCAGTCATTAAAAAAAAACCTGTTTTGAGGAAGGTGTTTAAATTTAAGATATGGACTAAAAACTACTTTGGCTCAGTTTTCAATAGCAGAGGATACAGAACATGAGGGCAGGAGACATGAACAAGAGAGGACTGAGCTCTTAGACTAATTAAGGCAGAGACTTATGCTTGAATTCAGAGAATTAGATTATCTGCATTCCATAACTGTGAGCATGAACAAAAGTCATTAGGTCAGTGGAAAGATTTTTGCACAAACCAAACAGACCACTTGTTGCAGAACAAGTTGAGACCACTGGTCCATTTAGCCCCATATTATGTCCCCAGCAGCAGCAATGGGAAAGGGGTACTGAAGGAGCAGGCATGGAACAGCCACTTTCTGCAGTTCATCTCCCTCCCTGTTGTGAAGACAGGCAGTTTTAGAAGTTCCCTACTTGCTGTGTCAGGAACGCTTTCTTTATCAATTTTACACCCATATCCTACAAGTTTTGAGTCCATGTAGTTTTCATTCACAAGATTTTGTGAAGAGCAAATCCATTCTGTCATGTTATGCTCCTGAGGTGTAACCAGCATTTCCAAGTTGAGAAACATGTAGGCCTGGTTTGGATTATTCTTCCCCTCAATGCACTACTCGCATGTTTTTCTACACTAAAGCTATCTGCTGCCTTTCTGCCCACTCGCTTCTGTGAAGCTCCTCATGCAGTTCCCCAACATCACCACAGCATTTGACCACTCAAGGGAAATAAAAAAAGAGGCAGCTCAACATCACCCGTAACATTAGGGATTTTATTGTTTCAGCTCTTTTTCACATCACTGAAGATGATACTGATCAAAGCTGATCAAATCCCTGTGCCAACTCTTTGCCAACCCGAAAAAAAATATTATTAGCCCTCAACTCTTTCCTTCCTTCCCCTTGAAAACATCTTTTCTTCCAATTCCACAGCAATTTGGCTTCTTTAACAGTGTTTGGTAGGGAACCACAGAGTCTTTCTGAAAATCTAATAAACTTATGTCCATGGGATCCCCTCCCCTCCTTCACACACCATGTATACTTTCAAAATCCTCACTGGATTTCCCTTTACTGAAGCCATGCTTACCTTCCCCCAAAAGAATTTAGCCATCTTCTCATTTGATCATATCCTTTATCATAGGCTCTACCATTGTATTATGCATATAAGTCAGACTTACTGGTTTCTAGTTTCCAGGGTGGCTGCTTAAGCCCTTTTTGTAGATGGGAGCCATACTGACAATCTGTCAGTGGCCATCTGAAATGAGATGTTACTCAACTTAGCCAGCAGCTCAACTATTTTGCATGTCACAGTCGAGTCCCTTCAGTACCCTTTGGTGAATGGCATCTGGTCCTGGTGAACTGCTAACACCTCATCTGTTTAGCCTTACCTTTTCTCCATGTTTACATCAAATTCATCTAGTTTCCTACAGGGACAGCAGAGTGATTAGTACATGAATTTGAAAGCAGTCAGAGACATAGCTAGGTTATAACGAAAAGGGAACTTTGCAATGTAAACAGGGCTGTTGCTGGTGTTCAGTGATCACTCCCAAGACTGATCTTATTTAGTATTTTGCCTGACATGAAAACTAGAGCAAATAGAATTTGTGAATGTCACAAAGCAGGAGAGGTTCACCAAAAAACAGGAGGGTCAGTCTCACACACAACTGAATGATCTCAAGGATGGAAAAGAGACAGTTATAACATTTCAGAGTGCAAGGTCAGTTTATATCAAAGCATTAGAGGAGGAAAGACCTAAGTATATACATCAAACTAATCAACTGCGAGTGTCAGCAGGACACCACCCTCCACAGGAAAGCCAAATATAATCCAGTGATGGATCAGTGAGGTATATACAATGGGAATACTCCATTTCATCTGAAATAATTCCAATTTATGCATATGGGACATTTCTGTAAAGGACAGAAATAAAAGTTTAATCCCACTTCACAATGACTTCCTTTGATTTGTGCTAGAGGCCAAGAATAACCAATTTTACAGCTTTTTCAAAAAAACAATGCTGAGATCTCTACTCATTCTTAACAAAAAAAAAAAAAAACAAAACAAAAACCTGAAATCCCAAAACTTTATAAAGAGATAAATCTCACTTTAAATCTCACTTTACACAATAAACCAAATGTCTTTTTTTTCCCATTCTTTTAAACCATAAAGATTAATGCTGTCATTGGAGAAAAGACAGCTTTGTCTGGTTGAACTTTAAAGTTATATTAACACTGTAGTTAATTAGGAATATTAATTATACTTATAATGTATAACAAAATATAACTTTGAAAATAATTAGAATTAGTTTTCAAAGAGCCATGAGCTGGTAAGCACTATATAGTATATAGCACTATATGCACACACATATGCTACCTGTTGCTATTTTCAGTAACTGCCAGCTATTTTTTCCAGAAAAAAAAAAAAAAAGAAAAACACTGGCTGCACAAGAAAGCATTTTTTTATGGAAAGAAAATAAGAGAGTGGTAAAGGAAAAGTGTGTTTTATACACAGATCTTCAAGTGATCTAATGAGCACATTCAGCTGACTTATTTTGCCATAATCTTATCACCTGTCCAATGGAACTTATTTCCACTGTAAGACACTTGAGATACTTGATTATGTAGAGGTCTTCAGTGTACTTTTATTTTTCAGTTCACTAAGTATGCATCTAAGTCAAGACATGACAGATTGAAGGAACAACAAAAAAATATCATGTGCAATATTAAAAAGTATTCCCACAGTCCTTACCATATTACTGCTGAGATAATATAGATTAAAAAATCCAAACGCCTACAAAAATAATTGCTCACACTTTGTAAGAAAAGCATTTTGTTGGAAGGTGATTATTTCAAAAATCACCTATAGTTTTCTTGAAAAAGAAAGTAAAACTTTAACTCGTTTGAACTAAATATTAATTTAGATTCATATATTTTCCTACTTCAGAAATATGACTGCACTGGCTGGAAAACCAAGAAATTTATTAACTATGAACTGACCCTTTCTCAACTCCCATGGAACTCAAACGGCTGGAACATTAAACACTAACTTGAAACCATTGATACTGAGCAACAGTAATGTTTAAAACAAACAACACTGTATCAGAAGCACAAGCCAACAAAGCAGTTTATAATTATGTTTTTAAAAAAGTACTGTCTTCTTATCTCCGGGGAAATAATACTAAGTCTTTGCTTACTTGAAAACATAAACATAACAGACTTTTCTTCAATTACACTAGTATATTTATGCTCAGGTTACTCTATCACTGAAAATACTGTGTATAGCAAATGTAAAATTTTGGAGTGTTAAGTGACAAAAATAGCTTGGTCATTGAGAGGGTTGGAAACATGAAGCAAACTGACAGTGTTTGCAGGGTGGAAGAGAAAAGCAAACACCAACTGGGAGGCTGCCAGCCAGCTCATCCAGCCATTATTACTACCTGCGTGAAGGGGGAAACAGGAAAATTCTCATGTTGCTTTTGTATACTCCCAACAAGATAGAAAACTACACCACTTGGAACAACGGCAGCACGAGATCACCAAATGCAGACTAGATCCCATGATAAACCATCAGGCTTCATACCATAAGAATCAGCCAAAAACCAAAAATTTACAGATTTCAGTGCTGCTGAGCCAAGGACAGGAGTAGCTAGGAGAAAGGTCCCTATTTCCCTTTATCAATAGTCAGCATAGCTTTGAAGACAGGTTATCAACCTGGAAAATCTAGTTGCAGCTCTTACAGTCATCAGCTCTACGCTTCACCTGTTTTCTGTTTCATAGTTTACATTGCCTGTACAGATAGCAAGTCCAGGCAACAGTCTCCTCAACATGTTTGTAAAGCAGCATGACAGCAAGTGCTAAACTGCTACAAAGATAATTCTCATTAACAAATATCGCAACACCCAGTACCAAACCAGAGATTTTTTGGCCTCCCACGTCAGGCCACAGATCCTGTAGGCAAAACTGGCACCTGGAGTGATACACAGATATTGAACAATAAATTCACCACATCTCCATTAGCTTGCAGGTCAGTCCTACCAGCAGTCTCCCAAGCCACTCATTGTTGATTGAGCTTGGCACATTTAAACTATAAAAACCCCATGAGAACTATCTAAGATTTACTTCAGTAAAATACTTGCCTGAAATAACACTACTTTGACTAATGCTGGGGTTCTGGGAGGTGTGTGCATGCTGTTTGGTTTTCTAAGTGGCACTTGACTCCCTCTCACATTGATCACTTAGTTCAAGATCAGAACATAACCCATTTCTTGCCAAGAAGTTTCTCATGAACGGCTGGTCCACACTTTAACCTCCAATTCCTCCTTCTACCATCCTCAAAAATTTCTTACCTTCTGAGAGTTGCTGCTTCTAGTTAGAAAAACAACACATGATGTGCAGATAATCGCGCAGATGATAGTATAAATTATGTGCACTGATTAACTCTAAAGTCCTGGGACTGAACTAGTGCAAAAAAAATTTTAAAATGCATATAACCCCACATTACTCCAACATATACATACCAAAAATCCCATTCAATTGCAATTATGTATCTATTTTCCTGACTCCAGTTCCAGGACTTCAAGCACTGTCCTTCAGTTGTTTACAGATGCAACACCGCAGAGCCTTTTAATTCTCTAATAAAGCCTGGAATGCTTAAAAGAATAATAATTATAATTAAAAAGCAATGTCCACTTCAGTAAACATTTCTAGTGCTGTTTTTTAAGACTCAAGAAACAAGTTTCATTAACAAAGGCCTTGCTCTTTCACATACACGGCAATGAGGAGTTCAACCAAATCAGCTACTGAGAAGATTTTGAGGTTTTAGTATAGAATTTAACTGTATCCATTTATCTCTGCTACAGCCCTTCTGCTATCTGTGACATATCATATTTCTTGATTTCATCATCAGGAAATGACTTGTTTCGTATGTTACCTCTTTATGCTGCTGCACATGCATTCTAATCACTGATATTTCACCACTAGGAAAAGAATCTTCTGATTTCAAGACACAGAGGGAGACTAATGACAGAGCCCTCAGCAGGGCACTGCATCTCCTCGACACCAATCAGAGAGATTGCATTTCTTCCCTTCCACTGCAGCAGGGAAGCACCAGCTGAGCAGTTCAGAGGAGATCCAAGTAGCTTAAAAAAAATCCAGAGCCTATCACAACTGCCTACTGGACACAGCAGTCACAAAGAACTGGATTAGTATGCAGAGCAGGAGAAAGAGGCAATTTATTTATTAAGTCAGTCATCTGGGTGCCTTATTAAACAACTGGAGGAGGCAAAAGAGACAGAACATAATAAAAACAACATTAAAAAGAAAAAATCCCCCTCTTATGACAAAGACTATATTAATTGGCACATCTGTTCAAATATCAGTGCTCTTAGACTAATGTACAACTCTTCTGCTGCCTTATCTCCACACAGGTTTCTCAGAGAGCCAGGAGGATCCAACAGTCGGCTCCCTTCAAGTATGCTACCCTACACAGAAAGGTCAAAGGTTGGAAAGACAAGGGCCTGAGACCCTCAGCCAAATAGCCTCCTGCATGGGAAACTGTTGTCATCTTGTCTGGACAAATAGAAATCTTGAGAGGAGCACCATTCTTAGGCTGGGCTGCACTCCCTCAATAGCATGTCAACAACAATAAACATCTCCAACAAATTATCAAAGCTGGCATACATAAAATGGGAGAATCTCATTCCTGAAACAATCAAGATAAGGAGCAACACAGATTCTCTGCACATCACCTAGAGAAGTCAGATTGATGGAATAAAGCAAACCAAAGTTAGGAGTATAACTTGAAATGTTGCTAGAACTAGAGTAATTTGATTAGGATGGAAATCCCATCATTTGCGATCTTCATACAGCAGTCAAGGTCTGATTTAATAGCAGAGTTGTACGAACATGACAAGAACAGTTCTGTGCAAACTTTGTGTGATGCACTGTATGTGCTAGCTGCAGTAAAGATCTAGTTTAGGGTGTATGAAGGAAGAAAGACAATGGGAAAAAAGGTTGCTATCCTTCACCACAGATGGGAAGAGGATCTGGAAGCAATCAATTGCAACAAATCGTGATCAGAAGGTGTTTAGGTTGTCAGAGAGAAACAACCAGTCATGCAATGCCAAGACCCAAGTTTATTTTGAAATATTGATATGCAAACCTTAAGGGTAGAAACAAACACAGAGCATGTAGATGTGCTTCAGACTAAAGCAAGTCAAGTAGTCGGTTTTTTATCTAACAGCATTTAGCTATCATTGTTCAAACATGCAGCAAGGGTAAGTGTATCAGTTTATATGGTAGGACACAGCTTTATTTAATTCCCATAATACGAAACAAACTCTCACAAAAAGCAACCATAATCAGGCACACACTAGGTTTGGTACTTTAGCATAGGATGGCTACACTAACCTATACTTGCATCTCAGCCTTCTTTGTACTCCCTTTACGCCGCAAGATTTCCTTCTCAGTTTCCAAAAGAGAAAGAATAAGCTTGTAATGACTCTCTTGGGTGGCCTCCATGCCATCATATCCCTTACTTCTGTCTCCCACATTCTTGAGCTTGCAAGTCTTGCATCAGCACCAACTAATCTGTTTTATTTCAAATGAAAATACTATTGCTTCAGTTTTCTGGAAGAAAATCTCATCATTTCCAAAGGGTGTAAAAACAAGACAAAACAAACCCCACAACACATTCATTTGATGTACAGACTTTGATGTAAACAATTTCATTTAAATAAAATGAAATATTCTATTCTGAATTGACATTTTAAAACTTTTTTTAAAACCTAAAGTGAATGTTGCTGTTTCTTGTGAAAAACTGGAACATTAAAAAATGCTGTACTATCAAGTCTCACATACTTAAAAAATACTGCTTCACTAAAATAATGTCAGAAAAAAATTCAAGCAGCTCTGATGTCTAATTAAGTGTAATAACAGCAGGTTTTAGAATCTGGACAAGGAAAGCCACAGGCTTCTGAAGTTTTAGGATTATAATCAGGTGCAGAAAACTCTGAACAAATGGGATGTAACCTCTCAAGAGCTCAGTGACAACTACTAGGACAAATAAAACTTAGCTACTCACACCAATATACATTTGTCACAAAAAAAAAAGAACCATCACACTGTCTTCCCTAGTCCTTCTGAGGCCAAGTATCCTGTTTGTACCACTCTCCTCTTCCTCATTTATATTTGGGAGAAAAGATTATTGAAGTTGTGGTCTGCTTTTTCGTCAGTTAATGTATCACCTCTCTGCACACTCATGAGATGTCCTTGGCAACTAATGATTTACCTCACCTGTTCCAGGAACAAGCTGATTGTAATAAATTACTCTGGCTTTCAACACTACTTCTCCATCCATATGGCCCCTAGTACACACTCATCATTTATCTACAAGGTTTTCTGAAACAAGCAGTGCTGGTGAAGGAAGCGCTCACACAGTAGAATAACATTTCCATTTATTTACAAGAGGCAAGATTTTGAATGAGTAATAAGTGTTCACGCTAAGCTTCAATACTGAATGTGCCCTAGGACTGATTAGGCACAAGTGTCTGGTTCCAATCCAGCTTCTAAAACTGCATCTTTTAAAATTATTTTTAGGGCGATCACTGAAATAAAATGTCTACTACACAGACAATTGACAGCACTATTGCTGTAGGAACCAATACACCTAGCATTAATAATGTAGACACTTACTGTGATCACAAGACAATTTCAATTTCACACTTGAAATTATGTAAATCCATGCCAGCTGCTGCCATTGCACACATGTACTCTTTATTGCTCAATTTCCTTATTTTAATAATTTTTTATAACTTGTATAACACAATGCCTTATCTCCCTTTCACACCTTTGCCATATAAGCTTCAATATTTTGGTTGCTGGTGTTGTGCATTGGATGTTTTGGTACTGCATGCTTACCGAGAAGCATACAATAGAAGCTTGTACAATGCACACAGATCATTTGCAATGTGTTAAGAGGGAAAGAGTGGTGTGAGCTATCGTCTCACTTCTGCAGGTTATTACATAAACAAATATAAAACGACTAATACTTTTTACAGAAGTCATTCTGGGACAAAGAAATGAAAATTCCAAATCAGTAAGAAACAGAAGGGATGGGCATGATCCAGTTCTATCCATAACAATTAAAGAATTTACTTCAAAACAAGTAATGCAGTGCTTCAGTTTTCCTAAAGTCCCTGCAAATCTATCTTGTGATAATTTACCACACAACATGCCTTCAAATTTACAGTATCTAATATATAAATCTACATTTGTTTTACTCAATATTGTTCATCCTGCTAGTACTGTTGAAAAGACAGAAGAGAAAAGCTACCAGATTCAACTCTGCACTGACTCCACAAAAGTTTTGTACATTACACTGAGGACAAATCCTGCCCTCAAGTTTTGTGAGCAGTCAAGCAAAAAACCCCAACCCTATGTATTGTCAACCATACAGGCACACAGAGAGAATACACCTACACCTCTCCAGAAGCAACCCGACCTAGAAAAAAGCACCAACCCTTGGGCAGTCTGAGGAGATTAGCATGCACTCACACATGGTCATGGCAGCCCGCTGCCTACCCATTTTGCACATGTACTGGCAGTGAAAGGGCACGCAGCCCAGCACAGTCTCAGACTGTAGGTGTGGAGAGAAGGGTACCAAAGCACTCTGCCTCAGGTGTGCTGCACTCAGACTTCACAGAGAAGATGCTGCTCTACCATTAGCAAACAGTCTTCCCAGACATCTGAAAGTGTTGAACATGCAGCTCCCACTGCTGGCGCTCCTCAGTGCCCTGGCTGCTGTTTGCAGCCACCTAACAGAGCTCAGAAGGAACCCATACAGAATTTATAATGTAAAAAGTTGAAATAGTGACTGGACTTTTTGTTGATATATTGAACTATCCCAACAAGTTACACTCTAATCTCATATGCAGTCACTGTAACCTAGTTCAAATTTATATTTTATATTTGCCACAAGAAAAAAAAATCCAAATAAAGTTCATGTAAGTCTTCATACAGTAAGACTCTACATCCTAGCAGATTTAAAGATCTCCTTTGTAAGTGAAGACTAACCCCATCAGTACCATCTGTAAATTCAATATAATATTTTTTTTACTTCCGAGATTAATAAATACATAGTTCATCCCTGTCCACTCATTTAGCCCAAGTACTTCAAATACCTTTTTCGAGCCCAAAGGCTTACCCAGAAATATCACTCTGAAGAACAATGAAGCTTTAACTAATTATGCTAATTAATTAAACAAATTAGGCAGCTTCAGCTAATGCATTTAAATGCAGATAGTTTCAGAATATTTCATCTTAAAAGGCCAACATAATTCAGTATGACTGAAGATAAACAGTCACTTTTACAGTAAGTGTTAACAAACAGCTGTAGTGGGTTGTTTTGCAAAGGAAACTGTTGCTGTCTTACACTCCCACAGAGAGAAATGCTCAGGAGACACAACAGTACTGAAATTGGAAAGACTAAGCTCAGCTCCAGAACAGCAAAAGTGTAACTTGCACAGCTACCTACTGTATGTGCCTTACTGTCTAGAAGATTCCCAGCAGAATTTCAGAGTCAACACTGAAATCTAAACTATATTACTGCTATCATCTAGCTAACTTTAACCTGGAAAAGTCTGATTTTGTATAGGCAGAGGCTGTGATTGTAGCAGAGTCATGGGTCTATTTTGCCTTACAGACCACAGATACATTATTTAAGCTTCACAGGCAAAATGATCAATACAGAATTAGCAAGATATAATACACTTCTGGCTTATATATTCAGTCCCTTTCAGAGTAGAATATTAAGTACTTCAGTATTAAAAATGTATTAACACATATTTGATTTTGCTAACAAAGACTACCTATGGATTACTACTGTCCCTTGAAGGTCCAAAGGCCTTAAATGAAGCTTAGCCTAGCAATAGAGTTACAAGTAATAGATTAATTTGAAGTCTGTCCATTTTACATTTTGGTAAGCCATTCAATTTGCCAAGAATACCTCTTCCTCATATTGCTGCATAAAAGCACTCATTAAGATGACATTAAAAAAATATATATCTGTATCAGGGTGGATTAGCATAAGGCTGGAGAAAATGAAAGTGGCAAAAGAACATCCAAACTGAAATTCTGACCTATATTCACTTTGGGTCATTACTAGAAGGATGAAAGGTCAACAGCCTTTAAAACTAGAACTGGAGACCACACATTTTTTTGTAGAAAAAGTACACCAAGATCTTAGCAAGAAGGAATTCAACACGACAAATGAGAGTTATGATTAAATAAAATTAAGAGCAGCAGCATACTGGCAGTCTATCTCATTTTTGCTTGCTGTTTATCTTATTTCCTTGTCATTAAGGAAATACCTCTTTTCCCTATATGGAACTTTAGTGACATTTGACAAAATAATTAAGAGAAGGACGATCATGATCAGCTGCCTTTGCCCTGTTACCAAACACAGTCAATACACAGTTCATGACTCCAGCAGATGTTCACACTTTACAGACTTACTGGGAACTTAAGGTCTTATTTTTTCTGTCCTTCCTGTATTACATGGAAAACAGAGTCTAAACAGAAAAACCACTGAATTATTAACAGCAACTATTAACCCATCCAGCACAAGCCACTACACAAATGGACAAAAAATAAATTCTGCCCAACAGTTTTATTTCTGCAAATCCAGAGTGATTTTGAAACAGTCAGGTTTGAACTCTCTTGACAAATAGAAGAAAAGCTAGTTGGAGCAAAGGACTGTCAGGGCTATTTGCTACTCATCCATCACTCACTACCCCTACCACTTAATACTTGGCTGAAATAATCCTGCTCACAGAACATCAATCTACAGTGCACAGGATGGAGTGTCACATATTTTAAGGAGGCAGAGGCAAATCCTGACTCTGAAGAAACATTCAGTAATTCCTCCCATCCCTCATGTCCTCATCTCTGCCTTTACTCTGTTTCCTAATGCTCCTTATGCCTACTGTCTTTGCATGACCATGGACTTGCCCATATCACAAGACTAATCCAAGTGAAAACTAACCCTTCTCATACAAAGAGGATGGGTCATTGTGTGCATATGTGCTCATACAAGAGGAAGGTAGCACAGATATAGAATTAATTGCCTAAAAAAAGTTGGGTTTCTTTTTTTAAAAAAAAAAAACAGTTTAAACTGCTTGTAAAATGAGGGCCTTATTCTGATACAGACTATTTCAGCTAACACAGTGAAAGTACAGTAGTTAAAATGTGACTTGGCAAAAAGTATCTTTAGTCATGCAAGAATGCAATCTGACTGAGCAGCTATAAGGGCTTGCAGGATACATGCCTCATAGGCAAACCCTTCCTCACCCTGTCAGTCAATTCTTGGACTTCAAACTCCGGAGTGTTGGCTACACAATAGCCCACCTGGGCTTCACAGATATATCAGAGATTGGCTGCAGAAACTGAAGCTGATACCAGCTAGGGATTCTCAAGTCGTCCAGTGAGGAAGATGAGAAGTGAACACATGAGGCTTTACAGACCAGAGAGATTCTGCTGGAAGCCTAGGCCAAGTTTCATCAGAAACCCCGAGTTCACTCAACCTGGAAGAATCCAAATGAAGCATTTCAGATGCTTAATTTCAATCAAAAAATATCCAACAATCTCTAGACCTGAATACACCATGGTGAAAAAAAGCAACCAAAACCACACAACACTTTCCAGGTGAGTGTTTGGGTTTCATCTCTCCTGCTTGTATTTACAAATAAGTCCTTAACCATGATAAAGAAAATCTTGCTATTCAATTTTCTGATGCACCCCTTCTCACACTATCATAACCATCTAAACAAGGTATTAAGCTGGAAAGAATTTGCCAGGGTGTACAGACCCTAAAGCAACTAGTACTGATGTAGTCTCTCTGCTGCATTTCAAAACCCTTTCTCAGATGAAGAATTTTTGACAAGGAGAATTTCTAAAGGCCAGCACTTCAGCATATTTTGCAGACAGTAAGATGAATACAATTGTTAATGTAAGGCAGTGACTGAAACCTTTGTCAACGATAGATTCCACATAAAACACAAGCTAAAATGGTCAAAAATAACAGGGGCACTCTTTCCATGAGAGTGTAGAAACATACTGCTGTCATCCAACAGGTTCAGAAACCTCTCTAGTTTTGCATTTTTCAGTCAGAATTTATAATGAACAGCTATATAATCAGTAACTGTGCCAGTGTGTTTTACATCGTGACTTGACTGCTAATGTATCTGATCACTATCTTATCTTAGTTAAAATCCAGGTTTAATAAGAAGCAAAAAGTGCCGTTTATGTTAGTCCTTGAGAATGTTCTAAAGAAACACATTACTGTTAAAGCAGCTTTAACTCTCATAGTTCCCAACTTCAAAGCCCAATTCGGAAATAATACTTCTTACAAGTAATCTGTTCTTCTTGTGTTTTGATGCATGAAGGTACCAGAAAAAAAAGAGGAAATATTCAGGAAAGGAAGAAAATAGACTAAAAGGTGAAATGTGAGCAAAACCCCTCCATATAATTGCCTTATTTCAATAGTATTTAAAAATAATTTGCAGGTAAAATATGTCTTCCTTCTTTCTATACGATTTTAAATGCTCACACTTTCTGTATATTAGCTATCCTTTTAACAACATTTATATATATAGAGAGAGATGCTTTTATGGTATGGGGAGGGGAGAAGAAAAGTACTTAACTTTACTTGCTAGACAGAAATGAGTCTGGCAGCTAACCTTAAAATTTTTGGACTGTAATAGAAACTAAAAAATATATATGTGACTCTGGCTGTTGTAGTCCAACTATTTCATTTTAGTTGTAATTAATTTCTATCAATAAAAGAAGATACAAAGGGTACATATGTATTCTTTAATGTACAAGATTATAATTAATATAATGTCTGGTTTAAATTTACTGTTATTATCTATTAAAGAATAACTAATTTTACAGCTTTCTAACACATAGCTCTTAAGCTCTAAATCACTGACCATAACTAATAAGCAGTGTAATAGCATGAGTATCTGAAGTAAAACCACAGACTGCAATTTTGTTGATTGTAAATCATCATCATTTTAATGCAAAAGCAACAGCAAATCTCTGTAATTACTGGGTGCATTTTGAATCACTTTTATGATTACTGCTCTATACCCATTAAAAATCCAAAACACTGAACTGCACAGGGTATAAAACTAGAATTATGATACACTACAAGCTATAATTGAAATCCATAAATTTCCTTACTAGTGTTCAAAATTATTTTGTTGCCAAGAATTACAGCCCTGCAGAATTGACTTTAAAAACATTTACTTAATCTAAGGGAGTGGTAGTGTCAAGGACAGTTGTAGTTGCTTTGGGGTATTTAAAAAAAATTTTTAAAGTTGAGGATCAGATTTGGCACTCCTGTTTATGTAATACATGTGACTATCAACATCACCAATTGAAAAAAATTCTACTCTATATGCTACAACTAAAAGCTGAAAAGGCCAGCAGTGGTATACATGCAATTTGAACCTGTAATTTAAAACCTCAAGACACAGCTTATAACACCTCATATGACTTATCACCTACAGCACTGCCCAAGAACATTGACAGTAGTAAAACACTGTATATGAATTTATTTAAGAAAAAAGAGAAAGTGCCCACACACTACTTGAGCAACCTACAGCATTTCTTTGGTAGCGAAAAGAAAATTCACTTCTAGAAATAGAACATGTTTTCTAGGAGGGGTGGAAAGGAAATCAGAAAAATTAAATACCTCATAACAGAAAATGGCTTTAACGGGTCTAGATATAAAGTGTGTGGTAGCTAGACATCCCATAGAATACTAGAATGAAAACTTGTCTGGAAAAAATCCACATTCAAAACCAGGAATAATACAAACTTAGATGAGTGCAGAAGAGGGATAGCAGGATGCTCATGGATGGGGATGGCCCAATTCACATGGAGAGACTGGAAAAGCTTTCCTAGTTTCAGCTATCAGAACAAAGATATTGAAGTGATATGACTGCTCTCATCATGCTGGTGAATCTGGGGTATTCCTCGAATGGGAACTACTATTGCAATTCATCCCTACATGCAAAGAGATACACCCATACTAGAGACTATGCACAGGTGGATGCGTAGCGTGGTCGTGGCATTCTTTTTACACAATAACCTACTTAAAACTGAAAGTCTTTTTTTTTAAAAAAAAAAAAAGGAAAACCAAATCACTAATAAGTCGGTTGGAATCTAGAAGACAGCTCCTATTGAAAAAGAAAATTAAAAACTAAAACCACAGTTCTGAGGATCGTGAAGTGCTTCTATTAGGATGAATTCTAAGAATAAACCAGTTTCCTAAATCAAAAAGATTCTTCCACACCTACATACTGATGTCATTGCCTGCTTCCACTGGTCAAAGTTTTAGTGTAAGTAACAACTGTTTTTAATTCTGGTAGGGTTTTCCTAAATTAAAAGACACTGAAAAAAAAAAATTCAGTAAGAGGCAATTTGCAGATCCATCCTGTAGAACCTCCAGGGACAGAATTCAAACAGAACAAGGTAAAAATATACTTTGTCCTTCTCCCCACCCCTTCCAACTTTAACATGGAAATTTCTACATGACCAGATTATGACATCCTATTAGGAGCCACAGTCATGGTTGAAGAAGCATTCTTTAATCTAAAAGTCCCTTTTCACTGATTTATAACTTCCCCTAAATTATTTCCTAATTTTCCCAAAGCTCCAGGCTAGGAGCAACCATGCAAAATATTTCCCCTAAAAGCAATATATTGAACTGTTTGTTTTCAGGAACAGTGTGCTGAAAGTAACATCAGCATTATTTATTTTTAAATAGCTGAAAACATTCTTAAACTGTTGAAAATGCCAAATTTGTACAAGGGTATGTAGGTGAATGTATGTTTCAGTAATTAAGTATAATCTCCAGTAAGCTGCAGCTTGTCCTCTTCACATTAAGATCAGCATTTGTGAATAAAAACATATTCAGCCCATTAGAATGATAATGCCGACAACACTTAAAGACATTAAATGGGTTCCCACTGCATTAACTGGAAGATCTACTGATTATACAAGTAGGGAGGGGAGTAAGATATACAGCACTAGAGAGAAGCCAGCACAGGGATGCAGATTCTGCTTTTCCTCTTTTACCCCTTCCATTGCTAAGGCTTGAGGAAACACGAGACTCACTTGGCTCTGGTTTGCTCTTGCCTGTGCATTTAAACTCTCCAGGGCTTTTCCATGAACTTGATTCCTTTCAGCAGCACATCCCTCCCCATGGTTACATTACTGTGCTATGTTTCAGGATGCTGTGCATTTGACACTTGTTTTAGAGTCAGGAAAGGATTTCTTCTTGTTAGGCCAAATGCTTAAGGTATGATAGTCAACAGCTCTTGCTTCTGCCTTTTGCAAGACAGCAGATAGAGCCTCACAATATATGGCCATCATTCAATGCACATAATAGAGGAAGAGCCCTTCTTCAGAGCTAATGGTATCAGATATTTCATTACTGTTGATAGAAGAAGAGATTTTCAATGATCCTGCTGGGACTCTCCCATGTAAGGGACAGGTTAGGTGGGTTTAAAAAGGGATAAAGATCCTAGGGATTAGAAGCATGAACGATGAATTCCTGGCAAAACAACAGAAAGATGCACAATGGGGAGAGAAAGACGACACTTTCTCTGCATAGAATGAAGGAAAGTTGTGGTACACCCTGTAAGTCTGTTCCTGTGTCAGTCATTCAATTGCTCATACTTGTACAGCAGGCTTCTCACAGGCCTTTGTCTCTGGCATGTTGTGTAAACTAGAGCAAACTAAAAACCAAACAGACAAAACCAGAAGCCAGGTGATTAGTCTACCCTCTCTAACAAAAAACCCAAACCAAACCATGAAAAACCACAAACAAACTGCAGGATACTTTTTTGACCATTTCCAGACCTACAAAAAGTTTATGAAACATTTTGAGGTCTTGATGCAAGAGGAAAAATGTAGAATAGTAGAGACACCTTGAGCAGAACCAATCCATCAGGTTATGCAGAGGGAGGGAGATACCCTTGCAAGTATATAGTAAAATCCCAAAGGCCTATGATCAAAAACCACATTAGTCCTACCCCTAGTAACTGATTTGGGTCAGTATGTCTGCAGGCAGACATAGAACAGACACATTTATTTTTACATAACATGCCCAGCAGGAAAAGTGTTGCCTACAGTTTACACTTTTGAGTCAGACTAACATAGAATAAAGATATATCTGAGGGTTGAAAAATTTAATAATGATTCATGTGTGACCCAGGCATGTTATTTTTTCTTTGGCTGCATCCTGAATGACAGAATGGATGCCACACAGCATTCAATACACATCAGGTCAGATCCTTAGCAGTGGCCAAAAAGCACACAGAACTCCCCAGAATATATTTACATGGGTCTCAAGGCCTTCTTTACAGACCTCACTTTTGCATGTGCACATTCCTGTAATGCCTGTGGACCAACTCTCATTGGGCACAGAGTGCTAAAGTGCAGCACAGTGTTATCCTCAGTTCCCTCTACCCACTAGAAAACTAGCAGGAGCTGAAATACACAGGACACATAGGTGTCTGTGCCCAGCAGACTTTGTATGATATATGTACAGGCAAACAGCTCTACAAAGGAGTTCACCTACTAGGTTAGGTTTATGATCACAACTAGACTGGTAACCAGCATGAGGGGGGAAAACGGGACAGCATGCAAGGAGATGGTCCTGCTGTGTACCAAGAAAGCATTCTACCCTCTCCCCAAACTGGTGGTGTAAGTGACCAAGAGCAGTTTTTGAGTAAGAGAAGGTAACAGAAGGATGAAACAAACCTGTATTTCCTGGAACAAGATTACTCTGCTGTATAGTGAAAACTTTATTGATCCTCCCACATAAAAATGTTTTTGTTCCATGAATCAAAAGGTGACAAGATTAACAGTCAACATAGACCTATCAAGAACTAATTATGTCAAATCAGCCTGCTCTCTTTGTATACCAGATAACAAAACTTCAGCAAAAAAGGAAATAGTAAATACCAAAAATCTTGACATTATTACCTCTTTTGATACTGTTTCACAAGACATTTGTATTAACAAACTAGGGAAGCACAGCCTTAATGAAAGTAACAAACATTTGAGTACAAATTATGAGGAAAACCATATTTACAAACTCTGTGCCAAAATTTGAAGAGGTGTCAAGAGAAGTTTTGCAAGGGGCCGTCCTCAGTACAGCAATAATAATTATTTTTAGTACTGCTTTGCACAGAGAATTTATTTTTTTTATATCAGCAGGTAAGATTCAACTGGTTGGAGCATTACTGCACAGGAAGACACACTCAGACTTCAAAATGGCCTTAAAGTGGAGGGAGAGCCTGGTAAATACAGGGATGCTGTTCATCAGGGACAAGGGCAAAAAAGCACACCTGACTATGAGTCATTATATACACCAATAATGGGAAACAAATGGCTTGCTTTGCTACCTAAAGGGATCCACAGGAGGCCCAGAAACAAGGCATGAGTTGGCAGTATCATAACATTAGAAAAAGGGTAACAGCCATATAGGGGTAAGCAAAACAAATTAACCACTGCAAAGAAAGAGTAACTTATGTTCTGCCCAACATCAGCAAGGCTCCTGCTGGGATACCATGCCCAGAACCCTTAAGACCAGCAAGGGAGAGAATACAGAAGGGACCAACTTCAAAGAATGATAGTTGGTCTAGAAAGTGTAACCTAAAAGAAGGATTAACGAACTATCTTTATTTTAGCAGAGACAGTTAGGTAGGACTTCATAGTACCCTCAGGTAGCTAAAGAAAAAAACCCTATTCTCCATGCCCTTGGCAGATACTGCAAGAAGTAACAAGCTAAAATTGTTGCATGGAAGATTTAGGTACAATACTAGGGAAAAAACTCTAATGGCAAAGACAGATTAACACTGTAAAAAGTTTAATAGCAAAGATTAAGATCACCAGTAATGCAACCTCTATAAAAGTTAGACAACTGCTTGTCAATCAGTATTTTCAAAGTCTAGCTCACACTTGAGGAGAACACTTGCTACTGTGCCACCTCTATTCAGAGGTACTAGACAAGTATTCCAATCACAAAAATTACTAAGGGTTGGTACTACCAATTAGCCAAACAGCAGGAGGACATTTGACTCCCAGTGTGGATCTGATGTCATGTAAACAAAATTATTTTTACAGCTTTGGCATATCCATTTAATCAATCCATAGATATACTGAAAAGGAACACATGGAAAACTGCTGCACCAATTTCACTGCTTTTTCTGCTCTTTAGAGATATGCGGTTGCTTCAGTTCCATGTAGCACTACCACTTATTCTTACGGTAGAGAAGCAGCTTGCATAAAACTGCAGGAGTCTTTCTAAACATATTCTTCAGCTGCAAGCTGTCTAAACAACATCCAGAGCTATGATTTAAACATGAACCTATGAACAACAAAAAAATTTCTTTTCTCTTCCAACTTTCTTGTATTTAAAAGACACTGACAGTATTTGGAAAACCAAGATTTAAGTATTCTTTATACACAGTTTTGGGAATATAGAAAGAAAACACCTTTCGAGTGTTACTCACATGCCCTTTTAGGCCTTTGGTTTTTTCCTCCAGGCTAACAAAATGGTCTGCATGGACACAAACAATGGGCTAACATGTCTAAAAACATGTGCATTTATCAGGAAAGGGAGCAGACACCAGAGATTCTGAAGAAAAAGTGAGGGAGCATACAGGCAGACAGCCAGCAACTCCTCTGAACACACCACTTTAAAAAAAGAACAGGAAATTAGTTACAATGCCTGCCAAATTTCCACCTTCAGGATTGACCAAACATGTAAGTAAACCAATCTGTCCATCTCCAAACAAATCCCACTATTTCACCAAAATGATCTCCTCCTTGGGGCAGATAGTTCCAGAACAACAAGATATAAACTCACAGTGTAAAAAACTTTCCTCTCAAGCTAGCTGCTGTTGAGATTTCTATACCACAGCTCCTACCTCCTTTCCAAGTTTAGCTCCTCCCAAGCAGTTAAACCGAGTATGGCAACAGTATTTAACGTAACAGGATTACTCTTAAATAGGCTAAAAATCCGTTTGAAAGGGCTATAACAGCATCAGTAAATAATTACAGCACAATTATCAGCTTTTTCCATTTCTTGCCTTCTAAATATTTTTCATGTACCAAAAATCATCTTATTCTTACTGATTATATTTTCTATTCCCTTACTTCCACCTGAAAAATGGAAAAACATCCAGAATTTCACCATGCTGTTTGACAGTGTTTGACTTACTTCACAAGTTTCCAAACTGGAAAAAGAAAGAGAGGGGGATGAAAGGAAAGCAAGAAAGAAAAAAAAAACTAAGAGAAAAGAGGTACAAATCAGTTTAGTGTTATTTAGATGGCAACCTTAACTTGGGGGGGGGAGGGGGCACCAAAAGTCTCAGCAACTCATTCCAAAGAGAAAGGACTTTCACAGTTCATGAAAACAGCAGCTCATAAAAATACGTTTAAAAAGCCATTTAGATCAAGGCAGGGTTTCAAGCAGAAATCATAATGGTTACATTTTTTGATGTAGTACTTTGACAGCTGAATTGTAGGTCCTCAGCAAAAACCTGTTCCCAACAAAATCAATGGCAAAGTTCACACCAACTTTTACAATGGGGGTAACATGGTCAGAGCCTACATACGTCACAGAATCTATGGTAAACATGCTTTTACTTTAGAAAATCCTACTATGGAAAAAGCAACTGATAACGCTGCTTAAACTGCAGAAATTTCCCCTTTTATCAAAGAACTATTTATCTACCAAGGTACATGTTTCAGTTACATATTCTGCACTTCTCACTTTCAAGCACCTAACAACAGACTGCACAGAAGTACATAAACACAAAATATTCAGTGCTGCAGTTTGTTTAGAAAGCATTACAAAATCCCTAAAACTAAAATCTAAATATTCATGAGTCCCCTGAAAACCATGCAATATAAAAACTGTGAATATTGCTCTGTTAGCATATTATTCCCTGTCTGTGTGATATACATAATCACAAGCAGATAAATACTGTTCAGAAAAGTTACTCCAGAAAAGTTTGGTGTTTTTTTGGTTTTGGGTTGGTTGTTGTTTTTTTTTGTTGTTTTTTTTTTTTTTTTTTTGTAAAAGCACATTGCAAGGCAAGCCAGCTGGTCAAAAGCAATGCCATTCAGAATGGAATTTTTCATCTTTTTTCAGCAGGAGCCACAGACATGGAACAACATATCAGCAAATACTAAGGAGAGAAGAAAAAAAAAAAGCAGCAGAAAATCAAAAAGGAAGCTATACTGCTAAAGAGACAAAGTAAATTCTGCTAGGGACTGTCTAAAGCAGCAAATTGTTAGTGAAAACACCTGAATTGCACTGAAAGTCATCCTTAATACAGAATTACAGAATCATCTTAGGTTGAAAAAGACCTTGAAGATCACCTAGTCCAAACCATTAACCTAACACTGACTGTACTCAACTACACCATATCCCTCAGCACTATGTCACCCCAACTCTTAAACACCTCCAGGGATGGGGACTCCACCCACCACCTCCCTGGGCAGCCCATTCCAACGCCTAACAACCCGTTCTGTGAAGAAATGCTTCTTAATATCCAGTCTAAACCTTCCCTGGTGCAACTTGAGGCCATTCCCTCTTGTCCTATCGCTTGTTACTTGGTTAAAGAGACTCATCCCCAGCTCTCTGCAACCTCCTTTCAGGGAGCTGTAGAGGGCGATGAGGTCTCCCCTCAGCCTCCTCTTCTCCAGACTAAACACCCCCAGTTCCCTCAGCCGCTCCTCGTAAGACCTGTGCTCCAGACCCTGCACCAGCTCCGTTGCCCTTCTCTGGACACGCTCGAGTCATTCAATGTCCTTTTTGTAGTGAGGGGCCCAAAACTGAACACAGGAATCGAGGTGTGGCCTCACCAGTGCCCAGTACAGGGGTAAGATCCCTGCCCTGTCCCTGCTGGCCACGCTATTGCTGACACAAGCCAGGATGCCATTGGCCTTCTTGGCCTCCTGGGCACACTGCTGGATCCTGTTCAGCTGGCTGTCAATCAGCACCCCCAGGTCCTCTCTGACTGGCAGCTCTCCAGCCACTCCTCCCCAAGCCTGTAGCGCTGCTGGGGGTTGTTGTGGCCCAAGGGCAGCCCCCAGCATTTGGCCTTATTGAAACTCCTCCAGTTGGCCTCAGCCCATGGCTCCAGCCTATCCAGGTCTCTCTGCAGAGCCTCCCTACCCTCGAGCAGATTAACCACCTCTAAAAGTTCTTAAATGGTTTGAAATACTATGTTTAATTTGAAGGAAAACCAATGCTACCACTTCAGTTAAAAAATATTGAAAATTTAAAATTAGACACAAACTGAAAATTATCACATACGTGAAGTGTATACTGCACAAGCTATCAGGGAAAACAACAAAAAAATAAAGACTGTGAAGTTAGAATGTGCTAAGTAAAAGGATGAAATTGTTTTTCTCCAGTTTATAGCAAATTCAAATTAGAGAAAGACATTTCTCCATGGTAAGTAAGTATGACAAGGGAGGCAAGGACAAGAAAAGGAAACTAAGCTTTTGAAATTCCTTCACCATATTCACCTTGAATTTAATTCATATTCATTGTAAGTATGAAGCTATTTCTTATTAAGAAGATGGTGCTCATTTCCTTATCCCTGTAGGAAGAAGCATGCTCAGCACAAAGGAATTTCTGCCTTATTTTCCAAATCTAGATCAATACTATTAACTATTACATCAATTTCAGTCACTGAAAGATCTATAAAACAAGTTCTATGAAAACAATTAGCTCTCCTGGACAAATCTGTGCTCCTTCCAAAAACATCACACACGCACACAGGAAGGATATACTGCAATGGCTTATTTCCTGTTAAGACACCATAGGAATTGATTTAATGAATCCAGTGGTTGCATAAGGAGTTCCTTTTTAACATATATAAGTTTAGAATATAAAGTCTCTTAGTACATTTCCAACTCTAAGATGAAATAACTCCTTAGGGAAACACCTCAATCCTTTACAGCTTCCTATATAGGTGAATTAATACCTGCTACTGAAGGCTCCCATGAAAACCACCCAACTGCTTAAGTGATGTCATATTCTATAAAATGCACAGCACTCACACTATCACATACTTGCTACAATATCAGTACAAGCCAGCTTCAACAAAAGATTCAGACTACCTCTAAGTATAATAATCTGCTTTCACTGGACATGCATAAAACTTACCTATGACAAGCAGCATGGCTGATTATCTAAACTCCTTCAGAAAAACACCCCAAACTAGTTCAGTCCTAGGCAGTGCTACTCATATTTATAGAAGTAACTAAGCACCACGGCCTGGGAGCACCCAGGAGTAAGCCTGGCTCAGCTGATTTGCATTGATAGCAATTAAGTTAGTTCCTTTCCTTTCACTTTGCAGCATATGCATGCCTTTCTATCAAAAAAAACAACAACAAAAATTCCTGGGGAATTATTGCATCAGGGTTCAAAGTACTACTCAAAGGAGATTTTTTCAATGTTGTTTCAAACACTGAGGTTTTTAGACCACAAATCTGGGAAATAAAGTCAACTTTTTAGGAGAATTTTTCCGTAACTTTTACTAGATTCTTAAGAGATACAAAATGAGTGACTAGGTCTTTTTGTTTGGTTTCGACATTATTGGCAATGACACACTCACATTTCATTACTTCTAGCCACTGGCTGCATGAAGTATGTCCTTAACATACGTAATTTTTAGAGCTGGACAGAAACCAGCTAGTGGTATTCTTGTCCAACTTCCTCTTGCTCCATCCTACTCCACAAGCTACAGAGCATTATTTTTACCACTATGTAAATACCAAGTGTATGTGAAAATCCTCTCTCTGAAATATTCTCTTGGCAAAATCTAATTTAGAAGTTATCATAGGAAGGTCCAAAATATTTTCTTCACATGAAATTAACAAAGCAGGTGAAATCAAAATTATTCTTTTTCCAGATCTCTTGATAGTTTCAGTCACATTTCCTTATTTTATCTTTTTCTTCTGTTTAGAATGTAAACACCTAAAATGAACAAACCTTCCTGGTTAGTAATTTCTACAGTTTGCTTTATTAACCTTTGAGTTTCTTCAGGTTAGTGTTTTAAAATGAGATTTCTTTGTGATGTTTGGTCTGATATGAGAGAGAATATAGACTCAGAGGCTGAAACGGTCACTCATTCTTGTCTTTAGGTTGACATTTTTAGCCTAGGAACTAGCACATGAAGATCCATGGCAGATCTTCTCAAGGGCAAATTTGATGATTCTTTATGCTGGTACTTCTCATTCCGAGGCTATGGAAAAACCTCTGCTAAACTAATAGCTGGATATTTAGGGAGAAAGCTTAACTACAAGGTATACAAAAGATCAGAGGTGCATTTGTACAAAAATGCTCAATGCAGTACAACACAAGTAGTTATTAGTAAACAAAATTTGAAGAAAAGTATTTTGTCAATCGCTAAACAATCAGACAAGAACTCAGAGATGCTGCAACTAGAAGCAATGATCACATGATTAACACTAAAAAATTACACCCAAAATATCTTTCACAATTTTTGCACTGAACTCATAACTTTTGCTAAGATTACAGCTTATTTTTTAACATGTTCAGTTGCTTCAAAAAGATCAAGTCAGTCCCATACATATGTTGAAAAGCTGTAATACACGCTCCTCTTCCTAGATCGATCCGTTCTTTCTGTCACAGAAGGGGGGCTGGAGGAACATTGGATAACTGCAGTTTGCAGCAATTTTAAGATAGAAATTTTTAAGGAAGTCTAGAGCTTTAGTTTTATGAGAACAACTTGGGCTCAACCACCTGTGTTGGGCAATGGGAAGGCAGCTGGAGGCACTGAGTGCAAAGCAGAGCAGTGACAGCCTCACTCTCCTGAATAGGAGAGAAAGCTTTTCTCCTCATTAGAGCATGAGGGAGGAGAGGGAAGGATCCAAATTACAGCCTGAGATTCTGGGGCAGCAGGTCAGAGGGATGAAATGAAACTCATACAGGGCTTGGGATGGGATGGGATGGGATCAAGTGAGAAAGACACAGCATTGTCTCAAAGCTATACAAAAAGGTATTGCAGCATCAGTTTTGTCTTTTCACCTAAACAGATCATGGTTAACATTCCTCAGCTTTGTTGAGTGAATGTAGGTTGGGGAGAAAAAGGTTAGGAAGACCTGAAGCAAAAGACGTACATTCTTGGGTGGGAAAGAGACTGATTTTAGGGAAGAAGATAGTGTTCTTTGAGGCAGACTTAGGAGAAGTCAGGTGATGGGTAGCTCTGGGGGTACACAGAGGCTCTGGGCCAGCAAGGCTGGGAGATGTAGAGCCCAAGGGACAGGAGCTTGCTAGTGCAGAAGAGTCACTCCCAGAAGACATCTCTATCCACAAACCAAGGACACTGATGCAGAATTGGTGCCCACTCCCAGTTTTAAGCTTTGAGGTGTTTTTTTTTCTCTATGGAATACTGACTTAATAATTTTTTGGTTTATTCTGGCTTTTAGCCTTCTCCACAGCATGAATAGCCTAGCTCCAGCTCTCAGCCACTGCAGTTCTCAATGCCTTTTTCTGCTAATAAAAGTATTTCCTTCCATATATATGAGAGCATGGCCAAGTGGCCACTTAACTAATTCTGGGAAAAAAACATTACAAGGTTTTCTTAGTCTCTGACTGAAAGGCAAGCTTTTTCCCAGCTTTTTAACCCTTTTCTTAACCATACCATATTTACAGTTTCTGAGGCACAGAATCAGAATTGGACTTAATTTCCCCATAAAGTTCCAACTGACATCATATGCAGTGATAACACCACATCCCTGCTTCAGGTGTGACTCCTCAAAAGAACTTATGGAAGACATACACTTGTACCTAGCTGTAAGTTTTATTTGCTATGTATTATTGCCATTTCTCCCTGATTTCAAGTTCCTGAGAGGACAGCTGTAAACAACTATATGTACTTGATTCCAGCCAATATACATCAGTGGAGATTTCAGAGAATATTACCAAACATTTATTCTAGCACAAACCTGTAAGATCATGTTCAGAAGTCTGCCTTGGTGCTGTTCAAACTGCTAATGGTGGTATTTAAAGCTCTGAAAAGTTCTGATTTTTTCTTTTGCATGCTACTGCTGTATTTATTGTTCTCATGTCATCCTGTTCTCACCCACCACAACAATTACAGTTGGTAAGGGTGTGCTTGTTAGCTGATTTAAATTCGAACACTTCATGCCAAACCCAGCATCAAATGAAATCTCTGGCAAAACCCCCACTGACTTCACCGGGAATGAAACCAACTGGAGGAGCAAGGCTCCCGTGAGAGGCATGCATCACTGTCATTCACATCCCGCTGAGTTTGTGAGAACCAGGACGAGATACTATTTGAAGGCCCTTCTACTTGTGTTTCATGTGACACACCAGTTCTCTTTTGTTTTGCAAAAGCATAAGAGAAGTTTTTTAGTATCTGCAAGTAACAAACCAAAGAGGCTGGATGAGTCACTGGAGACAGTTTTGGGCCAGCTCAGCTTGCAGACTGCCAGTGTCAGGGAAGGTTCACCCGATTCTCCCCTTCCTGCTGCACAGCCAGTCCCAAAATAACGCGGCAGCGCTAAACATAGTGCCACCGCGCTCTTTTAATAAACGACAATTCCTGCAGTGTGTACAAGCCACCACATTTGTCAAGATAAGCACATCAATATGAGATGTCATATTAGCCTAGACAAAGAGATTGAACTAGATAGCATTGTCAAACACCAAGCAAAGGGGCTCATTCAAACTGACAAAGCAAGAAATTTAAAAGTTGAACCTACCAATCTAGTCTTAACTCATTCCGTCCTCTCCTGCTCTGGAAGAGTCTCAAACCAGTAAGTGAGCTCCTGTAAGTGATACAATAAATTCATTCCTAATCTGCAATAACAATATTCCTGTCATTTCAAAGCCCTCTGCTGCACTTTTCAAAAATTCTGTAATAGCTGTTAGTATGTTTCATATTATACATATGGATCTATACACCTTAGTGGATAGGGACTTTTCATAATGACTTATGCACAAGGGGTATAACTAACAGGCAAAATTAACAAGCATAACTAACTGTCATATAGCCATCTTACTGATTATGCCTTGATTGCTTTTCTGTTACAGGTAAGAAAGTTTACTTTTAATCATAAGGCAATGGACAAAGACGCTGCAGTAGTGGGTCCAAATGCTTCATCTGTCTAAAACTTTCCATGACTTTAGGCAAATTCTTCTATTTCACCTCTGAAATCATGGACACAGCTGTCCTATACTCACATATAGTACATGTGAGATAGTGATACTCATCATCATAAACAAAACTAGAAACATGGTTCACAAGATTACTTTGTTGGTAAGAAATTATCTTGGTTTTTTTGGTATTCCTTGCACATGGTTGTGTGTATGGGCTTCACCATCCTACATATGATGGAGACAGATGCTCTGGGGGTGGGGGTATCAACACAAATATTTTCCTTAAAATGTGTCTTCTCCTCAGAAGGACTTATGATTGCCGAACTTATTTAAAACAAGACAGGTTTATCGGTGTGCAGGAGTGAAACTGGTAGTTAGACGTTTGCCATACCACAGGTGGCATCCCTGTTGAGGTGCAGTGTGCAAACAAAACCCCACATTATGTCAGAAAATTCAGTTTAGCTTTGCACTACCGAGGTCTGACTGAATCATGTCCTTTGGGGAAAGAAGAAGCCTTCAGGGAACTACAAGAGGCCAGACATTTCTCTTTTGCCAGGGACCTGTTAGTTCAGCTTTTCCTTTGAACCTGGAGCTGTGTGGAGGACAGGAAGAATCCTCCTTAAAGGGCAGCTGCTGCTGCTGGCTCCTTGGAGCTGGGAGCCACACACTCCCCTTCACCTCTGCCAGCCTGCCCCCACCTCACCCTGCGACCAGGGCTGAGAAAATACACTGAACATGATCGTAGAAAGGGGGGAAGAAGCCTGTAGAGTAGATACTATCCTCTCTTAGGACTCCACCTTTAATATACCCTAATGGGATCTTCCTCCCCTCAAAACTGAGAGATAATGAAACCCGGGAAGATTTACATTAAGCATTTGCAGAGGAGATTGAATACACTTTAAAATATTCAGGAACAATTCAAATGCAAATATGGCACATTACTGTATTATTCATATTCTGCAACATTTTGCCTTAATGGTCTGATTGGAAGATCTTTTCCAGTTTGTTTTCTGTGAGTTTAATAAACTGGGACTTTGAAACAACTGCCCAATGTATGAGGTGCTGTATTTTCTTTAAAAGAAAACAGAGTTATGAAGTCAAAGCCAAATTCTATGGTTTCTTATATAAAATACCTTTTCACTTCCTGAACATTGCCTGTAGCTTTGCTAATTTATTGCCATGAAAATATTGTTACTACTTAATGCACTAGTACTTTTGTCAATAGGCAGCTTTCCCCAAGGCATATTTGAGAATGCTCTGCTAATCAGAGTTGATGCAGTTATTCCAAAGCAGCCAGGTCTTTAGAAAAAGGTTCATGTTTAATTCTAGTATGGGTGCATGTTGTCATTTCTTCAAAGCACAGTATTTTTAATTCACTGAATTCAATTCTGTAGATATCTAAAACACTGACTACATTATCCAGACCCAGACTCAGCTTGAACCAGTGTATTTCAAATCAGCATTGCTGGCATTTTTACCTCTTAACATTTAGCTTATGTGAAATATTCCTAATTTCATAGTGGCAAGGCCTAAACAAAGATCTAATCAGAACCACAAATCTGTGCTCTATCACCAGCACAGAACTTAAAAAAATGTGTTTGGGTGTTTACACAGACACTCACTTGGATCTGACTCCCTACTTTTCTACATCTGCTTGAACTCTTGAGATTTTAACCTCAAATGCAGCTGAATTTTTAGTGTTTGTTTTCCAAGCGTGCTGATGATCATGAACAGCACAGTGAGTGACAATGAGGTCACGTACACATACATATGTCACGCTACAGTTTTATTCTCTCTCATAAATATTGAAATCTACATAATTTTACTGAGGCTAAGAAAATCACCTTAATTGGTGTGGGAGCTTTTAATGCATGTATGTTTTTAGTGATTTTTAATGTATTTGCAATTCTCTGCAGATGAAAAATTGAATAAAGTTCATCAAGAAACAGGTCAGGCCATTTATTTCAATTAGAAATAGTAATGAAATTCCAGTAAACTATTAAATGTCCCTTAATATATATTCAAGATAAATAGAATACTTAATTTCTTTTGGCATGTTGCACGACGAGGTACCCTATTTGTCTTTATATTGACAAAAATGGGTGTTCTTCTGCTTTCCCTATCATGAAGTGACATTTAGTGACATTACTCCTGCTCAAGCCCAGCATGGACATAATCTGTTTTATGAGACCACCAAGACAAGAAGAGTCTCCGTAGGGAGGTAAAGGCTCTACTTCCTCAAATTCGGCTGGTTCAGGTCAGTGCTTCATTTTCCTTCATTCATCTTCACTGGAAACCAGGGGAGCTGCTTATTTTGGTTTCCTTCTGCCATCAGTTCTTCCCCCAAAAGTTCTGCATGGCAAAAGAATATTAACACTATTACTACATGGGGCCTAATTAAGTTCCTAATTAAGGACAGAATTACAACCATCAAGGATAATTTTTTTAAGCAGCTGGATGTTTTGAGATGACACAGATGTTTCACTTGACTCAGAGAGGTACCACGGGTTCTTTGTTTGAAGGGCATTAAAGCCCACCACCTCCACGAGAAGTTTCTTAGCTATATGAGACTTCTAAGGCTATCAGCCAGCAACAGCAGGTGTGGAACTAAAACACAAGGCTTTGAGTATTAAGGAGCATTACCAACACAGAACAAAATCTGACTTCTGTAGAGTCCTCCTCAGTTACAGTTATATTACTTGGTTTATACCTGAAAAATATATAAGACGTGATTTGAGGAGGTGAGGCCTTGTTCTAATTCTACATGGAAATAATCAAGATGGCTTGTGATAATTCTCCATATCTGAAGTCACCCATAAACATGGCTTCAATTCAAAGTTTGCACATCTTTAAGAGATTTATATTAAGCTCTGCTAAGTAGTTGTTAGTCATTTCTGCTGACTGCAATCAAACTGGGTTATACTAAAATTTACAATGCCAAAACATTTCTATCTTTTCCACTCTGTTGTTTCACCCTTCATCTGAAAATAGAGCAACAACACTGGAAGGATGGCCAGAGGATGCCTTTAACATCTCCGCAGCCACATCCCATACTAACTTTTGATCTTTTGACACATCTACAGCTCAGCCAAACTAGCAAAAGGCTAAACCAGACAGAGGAGCAGCACTTCCAGTTCTCATGGATGTTTTCAAATAAAACTTCAAAATTGTCTGAGAACTACATAACTGAACACATGAAGTATTTCTCAGGAAATAAGTAAAATGCATATACATGTATGTATATATACATAAACACACAAGCATGCTCCTCCATTCATAGATACTACTTTCCATTCATAAGTATTAATAGGAAAAGACGATGGCATTCTCCATGCAAACGGTGGAGGGAAGTAGAAAATGAGTTAGCAGCTCAGCAGCACCAGAAATGCAAATGGATGTCAAATAGGTCACTGTCTGGTGCCCTGCTCCCAAATATCCACATGACCATCTGTAGCTGGACGTGTGATAAGCATGTACAAGAATCTTGACAGAAACCTCAAGGTGATTCTTTAATCCTGTACACAGCAGAGAATACATCCAGTTTCTTTTGACATGCACGAGTCTGTACACTGCATATTCTACATAAAAAGTATAATACAGGTTGCTTAAATTATATCCACAATTTTCTAAAAGTTTTTTTTTTTTAAAAAAAAAGATGAGACATTATTATAATATGGATCTTTCTCAAATGAAAGAATAGAGTATTTAATTTTTCTTGCTCTAAACATCATCCAAAGAATAATGTACAGTGACGTGATTCTTTGCTATTCCCTTTAAGCCGTTTTGGAGATGGATTGCTACAGTGGGTGGCATGCAGAATAACACATGTTGAGCAACACACACTTGAATCTTGCCAGCTTTATGGTTTCTTACAACATGCTACGATGTGAAGTGATTCACAGTGAGGAGATGGAGAAAGTTTTTCTATTACCGTAAAAATATGATGTTATATGCATTTATCATCCAAAATAAATACATTGACACCACAGGCTGAAATAAAACCAGGAAAGTAAGCACAGCTCCTCTTTCTACCTTAAAATACTGCATTTAGTTTTAAGCCAATTAAAGCTGAGTTGCACTTTCTGTGTAAAATGATCTTGCCCTGACAGTTAATCCACGCTATTATCAGACCCATCAAATTAAAATAAGGTGAGTTAAAGAAGAAATCAACGCCAGAGATTTGAATTTCCTTGATGTCATATGCTGGCATCTTAGAAATTTTACAGTTGCTATGGAGGAGGTATGGGAGAGAGAAGGCAGAGGATCCACTTGGTAAGATGCAATTGGTGACTACAAACATACAGAGTCAAAAGGAAGAAGTGAAATGTAGCTATGGAGGTGGGTGATGTGCTGCAACTACACTGATAAGCGAGAACTTCCCTGTAAGTTCTTTTACATAAGACATGCAATGGTAATTTAAGAAGGGTGTCAGGCCAATGATGTATCACTTCAAAGGCAGGGAAAAAAAAAATATCTCTGAAATGATACACTAACTTTTGGAAGAGGCTGTACTCAGACTAGATGTTCATGGATGTTTTGTTAGATTTGGCTACTGTCCTATCAGATTTGATACACTGTCTCTGACAATGTCATCAGCCAGATGTTTGAGGAAAAGGGAACAAATAAATATCTCAAACCAGTCAACTGTGCTGTACTTGAGAAGTGACTAGCGGCTGTCTATCACCAAGCCATTAGAAAACTGGAGTCCTGAAATTTATGGTCCTATCAAGTCTTCTTATCTGCACCTCCACATTGTTATCCAAACTGAATTTTACTCATTATCTTCACATCCAGGTCCCCTACAGCACGATAATTCATTCTTGGTTTTAATTCCTCACATTTCTGTAAACCCAGACCTGCAGATTTCCCCATCACCCTGCTTCTGTCCCTTCATAAACTCTTCAGAGGTAAAAAATACCCACAAGCTGAAGGTCAACTGCAACTGTTCAGTCTTTCTGAAAAATCAGAATTCAAATCATGAAAGAAAATACAAATGAATTGGGTCATCAAACAACTTTGAAGCACTTAATTCTGAACTCTGAAGCAACCAGGCATTATAATACCTTATTTTCTTTCACAAATCATTCTCTCCTCCAGGGTATCATCCGTTTAATTCTACTGTTTTATTTGTTCTGCATATGATATTTTCAGCAGGAAACCTACAGAAAACTTTAGATAAAACGATTTCTATCTTCCAAACCACATTAACCTTACATTTTAACCTTTTCAAAATGTAAGAATTAGGTAAATATTGGGGTTTCATCAAACTGGAATATACTCTTCCGAAGACCAGCACTTTTCTGGCCATTCAGCAGACCGTATCTCCTGGAGATAAAACCAACCTGTGCTGGAGTGGCTGATGAATAGTTTTGACATTCACCAGTCACTACCATCCTCCAGTAAATAAATCCAGGCAACAAGAAGGAGTTGTTCCTCCAGCCAGATTACCACTTGCTTCACGAGCCATTTCCCAACAGAAACTGACACTAAAATATGACCTTTAACAAAAGATGAGAGAAGCCATCACTCTCCAACACAACGGAAAAGTTTCACAGAAAAGAAAAACAAACCAAACAATCAAGACCGTCCTGACAATTTCGCCTTCACGCCCCAAACTAGACTGGACTAAGTTATACCCATTAATGAAAAAAAAAAAAAAAAAAGGAAAATAGAGGCAAAACCGAACTAAATAGAGGCACCACCCTGTAAATCTGCGTCAGCCAACAAGCGCTGGTGGACGTGACCCGTGTTGGCCCCGCTCCCCCTCATACCTGGCAGGTGCCAAGTCCCGACAGCGCTTCCCTCCGAAGAGGCGCCGGGCACAGACGGAGCCGCTCGGCACCCGCAGAGAGGGGACCAGGCCCTGCCGGTCCCCCTCCCCTGCAGGCGGACACCACCCAAACGCTGCCTGTGAGGGGCCTGCCCAGGTGCCGCCACCGCCCCGCCACAGCCGGGGCGCGGCGCCCGGCGGGCAGCCTCTTACCTTGTTGGAGTAGGGGGGCTTGCTCAAGTTGATGCCGTCGCGGATCAGCTTGTCCCGGATCATGATCTTGAGCTTCAGCCTGGGGTAGGCGGTCAGCCCCCCGCCGCCCGCCGCCCCCCGCCGCCCGCCGCCGCCGCCGGGCCGGTGCCGGGGGGCCGCCCCCCGCCGCGCCTCCTCCTGCCCCGCCGCCCGCCGGGGGCAGCGCCCGGCGGCGGGGGGCGCCGGCCGCGGGGGGGGCGGCGGCGGCGGCGGCGGCTCCAGGGTGAAGTACAGCCCCGCCGCCCTCTCGTCCGCCTCCTTCAGCCGCCGCACGGCCTCGTGGATCCGGCGCCGGTGGTGGGGCACGGCAACGCCGATGGCATCCAGGTCCGGGTCCCCGATCTGCTTGCAGACCTCCAGGTCGTCGTAGCCATTGTCGACGAAGGACTCTGCGTACTGGGGAAGCTGCAGGGTCCTCAGCCACTCGTAGACTATGTTGGTGCACATGCTGGCTCCGAAATAACAGAGATTGCAACTTTCAGCACCGAAGCCAGCCTCCCCCTTGTCCACTCCTCGTCAAAGGAATTAAAAACCCCAAAACTGCGAGGCAACTAAAAGGTCTCAAAATCAAGGTCAAGAAATCAACATCCACCAGGAAAAAAAAAAAAATCCTTAAAGCAGATCAGGAGGGCATCGCAAGCCCTGCTGAACGACCCCCGCCCGTTTATTCCTCCTCCTGTTTTCCTACCACAAAGTACAGCCGCTTTCTGCCACCGGAGAAGGGAGGCTCGAACTAGAGAGAAGCAAAATGTAAGGGTGCATCCCCTAAAATCCCAAGTCGCTGCTGCACAACATCCACCCACTTTCTCTGGAAGTAATTCGCAGTCGCTGTCTTTTTTTTCCCCTCTTCCTTTCAGTGTTAGTTTCTGTTTCTGCTTCTGTCTCACCTTCCTGAGCTCTGTCGCATGATGAATCTGTTTACTATGTGTAGCTGCTTGGGTACACGATCGTGCTGGGGGAGACCCGAGCGCCGGGTCCCGCACCCTCACCCAGCACAGGCAGGGCTGCCGGTGTGCAGGGCCCTCCCCTCCGTATCTCTCCCGGCAGCGGGTGCACCACGGCGGCTTTTGCTTTCCTTTTAAACGGCTCCTTTCGGATTAGAAGAAAAAAAGAAGGAAGGAAAAAAAAAAATAAGAATCCCACTCACTTTTCCGAGTTACTTTCCCAGGTCCCCTTCATCCCTGGGATGATGGTTAAATGCGCTTCGGCGGCAGCGAGCCCGGCAACTGCTTTCCAACCCCACTTTCTCCGCGCCGCTGCCGGCGCTGCCCCCCCGGGGCACGCAGCCCCGCGCCCGCCGCGCACAACTTTCCCCGCTCGCTCGCTCGCTCCCCGCTGCCGCCGCCGGCCCTCCCGCCACTGCCCGCGGCCGCCCAGGGGAGGAGGAGGAGGAGGAGGAGGGGGAGGCGGCGGGGCCGTGGGGGCAGCCGGCGCTCCGGGCATCCTCCGCCGGCGGCGGCGGCGGCGGCCGGGCTGCTCTGCGACAGGTCCCTGGCGCTCCCCCGCCCCGTCCCCCGGCTGCTGGCGGCGCTGTCCCCTCCCTTCAGCGGCACGGCGGAGGGAGCGCTGCCCCCCTCCCGGCTCCTCCGTCCTCCCCTACCCCTGAGGCGCCTGACGCGCCGCCAGCAGATCTCCGGCTCCTCCCGGTGCTCCGGTGCGGCTTCCCCCGCTTCTCCTCCGCGCCCCTCACCCCGCTGCCAGCCCCCTGTCCCGGCTCTCCCCGAGGCCTTCTCAACTTTCTCCGCCGTCTCTGCCGCCGGCCGCCCCCCTGCCCGACCCGCCGGGGGCGCGGGCCGGCGGCGTGTGCCCGGCTGGGGGCTGGGCGGCCCCGCCGGGCAGCAGCGGGGCTGGGGGGGACACACTCTGCCTCCGCTCCTTAGGCCGCCCGGCGGGCTTGCCCGGTCCCGTTCCCCCTCGGCGAGGCCGAGGCACCGCGCCGAGGGGGCACGGCCCGGAGAGGTGCCCCCGGCGCCCCTGGGACGGCCGGACCGACGGCGGCTGCAGCGGCTCCTCCGCGGAGGCACCGAGACCCTTGGCCGGGGGCGGGGGGGGGGTGGGGGTGTCGCGGAGAGCGCGGCTGTGGGCAGGGCGAGCGTCCCCCCGCGTCCCCGGGAAGGCGGTGAGGGGAGGCGGGAGGGGCCGGCCCCGCTCCCCCACCCGCCGCCGCCACGCGCTGCCCGTGGCCGGCGGAGGCGCCGCGCGCTGCCCGCCGCGCGCTGCCCGCACGGCCGGGCTCGCAGCGCCCCCGCCAGGCCCCCGCGGAAAGCGCCGCCCGCTCCCCTTGCCGACCCCCGCGGGGGGCAGGCGTGGACCCGCGGCCGTTTTAAACAGGTTGAAACTTGTTTTCTCACGAAAATCCCTCTCCGTCAGCGAACATGTCCGCTCAGGGCGCTGAGGGAGACGGAGCCCGTCGGGCTGGCCCTGCCTGCCGGCGCCCGCCAGAAGGGGCAGCGGCAGGGGCAGGGGCAGCGGCAGGGGCAGGGGCAGCGGCAGGGGCAGGGGCAGGGGCAGGGGCAGGGGCAGCGGCAGGGGCAGGGGCAGCGCCACTTGGTCTGGGGGCAGCCGGGGACCGAGCCTCCCTCCCCGCAGCAGTGGGGTGCCGGAGGAGCGACACAGCCCCTTGGTAATTTCCTGAGGGTTTATCTGGAACAGGTTTCCTGAAGGGCCTTTTTTAGTAGATAGGCCCACACTCGTCCTCAGGACCTCATGGTAGTTCACCGCAGGATTATGTAGCCCAGCGGCATTCTCACAAAAAGCGTTACACTGCGAGGTGTTTTGGAAAGGTTAGATACTTACAAGTGGTTAAAATGCAGCCTCTGGGTATAAAGCCTGGAGAACACAGATTCATGTGCTAAAAAGGGGAGAAAAGGAGGAAAAGCATTTTATTTCCTTTAAAATCTCCTTCCGTTCCTCCTCTTTTCCTGTATCTTATTTTCCTTCCCAGCCACATAATATTTCAAATCCTATTCTCAGGCCAGAGACAGAGATTGAAGCAGCAATTATCTTCTCTTCGCAGACCTGGTGAAAGACTGACAACGCCAGAGAAATTAGCCAGGATGTCCTGTGAACTGGAGCTGGAATTGATGGTGTGAGAGAGAGGAAAAACTGACTGGTACAGCCCATATTGCAGCGTATTGACAGTGCATACAGAATTATATCATTTTGATGTGTGCATTTTGGAAGGGTCTTGGAAGGCTTTTAAGGTATTGCAAATATACGATTCAAATGTGCTTGGTAAACTGCAGGTCTCCCACCTGTAAAAGGGACAGCAGGAGAAGTGCTGCACCCTCATGGGAGCGTGGAGCTTGGCAGAAGCTTACAACATTGTGAAACTCAGTCTGGTTGTGCTTGGCATTGATTTTAGTTTCACAAAATGAGTTAACCTGGTAGCAAATACAGCAAAGTTTTTGGTGACTTTGAAATACAAAAATAATTCAAAAGAAAACGTTACGTCCGCCTTTAAAAAAGACAATAATCACGAGTTCAGGGAGCAAAAGACCAGTCCACCTCACCACAGTCCCTGGGAAAACTTTGGAGCAAGTCTTTGTGAAGGCTTACATGAAGTTTTAGTGGGTAGTTAGAAGGGACGTTCCTCAGGGGTTGATACTGGGGCAAGCACGGTATGACATCTTCATTGATACTCTCAGTGACAAGGTGGAGTGCATCCTCAGCAAGGACACCAAATGGGGAGGGATAGTCAATATGTTGGGAAGCTAATTTGAGAGTGAAAAAGGAGCAAGGTCACAGAGTGGTGGAGCTGGAGATGGAAGCATGTTTTGAGCAATAACAGCAAACTCTGAAAACCTTCTTTATGTGCTTTTTATTAGGTGCAAAGTTATTATTAAAAATGATTAAATGCAAAAAAAAAATGCTAATTACTCAGAGATTGAACTGTGGTTTCAATCCAGCTGAAACCTAAGAGTGTGCTTGCTGATTTTAAGTCCCCACCTATCATGTGTATTGCATCTATAGAACTACTGAATCAATAGGGTAGTATCACTCTAAACAGTATTTCTTGCAGAATTTGCAGATTAATTTCAGTGGTGGAATACAGACACTCTATTTCACCTTAAATTTAGCTTACCTCTGCAGGACACTCTTTATACTTGTGTTATATACACATACTAATTGAAGTGTTTGTATGCTACAAGATGGGAGAAGCTTTCCGTCAATGCATAGGGTTTCCTGATGTGCTGGAAATAGGTTGTGCCTAAACAAAGAGCTGGAGCATGAGCAATTTATAAATGAAAAGAGCACAAGCAGACAACTAATATGGGTGAGATAAAGCACGTACGGGTAAGTCTGCCTTTGAGTTCCAGGATAAAAAGAACAAACTATGATGAATTAAACAGTAAATATATTAGCGTCACACATTCTGGCTTCCTTCATTTAGTATCATACCCTGCTCTCATCATGCAAATAATCATCCTCTTTTCTAGGATTTCCTAAGCCCGTGCACAGGCTATGGAATGGTCTGTTGTCCCTGACCTTGCCAATGGAAGACACAAGAAAGGATGAGCCTTCCAGAGGAAACCTGAGCGGCATTGTTCTAGGAGAGACACATAGCATGTAGTAAGTAATATTTTCTTACCTGTTATAAACAGGTCAGAAAAGGACACTCCTCCCTGCTTTCCATACATTATCATTCAAATAAAGATCACTTCTTTCCAAGTTTTTCAGAGCTTAAGTTAATCAATCCACAGTTAGACTGGAATTTATTTGAATTGTGTAGGCTGTTGAATATTTGACACAATGGGCTTAATTTCTGAAGTGCTCCATATGACTGGATTGTCTCCAACATTTCCAAACTCAGTCATGACTTTCTTTTTCGAATGCAGCGGATAATAAAGGTGAGAAGATGTATATATAAGTCGCACCAATGATACAGGATTGCTATGTTGCAGTCACAATATACATAGACATATATGGAGAGCAAGTACAGAAATGTTTGCTATGAACTCACTGGTAGAATTTTTACATGTAAGCAGTTTGGTAGTGGAGGGTAAGTACTGGATTTTTGCATTTAGGGGGAGCTTCCAGCAAAATGGATAAAAGTTTTTTCTAACTTGTATTCAGAAGAACCAAGTCCAGATGAGATGACATGACAGAAAAAATACTGCTTTTCCTGAGGATATTTTCTACTCTGTAAGCTTTGCAAACCCACTGTGGGTTTGAGATTTCTGGCAGGTTTCACCATGTCAGACTATATTGTTCATGTGATAGAATATAAATGTGATTGATATTGCCAAAAAGGTTACAGCATAGCAATGACAGGTTTGCTTAGCAAATGTAAAGGATGTTTTAACCAAATAATTTATTTAGGTATCCTTTAAAAAGAGGGCACTCTACATTTCTGCAGTGTACCAAGGAATTAAAAAGTTTCATCCTTGAACGTCTGTTCTGAAGGGTATTCTATTAAAATATATGATTATCTATTGGATTACATTATCTGGCAGTAATATATGATAGATTTTGCAAAGCTATGGTCATGCATTTTCTATACCATGAGATGTTGTCTATAGTCATTTTGCTTGGGATGAGATAAATAAAAGTGTAGCTGAACACTAACCTACACCTAGATACAAGAATGTATTCAGGAGATCTTTGGGCTGGGTTTTTTTTCCTACCTTTATCAAGACTTAATGGATTTTTGAGACATTAAGGAAGCAGTGTGGGCCTTTGCTCCGGATACCTAAACACTTTTTAATGTTTTGAACCATACACTGATGTATTTGATGGTTGAAACAAAGTTAGACAAGAACACAAATACTTAGGAGAGTAATCACCCAGCGGATGAATGTGAGGAAGACTGATATTAATACAGTTCCGTTAAGGTATTTGTGAAGTTGTTCAGCTAGAAAAGGAAAGTCAGGTTCACACACATAGTGAGGCAATACCACATGATTATGTTGCAATGAATAATGTGCAACGAATGAGTGCAAGCTAATACTTCTGTACTTTTCTGAAACAACAGAAGCAGATTCTCAAATACTTTTCTAGGGTTTCCACTAGGGCACAAGGTGAATAATTCACTAGAATGAATGAAACTGGTTATACACAATGGAAAATATCTGCAGAACCACACAATTAGTTCAGGTAAATAGAGCTATTTATACTTCTGTGTAAAATATTGCAATTATTTGACTGTACCTGGAGTACATTGGCAAAGAATCCAGAGGAAAATAACGATGATGGTCAGAGAAGGTTTGAAAATATCCCATGTCTTATCTAAAGTGTTAATCTTAAAGAATATATAGCAACAAAACTCATCATGTAAAGGACAATTTGCTTATGTAAACACTGCAGAGAAATAAACTTACATATAAAGCTAAGAACTTCAAGAAGTGGTACATATCATGTCAACTCCCATAAGCTGTACTGTTATGAAGAGTACTGGCTGTTAAATATTGTGGAGACTGACTTTTCCTCATTAAAAAATCAGGTTACCATTATTTTAAGTACTCTTTCATAGAAGATTAGGAAAATTTAGATTGGAAAGGACTCCTGGGGGTCACCCAGTCCTATACCCCACTCAGAACAGGGCTAATTGCAAACTCTGATCAGGCTGCAGATGGGGTTGCCCCGTTGGCTTCTGAAAATCTGCAGGGATGGAGG
Organism: Athene noctua; assembly: GCF_965140245.1. Taxonomy (NCBI): domain Eukaryota; kingdom Metazoa; phylum Chordata; class Aves; order Strigiformes; family Strigidae; genus Athene; species Athene noctua. The sequence goes on from NC_134037.1 coordinate 74,787,902, forward strand.
TTCCCCGGCCTCTTTGGCTGGTATCTTCCAGCACTGACCCGCTCTCACCATGAAGAATTTCTTCCTCTTGTCTAGTCAAAGCAATCGTGACCTTTGTCTCATGTCCCTTTGCTGAGCACTACTAAGAAGTGTTTGGCTCTGTCTTCTCTTTAGCTTTCCCCACAGATAGTGAAAGGCTGCAGTTTGGTTCCCTTTGCCTTCCCATCTCTAGGCTAAACAAACCAAGTTGTCCTAGCCTCTCCTCATATTTTGTCAGCAGACAAAAATTTGAAAGGATGCTGTTTGTCAGGTATGAAGGGTTATTTAAGCAAAAGCTCTATCACAGAAAGGAAAAAAGAAAAAAGGAAACTAATGAGAACATTACAATAACGATATGTAATTTAAGTGTAAAAATAGAATTGTTTACAAAAACAAATGTATCAGTACTTTACATAAACAAAGTAATGTTTAAATTTCAAAGGAAACTTTAAAATATACAAAAACATGACCCCTGCTCTAAATTTACTCACTATGTTTGTAGTAATTTAACACTCACTGAGATATCTAACTGGGAATGTAAAAGGATCTAGCTGACGAAGCATCCATTTTTCTCTGTCATGAAGATAAAATTGTTTTGGATTTGAGAGTGCATTTGAAACAGAGCAGCTACTTTATTTACTGTGATGCTTCTTTCCCATAAAAATTTACAGGCATTAATTTAAGATCAAGTATGCGATAACTAGAAGATCACTTTCTGAATGCAATAGAAAAGGAAATTGAATAGAAATGGGAATAAATTTCCAAATCAAGGCTGCTGTTTTTCTCAGACCAAATTCTGTAACTAGAAGTCAGTCTAAAATTTTAGCCTCTTTTTCCTCAGTAACAGAAGGAAAAAGTATAAGAGCTAAACTTCGTCCACAGACTAGACAATTGTCTATTAACCAAGTCATTCTGTAACATTTATTTTATATGTCACTGTCAATGAGAAGGTAAAATGGGCTTGCACAAGTACTACTGTCTTTGCTTTTATGTGAAAGACTCTATCCTGAAAGAAAACAAAATTATCCTAAACCAAAACAAAAATACACTTTATCCCAAGAAATATATTGTGACTGCTGTTTTACCAGCTGCTAACAGACACCTATTTTCATAAAGAAACAGTGCACTGCAAAAAGTCAGGGCAGGTTTGTCTGTACAAACTTAAAACACTGACGAACTCTCATTATATTGGCTTTGAGCCAGAAGATAGTGCTGACACGGTGCGCACATGGTTGAATTTTACCTGTATTTAAGACATTGTGCTTCAGAGTGAATGCTGTTTAAATATAAAAAGAAATCCTAAATTATTGCTAACAGTGGTGTTCTTGCTGCTACTTCAGTTGTAGAAGCCCCTAGAAATACCAGCTGAATATCAGCACAGTGGGTAGAAAACTAGTGAGTATTTACGTCCTCACAATTTACAATCTAGCACTTCTATATGGTACCATCTTAGAATCCTAATGAACAAAAAGCTGAAAGCTTTGCTCACTTGAAATTTACTGTAAGCTTTGTTTCCGTTTTTCTCTGAACTTCCACATACTCCTCTTCATCAAGAAGAGGCTCTTCATCGGGCACATGCACAAACCACGAAGCAACAATCTTTATGCAGCTTTCAAGTTGTTTATTTTTTTTCCATTGAGAAATTGGATTTAGGACATACAGGACTGCCTAATAAAATTGAACTCACTTACAGTCAGCATAGTCATATGTCTTAAATACATCATGAAAATCCACAGACATCAGGCACCAGGTTTCTAGGACACCAAAGCATTTTGTGGAGAAAACAAAACAAAACAAAAAAAGGATTTAATAAAATGGGCAAAGATTGATCTGTCATTTCTAACTAGCCTGTGCAACTTATCCTGAAATTGTGGCACTAGCTGTAATTACCAGCTGTAGTTACTGTGGGACAGAAAGTATACGTCAGGGAAGGAGAAAACCCTTCAACCCTTTAGAAATTATCCTCTCAATTCCAAAAGGGTCCTCCAGTGTCCTAGGACTTCAAGGTAGTAGGCTGACCCAAGGGGAAATTAGGGAAAAAGCTCTGCCATTCAGTTCACAACAGCTGAGGATTCTGTGCACTCCTGGAGCAGTGGCACCTATTCATTTCACAGAGCTATCCAAAAAGCTGCCATATGACAAGCATGTCCTAGTTTCTCCAATGTTTGGTTTTGCTCTGTCTCTCTTCAGTGGCACATAGGCAAGGGACCAGATTTATGTTATTTAGGGGAACACAGATAGAAAATAATGAAATTTTCAAATTTACTCAAGACCCAGACTCTCTTAAGTACATAAACATTAAAACTGTGTTCTTAAACTCCTTTCTATTACATACATAGCTAACAGTAGAGACTGGCTGTTCTTATTACCCCGCTGGCATATGCTTGGTTCCCTTATTCCATGGGCTTTTTCTCTAACTGCTTCATTCATCCATCCTTCCTCCATGTCTATTATCCCAACCAGTTTTTGCAGCTCTGTCTGCCTCATGGGCTGTATTTTTCATCATCTCCTATTTCCATAATTCCTCCCCTTTTCCTTCATGACTTCTCTGCTGAATGGCTTTTTTGTTAACACTTTTCCACTTTCAGTTATTTTCTCTTTCTCTTGCTATGTCCAGATCTGATTCTTTCCCTCTCCACACCTCCAACAAAAATAGTTAAGGTGGAAAATTTCCTTATAATGTTTGCCCTGTTCATATATTTATTTGCTTAGGCACCTGCTACCTAGACAGGATATTGAGCTAAGGGGACTTCAGCATGGCCATTTGCTATGTATGGTTTTCATGAAGGGTAAAAGCACTATCCTAGCTTTCCCTTTCTTTCTTGTTGTGGATGATATAAACACACAGCTTTCTGAATGGCACTTAAGACAAAAGGCATAAAACCAGGACACATGCAAGGTAGAAATCAGCAAGGGTAAAGCAGCAAATACTTATTCTGTTTCTTGAGGGTCAACAAACATAAACTGCTTCCTTCCAAGAAGTCATCAGGATTATTATCCAGGTGGCTATCAGGTAAAAACTCTTGGAGCCATGCAGCACTGCAGGTTAGCGGTCATGATTTTTCCTCTTATGGACCTGATCCTAACACATCAGTAGGACCAATAGTCCAAGCGGATGAGGAGGACAAGGAACCAGGTGATTTCCATGAAAGAGTACAGCATGGCCCAAGTTAGAGCCTCAGAAGCAGCTAAGGATTTGGCTCCTGTCTTTGAAATAAAGAGTCCTGATAGTGCTGAGACTCTGAAGGACCTCCACAAAGAAATTAGAAAGATTGCACTGTGCCATTTCAAAACAAAGACAGGATGAAGTGTTTGGATTTATGCAAAAGCTTTTCTCCAAATAATCAATGTTTGAAAGAATCAAATATTTCCCTGAATTCCCCCCAGACAGCCCCATTCTGGATGAGTAATGAGAAATTAATCATCCTGTCAGAATAAATGCTGTGAGACCTTTTAGTCATGCTCGTCCCTTTCTCCATAATAGATTTTTGTCAGTCATTCAACTAGGTGTCCCAAAAGACAGTGCTGCATCCCAGCTCCTGCCTTTTGTGTGGTCTTTTTTTCCAGCTGGGACTCATCCCACCCACCATTCTTTGGCATGCCAGGAGTCAATCACGTGTCACAAGAGCCCGACCCATCACCCTCGACTTGCCTCTGCTGACTGCCTCACCGCGGTGTGGCACCGACTCTTCATTAAGTCAGTGTTTATTCCAGTCTTTCTGCAGCTGATACCCAGTATCTTCCTGACACAGGCAGTCAAGTCTGGTGCATCTGTGGGGTTTTAGCTATTTAGATGGATAAATACAAGACTAGCAGAATATGATAAGATCAGGGAATTAACAAACAAACATTCTCACAATATGAATTACACCACATATATTTCTGCTAAAGTTGCTATAACAGTATAATTAGAAATGCAAGGAAAAAAAATGAAGAGGTAACATGTGTTTTCTGTCCTTCTGAGACAATTTTTCCTTGTTATAATGAGTCATGCCAGCTAAAAGAACCCAGAGTTTTTCCGTAGATACAAAATCAGGATGATGGGTTTTATCTCCAGAGAACACATCCAATTTTGCTCTTGATGTATTATATTTTAATTCCTTTTTCAACAATCAGTAGCTCAATAGAAGTTTTTTATCTTTGTATTATTGAGTCTTCATTTCTCTATAGAATGCATGCAGTTTCCATTCATTTGCAAACACTTTCATTTGAGTGAACCCTCATCCATCTTTAATTACCAACCTATATTTGAAGTGAATCTGGGAAGACTGCTGAGGGGTACAGACCTTGGCTGCAGAAAGATAGATAGATCTGTGGGTTAACCTCTGCACCTCTGGTGGGAGAAGGCAGGAGAAAGATGAGTTATAAAGCAAGTTAACTCTTAAATTTCAAAAATACCATATGTGCAGATTGCTGATGCTTGTTAACCCTGGAAGTCTTGGTAGGGGGAGGAAGAAAGGTTTTCTTCCCTTCCAGGCTTCTGTAGGCTTTCATGTCTCACCCATTTCCACTGAGTATGCAATGTAGGAGTGGACTGTTTTGTAAGTGAAAAGGGTCTGCATATGTGAGATGATCCAAGCTGTGACACCAACTCTGATATAGGCATGAGTCAAACCTAGTCCAGAAACAGCTTCACTGACAACACCTTGGCATCTGTCAATATCGTATTTCTTGTCGCCATTTCAGGTTGCCAAATTCAGAAGATGCAATTGTAAGTCTAGAGCTCTGCCTTTTGAGAGTCAGAGAAAGGCTGTATCTCAGCTTGCTGGACCAAGGACATTTCTGAGCTCCCAGGTGAATTCTTCAGCTGTGTCATAACTTCTTATCAGAGTAGAATTTGGGGGTCCAGGTAGTTATCTTTGCATTAACTCATATGGTAAGAACAGCAGGTGCACAGCCTGGAAGACAGCTATTGCTCACATCAACCAAAACCTTGATTAAGGTGGTTGAGAGACCAGAACTCAGAAGCGTGCCGTGAAGCACACCCACCTTTCCATCCAACGGCAGCCTCTGGGTTTCAGTCTTGCTAATGATTTGAGAAAGGTTAAATCATGTCATCAGGTTCAAGACTCTGATTTGGAATTAAGATCCAAGGTTTGATCTAAATCTAACATTAACGAAATAATGATGAATTAGCTTGATTAGTAAAATATTAGGACAGTTCCTATTTCATTCAACCCAACTGGAGACCAGGTAGAAGATGAATGCGTCTTTATCTCTGACCAGTCTTAACCTCATAAAATGGTTCAGATTGGTCAGCTGAAGTGTCAGAATTATTCTGCAGAGATATGTTGTAATGGATTATTTTTCCTCTCTCCAGATAATATAAAAAGCCAACTCTTTCTAGTGATGCCAGTCAGAAAATTTATGAGGCAATCTGTAGTTTACCTTTCCATTAGCGGGCATATAAGCTACTGTCGCAGACATCCCCTGTCTTTTTATAGTAAAATCTCACCTTTCTTATGGCAGCAAAAATCAAACCAAACAAATATTCATCAGCTCCAGCACGTGCAAAATACTCCAACTCCAGTGCAGTACTCACGAGTTTTGTGTTACAAGCTTTTAACAAAATTCCATCTCATCCAAATGAGCTCTTTTACTTTCAGAAAAAATTAGTCCTCTATGGATGCTTTAAATCAGAGCTCTTAAACTTCTAAAGTCCCTATTTCATAGTTCTCTCCCTTACCCACTGCTAATCTGATCTACATACTGCAAGTCTACTGTAACTGTAGGAGGGATGATTGGAAGTGGCACGTCATTGAAATTAAGTAAGAGCGAGAGAGATCCTAAAGATTTTTGTGAATTAGGTAAGGAATACAAAATGGAAGATCCTATCAATGAGATGAAAGAAATCTGTAGAAGTGAAACATATATGTCTCTGTGGTCTGCTTATTAATTCAACCTTAACACACATGCATGTAATTTTTTAATGAATAATTAATGTAATGAATAATTTTTAATGACATTCTGAAAGCTCTTTCAGAATGTGCATAAATCTTTGCTATGCGAGAAGACATCACTGAACTTCTAGAATAAACTAAATTCGAACACTAGCTGACTCCCTAATTGTGGTATATATCAATTGAAAGTATTTACAGATGCCAGGCCAAGGATGTTAGGGGTTTCAGAGCTCCGAAGAGTAATGATGGAATGCCATATTACCTCCATTTTGCCTCTGCCTGAATTACAAATAGAAAACTGTGTCTTTTTCTATGGCAAACCAAATATATTTAATGCTGCTCTTTTAATATTGGTTGATCTGACCTATGCTCCAACATTCTCAGCAGTTCCACTGAGGTGTAACACCCCTAAAACATGGTGGCAGTTATCACTCAAATACTTTGTTTCTAAAGTGCTAATTCTGATTGTTGTTTAAAGACAGATTTTTCCATGAAAATGTCACAACTGCTTGTCAGACATGGCTTTGTTTGTTTGTTTATATAGAAGGACATTTGCTTTATTTACTTACCTTCCCTGCAACGAGTGGCAGAGGCATAAACTCATGGAATTGCACCACATCTATTGGAAATCTTCCCACAGAAATGGCAGTAGTGTATTGCGGTAGCTGTCTACTTGCAATCAGTGTAATTGTATTAAAAGATGGCTGTAGCAAGGTCTGACTACAAAAACAAAAACAAAAACAAAGGAGCACACCGAACATGAATATTTACCATAATTTTGGCAGCGTACAATTCAACTTAATTTTTGAGATTTTCATTTCATGAGGGAGAATGGAAAAGCCTCCTTATTTCCTCAGATTTCTACTCCTAGAATGAACACGGAAGAGAGAGGACTTGCAGCAATCATTCTTGACAGTAGTGCACTGTAAAAATTATAATAATACTTAGAAACTGGTAATGGCAGTATAGTTTTTATACTTTACAATGGGAACACCACAAATACATTTGCCTCTATTAAAAGGCAACTATGCTAGTGAAACAAAGCAAGTGACTGAAAAGTGTAGCATTCTGAAGATCACTGAAATGAGTTGTTAAGCATTATAAATTGGATTCTGTTTTGCTTCAAATAATTTTCTCTTTTCTATCAAAAAGAGTTTTCCGGTTTTTAAGGTGGGAATCTAACAGTTCAGTTATTTTTCTTTCCTTGTTCAGTTGCAGAACTTGCTCTTGCAGACTGAGCTGCCTAACCCAATGTCATCAACAAATTATCTCAAGCACATATTGAGCAGTTCTGCATATTTCAGCAGAAGTTTTCCTTGAAAAGACGATTTACGTAGATCCATCTGCAAGAGGCTCCTTTGGGGAGTTCTACTTTAACAGACACTTAAAAGTTTTGCAAAATAGAAGCAGACTCTGAACCTGAAAGAAATTTCTTTTAAAATGTTGCTAAAGGATTTTTACTGATGAGAGAAGGAAGGAGGAGTAAAGCATGCCTGGAAAACATTACTGCTGGTCACTGGTCTGAACTACTTCGAAAAGAATTTATTCACTCACTTGAGCAGATCTTTTTCTCCAAGTATTGCTGTGATCATACAGATTTAAAGCACCTTCAGATCAAGTTTTTGGCTCTGTTTAGTGATTTCCATTTTTTTAGCATGACATTGACACTGCTACATATAGCTTTACTAGAGACCACAAATAATTATTATTCATGGTTTTGACAAGTGGAAGAGTAATTACTTAACAGATTTAACTCCTTCTTAAGTGAACTGCCTAATATTCTTTGCTTCTGTAGCAACCAATGTGTTTTCAATTCAGAATATTCATAAATCATGAACTAGGTATGATGTTTGATGACATTAAGTTCATTTTTATGACAGCTGTTGGGGGGGCAGCTGAGAGTGTGGGGGAGTTAATTTTCTTTATTTTAATAATTTTTTTTTTTTAGAAAGAAAGGTAAAATTTTCACATAATTGCTTGCTTTGGGGATTTTGAGTTTTAGTAAGCTTTGCACTGGATTCTTTATCTAGCATCCAGTGGGTATCCAGTTCACCCTTATGTCTACTGTGATTTTGAAATAAATATTATCTGTTGGATAGCACATGGTAGCTGAATTCCTCTTACCTCACCTGCATGTGACCAACTGTATCTAAGTCATTATTGCCCTGTTCAGGTTAGAAAAGAGGGACAAGGCTCAAGACATTTCATTAATTTAGTTTGTTCTGATGTGTCTGTTTGGGCTTAATATCTCGTCTTCTGCCTGCGAATGGTTAGAAGATATGGACAGGCACAGTAACAGTGAGCTGCCATTGTAGTCAATGTACCCCAAACCTGGTGTGCACCCCCTCCCTCCCCAAGCCTGAGAAATATCAGGTAATCAGAAGAGCTTGGTAGCATGATGGTAGCACATCCAGAGATATCAAGACACAGATAAACTGAACTTTAGCATTCTATTGACATGTTCATTAGAAACATTAAGATCTTACTAGATTAGCAATTGTTTTCAGACTTCCTAGCTTCCCATTTGAATGCCAGAATAAACATCCAGAGATCCAGAAAAGCTGCAGGAATGAAACTCTGGAAATTTGATCCTGTCTATAGCAGTGCCAGGCTGCACTAAGCCAAGGTTACACTGTGGCTTCACCCCTCTTTTGACTTTGACCCCACAGGCACTCAGCACAGGCACGGGGCTTTGCCTGCATACCTGTTCCTGGGAAAGGATAGAAATAAGCATTATTGCCTCTCTGTCTTCCCTCCACCACAAACAGCCCAGCAGTCATCTGAGCAGCAAGCACTTGTCATGCCTTCCTTCATCAAAAGTAAAATGGAAATCTTGATTGCCATTAAAGAAGCTTTTTTTACATTTTTGCTAGGCTGTAACAAGCATTTCAACTGTTCATTTGCGTTAATGTTGCAAGATAGGGTGTAACCTGTAGACTAACTAATTAAATGCTCTTTGATTTTGAGTGAAGTGTTTGGTACAATTTAGACAACAGAGTCTAATTAGCGCTGGATGTGTAATGGAACTAAAGACCCATGAAAAGCAAAAGGTGCTGAAATAAAAAAGAAAAGCATCTCTTCAGTGAGAGAGATGTGAAGATAAATGAAAGTAAAATAAGGAAAATAAAAAAACCCTTTGCTGTGCTAGAAATACCATTCCCTCAGAAAAAACTATATTAATTATGAAAAAATGATAAAATCTCATCAACTCAAATGTCCAGCTGTTTAGGGAATATAAAGGAAAGCTATCCAAACCACATTATGTTAGCAAGCAACAGAATAAGGTATTTCACACTATCTCACTGCATTTCATTTCTTCCAGGCAACAAGTTCACCCCAGTATTTTTATAATAGAATAAAAACTGTACATATTGCTTTGTGCGCTATGATTTACAGCCTCTCGGCAGGAAATAGAATGTTTGCCTTAGCAGCACCTTCTTCTGTCAGTAAATGTAGCCAATTTATGGTTTTCCTTGGCTGAGAAAAATGTGCATGCAACTTGCTACCATGTATGACATTATGTAGTTAAGTTCATAAACTTAAAAAAACAAAATAAAACCATCAGTAGATGGGTCTACAGCATAGCTTTGAAACAGTGCATGTGTCCTCTCTAAGAAGGGATTAAGCTGAATGGTTTAGGAATAACAAAGTCTAGATAGGATCCCCAGCTCTACAGTAATGCCTTGGTACTATCATCTGCTGAAGACCTGGGAGCAAGGTGTACCAAATCAGCACTAAATGGCCCATTTAGTTTTTCAGCACCTCTGTTTCTTAGCCACCACCTTTTTTTTTCAATGAGAAGTTTTAGTTTTAGGTTTTGGTTTGGTGAGGCTCTTGGGTTTTTTTCTCTTTTCTGCTAGGGCTTTTCAGTGTATTTTCAATTTATTTATTCTGAAGGAAAGAAGGTGAACAATGAAGTCAGGAGGCTGGCAATAAATTTTATGTTTACACTACCACCATGAGTCCCTGATTAAAGGTGATTTTAAAAAAACCCACCCATAGTAGTTGCACTACAAACACAGATGCCTTAATCCTGCAGCAGCAATATGTCAGTGAACGTAGAATCCAACCCTCCTTTTCTAAGAAGTAACATTTATGTAATGGTGTGCAGCATCCCTACCCAGTGGTGTGTAGTAGGACGAGGATGCCTAGAAGGGCAAAGCTTCCCCAGAAGGGACATGTGTGCCCTGTGCTCTGCAGCAGGCTGCTGGGGAGCATACCTGCAGCATGGATCACTGCAAATGCAGAAGTGGTGCCTGGCCCCTGTCACACATGGGGACCAGTACCTTGAGCAGCTCAGACCTTATGTGTAGCTGACATGGGGCAGGAATAAAATGGTCCAGTGGTTCTGGAAGCCTATCCCTGCCTCTGAGCCCTGTGGCCTGTCTCCTCACACCTCACTGCCCTCATACAGTGTCAGATAACGTTTGCCTTCTACACACAGCCACTGTACCCTTCTTCTTTCTCTTCAAAACACAGAAACCAGGATGAAATATTCTCCAGGGCTGGACTCTTGTGCAGCAGGGAGTCACACTCTTTGGGAGATGCCCTAGTAACTTATGGTCAAAGTTGCTGGGCAGGGCTTACTCATGGTCCCCAGGAGCTGCTCCAGCCACTGAGAAACTCACAGGAGAGTTTTGAATCACAGCCTCACACGAGCTTACATGGAGTCCAGGCCCCAACCTCAGCAAGTCATGTATGACCAGACCCTCTGACATGGGCTCCACACCAAAGATCTTCATGCCAAAACAAGGGCAGTATGTTCTGCTGAGCTATGGCTCTGTTTTTCTTCATAGGCTTCAGGTAGGCTGCCTTTTTGTTGTTTGGATCGGCATCCTGCACTGTTAGAGTGAAAGCCAGCATCAAACAGTTGCTGAGCTGCCTTTTTATACTGCTGCTTGAAGCAAAGTCCAAGTCACAACAACTGCAAACTGGAGTGCTGAAGTTACCGAACTCCTTGTGTCCTTTGGCCATTGGTACAGAAATGACTCTCTGCTTCACAGCCCTCTACAGGCAACTTTTTACAGCATGATGTCTATTTGTGTCATATGGAGACTCGTATGTGGCTTATGAGTGAAAGAGGCCACAAAGGTTGCTGGGATATTTTTAGAAGATTACATCAGTCTTAGAAAGCAAATAGTTTTGTTTACATCTGCACTGCATCTACAGTCATGGAACTTGGCATTAGCAGCCCTCTCATCACACCCATGTTTTCTTGCCAAAGGAAATGGTTAGTTCAAACTCACTTCAAAGCCAGGGCATGAATTAATAATTCAGTTTGGACATCTATAGGAAAATGAACTGGATATTAGATCACACATGGGGCACTGCTGTTACAGAGGAGAAATTTGGAGTGTATAGGGTGTGCTTACATTTATCATCTCCCAATATTTCCTGCTTACTGCTTTGATAAACTTGGTACAGATTAGCAAATGCTTGGTGGGAATCACAGTGTGGCCTTAGAGCACAGGAGCCGGTTTCCTTCTGCTTGAAACTAAACAAAAATATGTGGTCCAGCAGCACGTGCAATGTGCCTATTGGGGTTCAGCTCAGTGAACCAGAATTGACCTAGTTCAAAGCAACCCTCCTGATTTGGGTATAGGCTGAAAGTCAGGCCCTTAACACTTTCTCTCTACAAACACTTTTCTATTGAGCAATACTATTCTCTAATGCAGCTGTAGCCACTGTGCTCTGACACTGGGTTAAATGTTTTCACCTTTGCTACTTGCAGTCTTGGAGCTACTGCCATCGTGGAGGAAAGAAAAGAACTGACTCAGCAGTTACAGCAGCAGGGTTTTATACAGATCAGCACAGCACACAAGGTGGCACCATATGTTGCTGCCCTTCAGCATCTAACAAATATCAATTAATTCCAGCAGGCACCAACACAGAAGCAAATACTAATTAGACATTTGGAGAAAAGGGTGGTATTAGCAGTGTAAATATGGAGGAAAATTCATACTCTGCTTAGAGGCACTAGAAGGAGGACAAACTGAAGGTCATTTGCATATTTGCATTAAAAAAGTAGTGATAGCAGTCAGCCACCCCCACCTGACCTTCCTCCCAACATGCTAAGCCAGACCTAGCTTGGTCAGAGCTAAATCACAGGAGATTTGGAAAACAGGCTTAGAAGCTCATATTGAGTACAGCAAAGAACAGCAAATCAGTGAAGGCTCTTGTGTGAGTGGCTAAAAAGTATGAAATATTGAGCTACAAGAAAGATATCTTCCCTCGAGCTTTGTGAATGTCACAGAGCACCTTGGTGCTACTGATACATAAGTAACACAATAACAAACAATAATTCTTCAAAAGTACAAATTTATGTAATTTTAATTATTTTGGGGAACCCAACACTAGTCATAAGTACACTAAATTTTAAGTGGGATTTACTACAGTCTTTATAAGGCATTTATTCTTAGTGGCTGGGAAGCTTACATGGTCACAGGGAAGAAGGATTTGTTTTCAGGCTTAAGAGTTTTTATATTCTGTGGATAGTGATAAAACAGAGCTGTATCTTTTCCATTTTTTTAGGGGCCATTTTTTATATATACAAGCGAAATCTGCTGATTTCTTAAAAGTCTTTTAAGTAGCGTGACTCGATGAGAGAACTCTACTGCCAACAGGATAGTGGAAGCTGCAGCTAGGGGCTCTGTTTAGGTGAGTCCTAGAAGTGGATGGAAACACTGTAAGGCCAACGTTCAGCCTTAAGAGGCTGGGTGTCACCAGCAGTGACATCCTCTTTAATCTGTGAAGCTCATTTAAAAAAACCGCAAACAAACAAAAAAAACCCAACACAGATTTAAATGCAAGTCCATATTTTGAAAGGCAGCAAGAGGAAGAAGGGCCAGAGTCTCCAAAGCCATGGAAAAGTGGCTTTCATAACTGAACAAAGTCATTGATGCTTGTGAACTTCCACCCCATTACCTGCAACCTGTCAGATCATTTTTATTGATATGCACGCTGTCAAACATAGTTATTTGCACAGAAATAATGGAGTAAGACATAATTACTGAATTTCCAGGTGTATTTCCACAGAACTTAGAGGTTTTCTTTTCCTTGAGTGCCAGTGCCAATAAAGTCTCTGGAGACCAACAATACATTTCTCTTGGAGCAGAGGAAAGTCATGCCACTGGTGGCATGCCCTTCTCCATCAACTATTCTTTGTTTTCTGAGATAGGTTAATGCAGTCCTTTGTTTTTCTGTTTTTGTAGAATCTTTGTTGATGCTAGAGGGGAAATGACAAAGAGCTAGTTCAAGCTGAGAAGATGAGAAATGTGGAAAACTTTACTCCAAGGCTGGTTTTCATGATTGATTAAATAGAAACAACTGGAGCAACAAGACTACTGCTAGGTCTGCATGTCATCTGCTATTCACGTGGATTAGTGCTGAGAATGAAGAAATTAAATGGCTGAAGCTCAGAAATGTAGACAGTACCCTGGAACACTGCTCATGTAATCAGTTGAAATGAAATTCCTCAAACTTGAATTAATATCTGGTGCTGGGTGTTGTTTCCAAAGTCACAGCTGTTGCTTTATGAGGAGGGAGGCAAGGGGAGGGAGACTTCAGCTTTTGCTGTATGTGCTTAACTTGTTGCAGTAATACCAGATCTCTGAAATTAAATCACAGCCCCAAAGTGTGGCCTTTTCATTGTCTGTCAATTCATATTGCTTTGAAGACTGGGAATGGCACAAGGTCACCAAACTGCAAAAAGCATACAAAAAGCCCTTTAAATGCTTATGAGAGAGAAAGCACTGAGGTTTAGGAGAGAAACTTTTGCACCAAGAAGGGCATTCACAAGAACACACCACCTTCTAATCCTGAAAAATTGAAAGCCAGTTTAGTGGTTAGACAAAAAAGGAGGCAAAATATCAAAACAAATAATCATTATACACAACATGGACTACAGTTTCCAGGGCTTTTTTTTTTTTTTTTTTTTTTTTTTAATCCCTTACCCCCGCCTTGCCTTTTTCAGCTCAGTGGCTCCTTGAAGACTTTACACATGAAATCATCTACCTTAAAGGCATGTAGGGCCTGACTTTGTGCCTTTGACACCACCAGCAGTTCTCCTATTTACCCTAACAGCCCAATACTGACTTTCTTTTAGCTCAGGTCTTTCCTATGATCCAAAGACTCTAAAATTCCCTGCACTAAACTTTGTTAGTCTTTTAAAAGAGCAGGTAATGTTCAGGTGGTTTACTGACCCCAACCCTACTGTCCAGAGGAAAAGATGATACTCACAGTATGGTCAAAGACCATTTTTCCTTCAGGAGACCATTTTATTCATGACCTAGACTAAGGAAAAGTCTGAAACTTTCAGAGAAGGTTAAGTACATAGGATTAAAGGTAGATGAGAAGTTCTGTGTGTCATATGAAAATAAATCTAGAAGACAGTAATGGATGCTAACCTTGCAGTACAAACTAAGAAGTACACTTGCAGTCACACATTTTGGTGTTCTAAACACATAAAAAATGGGGCTTTCAATTCACATTGCAAAACTCACTCGGGTTTTTAAAAATCCTAACCTCCAAGCCTGGCCTCCAGGCATGTTTTCTCCTTGCTGGAGGACACTGGAGGTGCTTGAACTGTCAAAAGGCTCTTAAGTGACAAATGCAAAAAAATCTTTTGTGTGGATATCCTGCTCTCAGGAGGGTGAAATTCAATAGTAGAAAATAAATGTTTCGGAAATTCTGTTTTTTTGTGGTGGTTGTTTTGTTTGTTTTGTTTTGTTTTGTTTTTCTTTCTGAAAAGACTCATCTTTGTGATAGAAACTCTAAAATGCTTAATCCTACTTAAGATATGACTCTATGATATTTGGTAAATATGTGATATGGAAAGAAATGGCATTATTATATTACTTGTGCAGCAAAATTCTTAAAATACCCTTCAGGATTTGAAAGAGTCTCATGGGAGAGTTTGGTAGAAAGGAGAGAGATGCTCTTCTGATCTGACTGACAGCTGGAAGGGCAGCAGCAGTTTTCCTATTGAATTCAGACTGTTGTATGATAAACACTGTTTTAAACTGAAAGCCTGAAATATGAATGTAAATTGTTTGCATCAAGAACAGCATTGCTCACCAAAGGACATGTGCTAAGCAGCACAGATTATCAAAACGATATTCCCCCAGCCCTGCTGTCTTTAGCAATGCTATATCTAACAACAAATCAAAGGAAAGTCTTGATTCATCTCGTTTCATGCACAAATTATAATTTATATTTGTATAGTCCAACGGATTATGGAATTGGGATTTTAATTGGATCAGACCAACAAGTGCTCATCTCTGCAGCAGTAGCACCGGGGGAGCACCTGTATTTCGTTTTGCTTCCTTGCCAGTTGGTTCAGGAGTCTGAGGTTTGTAGCTCACTACAAAATGATACTGATGACCAAAAAATTTGCCATATTCAGGGCCAAATACACAAGCCACTTTTTTGATCTCCTGTCTAGAGAAAGAGGTAAATGCAACTTTTCCACTATCCATAGTTCTGCGAGGTGCTGGGATGTTAATCATCTGTATAAGGACCTAAATCAATAAGTTGTGAGACAAAGGCAAAAAGGAAAAAAACCCAGCCACCTAGCACAGAAAGTACTGCTGAGGCTGCACTCAAGGTGCTTCTATAACATAAATAACAAAAGCAATTTTAAAGCTTGGTGACTGAAAGGACATGGCTGTATGGATCAATTATTAAAGTGGACAAAAAGCAGATTTTCCCACAGGGCCGGCTTAGACCTATCACTAGAGCTGTGCAAAGCTGTGGGCTGTAGAAGGGGACACAGCATTTTATAGCTGGCAGCAGGCTCTCTGGTGAAAGGAGGGCTTCTGGTCTTCAGAGGGAGCCTTAATCACTCTTCTTGGCGTTCAAATGTGGGGAATGCTGAGGGTATCAGTGAAAATAAAATAATTTGCTAAACCTTGTCTATTCAATTCAGCAAATTCTTATCAAGATTTGATTATTCTGAGGCAGAAAATTATTGGTTCAACTCTTCTGGGGTTGAAAGAGGGTTAACCAGGGCTGGGAAGCCAACACTAGACTATGGAACTGGAGACAAAACCTGAATATGGCAGGATCTGAAGAAAGTCAGGTTGGCAGAAACTATAAAAGAGTGACAGTGTAGGAGACAAGAGAGGGAGCAGACTGCCCTCGAGGAAAGGGCAGAGTCTAGCAAGGGTACAGATGCTGGAGATTTGGAGATAATCAGCAAAGGAGGGTTAATAGGATCCTACCTGGACCTTCTAGGGTCACCCTGGCATGAAGGCAGGAGAGATGAGGACATAGCTGAAAGGTGTGAGGTCCTGCAGGGATAGCTGGTGAGATGAGCTGCAGGACAGAAGGAGCAGCAAGGTGGGCATGATGGGGATAAACCATTGCTCTGGTGGGGGCCTGAGGTCCTCAGCAGTACCCAGACAACTGACCCAGGGCACTGGGGCAGGCTGGGGCAGCAGTGGTGGGGATGGCACTGGCAGAAAACCTGGCATGTGGGAACAGAGGCAAGGAGAAGAGGTCTGCCTTGTAATCAGAATTGCTACTACAACACCCATAAAAAGCAAAAGCTATTTTGTCTTAAGTGGCTTAAATTTTCACTGTCCAAAATAGCAACACAATTTGTTCTGACCTATTTGCTATGTTTCAGGTTAGCATAAAAATGTATAAATCTTATATGCATAAAACATAAAGGATTAGCATAATCTAACATCTAAAGTTCAACTTTCCATCATAGCTGTCTGTATTTCTGTTCTAGACTTGAAAGGAAAGGAAAAAAACAATCCTCTTTGTTTTAAGCCAGTTTGTTTTCCCTCAAAGGATTTCCTTCAGAATAAGCCATGCTGACCCGCCTGCCCACAGATCTCTGTGGCCTGAAATGGATTAACTTTCCACCTGCCATTATGCCAGTATTGACTAACTTTCCTAGAAATTTTTAAAAGCAGAGAAAAAGGAAATGGCAATCAGGAAACCTCCAAGCTCTTACCCTAGTTTAAGAGATTCTGGGGGGAGTTTGATGGAAAATGGACAAAATGGACAGCAGGCACAGCTTCTCTATCAGCATGGGTTTTTCCTTCCTTGACTTTTAATTTGGTACAAACTTTCTTAAGCATTAGTTACCATTAGTTCTATTTGTGAAGGTCTAAACTACAGGTGTACACTCTGAATGAGTAATTCTAAGTAAAATAAATAGTACACAAGCTCCGGCATGGCAACCAGGTCATGGTAACACAAATTGGTAAGAACTGCAATCCTTTCAGCCTGACACAAAAGAGACTTCACTGATGAGTGTGACAAGAAGGCTTGTGAGTGAAGTGAATTGGATCCAGGATGCCAGTCTCTGTTTTGCAGAAATCTGAAGTAACTTGTCAGATGGGAGTCATTAGGAGACAGTAGGATCATAACACTACTTAGAAGACAACTCTGAGATAAACTCTCCTCACAGAACCAACACATTCAACTCTTGGGTTGTTGTTTATAAATACTAAGTGCAAAGCAGCTGTATGAGAGCACACACACCACCACAGGTTGATGAACTTTACTTACCCTGTGAAAAACTGTATTTTTCAGAGTTGGTCCTACCAAGGGTGTATGCTCCAGCACAGACTACAGCATTTATGCCACCATGCCACAAGAGGTCTTGCTCTGAAATGCAGCGAAAGCACAAACGAATACATAAAAAGTCTGTACAGTTATTTTCCTGGGGTAACAAACAATTGCTTTGGGTGACATGAAGGCTTAACGTAGTACCTGAAATCCAGAGAAAGAAAAGAAATGGAGGCTACACAGAGGTATTTCTGGAATCTGTCTCTGAAAAAATTTCTCGATTTTGTTTTTGCTTTTCAGTAATGGCCTTTGTTGCAGATTTTTTTTTTTTTTTTTTTTCTCAACTTGTAATAGCAGTAATTATACCACAACAAGGAGGAAAACCAGCCACGTGTGGCATGGGTTGTATTGTCCTTGGCTGGTGGAGGAGGAGCAGGGCCCAGGGGTGATGGCCCTGCTGTCCCCACCTGTGTGTGGTCCAGCCCTCCTGCCCCACTCCCTTCCTCCCTGACTGCCTTTCTCCTCTGGAGAGGGAAATGCAGCCACCTCAGCCTGACCACACCATCCCATATTAATCCATGAATCTGGCTTCTTCACTTCCTGGCTCCCAGTGAGACTGCATCTACCATTTCAAATAGCAGCTGTGTTGGTGCTGCAGTTTAAACTTGCAATTAAATTGAGGGTTGAGGTCTTTTATGAAAAATGCCATGGGATTACGAATGATCACAAGCAATCAAAACAAGACATCTCTAGCATGAGAGGGCTGCTGCTGCTTGTTGGTGTGTCAGAAAAATTGTTCAAGTACTTATCAGATGTGGTACTACTTGCCCATTGTGATTTAATGAGATCATAGCTCCACAGGCAGGAGTCTTAGTGATATGTAGATACCCAAGCATGTGGATAGGCACCCAAAAGCAATGCTCAAATCCCTAGGTTCACAGCTCCCAGAGAAAGCTGTGAAAAATTGGTGCTTAAGTGCTTCTGAAAATTCCCCAAGAAGCAAAGTTTTGCAAGTAAGCATGACCTGATTTCCACTGATTTCAAAGAGCATCAAGCAGCCAAATATCTTTGAGGATCTGGTCCTAACTGCTTTATGACACGAGGCCACAGCATAAAGTGGAGCCAGATGCTCAGCTTGTGATGCTTTGTGTTTTCTTTAGCAGTAACTAGTTGCTTTTACTAGTGTACATAGGGGTGCTAACAGGCAAACTCCAGAACGATTTACGTAGGGTCAGATGTTAAAGAGATCACACCTGGATTCACTGGCACACCATTCTCATTGTATTCATAAGTTTTTGTTGTAAAAGATGAAGAATTTGAAATATTTGCTCTCTATCATATCTGCACTTGAGGAGAAACTTCTAAAACTTGTTTGTTTGTTTGTTTTTATGTACTAGAAGAATTGAAACTAACAAGTTGGTACTTTGTGACTGGCATTAATGTATTTACACCCTGTATATCTTTTACCAGCCAAGAAGCTCTGTCTTGAGGCACAAAACTATGGAAACGAGGTTGGGGTTGCACAGGGAGGCTCTGAAATAAAAACACAAGCAGGTTTGCAAAAACATGGTCTGTTCTAGGGATTCTGTGTTAGCAAATGGGACCTGCAACCCAAGTAAAATGCCTGAGTAGACTGAAGCAAGGATGAGACATGATACAAACTCCACTGGGCTCTGACTGTCCCAGGGGACAAAACGTTAGTTGTTAACTCCTGCAGTAGCTGCTTGTGGCAGAAATATGTCAATGAGTATTGCTCGTATGGAAAGTCAGCAGAACTCCTGTCTCAGCAAAATCATTTGAGAATAGGGTTTATCATAAGCCGCCGACGTTACATACTATCATATCAAGGCATTGAAAGACATTAATTTTTTTTCTTGAGAACAACTGCAGCAGACATACCTGATGGGTTGACAGCCTTGCTACGTGGTGGGAAAAATTCATGTGCCTCTTTTGTCAGGAATGCATAAGTAATTATTTGCACTTGTTCATTCTGGAAGAGAGAAATTGTTTGCATGTGAGCAATAATAAATTAGGCATTTTAAATATTTGATCCTCTGCTGTCAGAAAATTGTCAATACAAAAGGATTTTCCAGTAGCTAAGATTTGTAATAGAAATTCAAGCCCTTTGTGAAAAAGGCCTTAGATTTAAGGATCTCATCTTTTTCTGTAGTGGAAAAATAAGTAAGAACATTGCCTCTTTAGGTGAATCTGTATGCTTGATAAAAACTTTATAGGTTTTTCAACTGGCTATTAGATTTAGAATGAAACCATTTAAGCGCTGTTATTCTTCCCCTTATTCTTAGCTGAAATGCTGGATTTTGCTAATGCACATGGCTGGTTAATGGGGTCACTGCAATACTGAAAGAATAATTGTCAGAAACAGGGTAAATTGTTTTCTCTGTGGTTTATTGTTACCATTACTGGTTTGAGATGTATATCAAACAAAGTTACCTAAATTGCTTCTGCGAACCTCATTGCAACATGATGGATTCCTACAGTTTAGCTGGAAGAACAGATTGCCTTGTGGTCCTAATACACTGCTCTG
Source organism: Athene noctua (assembly GCF_965140245.1). Lineage (NCBI taxonomy): Eukaryota > Metazoa > Chordata > Aves > Strigiformes > Strigidae > Athene > Athene noctua. The sequence continues at coordinate 74,807,888 of NC_134037.1, forward strand.
CTTCGCCACCCCAATTCAGTAGACATTTTAGCTTCTAAATAAAATGTTACAGTTGTGCTACTTCACCTTCATCACAGAGCTGTGACTATTAATACTTCAAGCAGACTTTCTAAATTTTTTAATAATTTCCCAGAGCAAGAATAATTATGCAGGTTATAGTCATAGTTTCTACAAAACGCTTTATAGTAACCCTTATGAAGAAGATATGCACGTAAAAATGAAAAGACAAGTACACAGGAGGACTTGATTGAGTCCTGCAGTAAAAACTTAAAGAACGTTACTTCTGGAATGCAGCTATGTAAAAATGACTTCCGATTTCCGACTGAATAGCTTCTTACAATACCCAGTCACATCGGCTTAGTTGTTTGACAGAAATTACTTTTATTGCCTCTTCCCCTTGAGATACAGTATATACCAATGCCATTTTAAAAGTCTTCTTTCAGTGCAGAACCACATCTTGCAGCCAGAAAGACAGAAAGACTCCAGCAGCCTTTTCAGACCAGCACAGCTCTTCCCTCCTCCTGCCCAGGCACATACACTGTAAAGATGGTCTTTCTCTAAATTTCTTCTTTTGTTGTACAGCTTGTAATTTATTGCAACTATCCAGAGAGGTAAATTGACAGGCAGCTGCATGTTAGGGTGATATTTCTCTCCTGACAACACTAGATGGACCTAGGCATAGAAAACAATGTGGTATCATGAGATATTTTTGCTGAATACGATGCTTTCAATTGAGCATCTTCAAGACTGCTTCAGCTTTAAATCTGAATTTGCCAGATATAAGAAGGATTTGACATTGACCCTTCACCTGACAGTAATACATTTTTTATCTTTTAATAACATATAGTAGTAGTGCTGCCTTGTGATTTCAGGAAGCTCTTTGAGTAAACAAATCATATTCATCGCCTAGAGACTAACATGCATTCCCAGTGTCTATAAAGATGAGAGATAAACTGAAAGACAGGCTGCGAAAAGTTTTCAGCCAGCTAACGGAATATTTTGTAGGAGTACTTTGCTGCACCAGCTAGAAATTAATGTTTAAAATAATATTTTTCAAGGTACAGTTGTTTATGCGATTTTTTGAATTGATTTCTTGATATGTTTGATCCAAATGTACTGAGGGTTTCAAAATGCATCTTTACCCCCGTTTCTCAGGAAATCGTTTTATGTGCTCATATAGTCTAGCTGCTTATGCCAAGCGAATTGTTTTGAACTTAAACTTCAATTTAGAATTTCACTTAAATTTCACATCACACTAAACACGATCCCCTCCAAATTCGGATTCATTCTCTGGTCATCAACAGTTCGAATGAGAAAAGCAGACATATTTGTACTATCACACCACCCAGCCCATGGCAGAAATGCTGAGATGTAGTTCTTGGTCTAGTCTGGGCAGAAATAAGTGAGGGTATGAAATGTCAGTATTACAGTGAAATACAGCTTTTAGAGAGTGATGCTAAATTTTAAACAGAAAATGAAGACTGGAACAATAAAATTGAGGAATTTTGTCCAAAAGGCATTCTTGCAATAGGTTTCCAGGGGAAATCAGCATTGCAGTGCAAAACCAACACAGGCTTCAAACGCTGCACGTACCTCTGGGTGCTCCCAGCAGAGAGCAGCACAGACTTTCCTCCAGATCCAATTTTGGATGACAGCTGCCACTTACAGGGAACTTCGGTTGGCATCTGGTGGTAGGAGTAAAACGTGTCCAGCACAGTAGGACAACAAAAAATTAATTAACTGTGGGCTAGCTTGAGAAATTAGCTGCTGAGGAGAAGCAGCAAGATTTGTCTGAAGTTTGAAGAATAACCTCAGTGAAATATTTCAGAGTATAGAGGGAGGGCATGAGCATACTGGCCAGCCAAGAAGGGTTTCCAAATAATGTGTTTGGAAAGTGAAGGCAGAAAGACACACACACAACATTTAGGAACTGAAGACTGAGTATCACCCACATTATCTACATATATGTCTTGAAATTTCTAATGAGAGTTTTGAAACTGTGTTCAAACTGGAGGGGAATATTTTTGTGTAACATAGTGGAGAATAATTACGGACAGATTGAAATGAACAGCATGCGTATTGTACCATTTATTTTATCAATTGAATTCTATGATTTGTTCCTCATCCTACAGTCTCGTAATGGCATTAAGTGATGATTGTGTGCTAGCATGGGTAATCAGAATGAAAATTAGCCTTTTTCAGTTGAATTAATTGTCTCTATTTATTCTGCTTCCAATTCAGTTTTTAGCTATTATTTATAGTCTATTTAAGAAAGATTGCATCTCTTCTGCAAAACCACTGTCTTCAGCAAAACCACTGTCAGAAATAAGAGCATTTTTACAAAAACTGAAATAACGCAGCATTTCTCATTTCAGTTGGATGTGCCTTCCATACTTAGTTTTTGGCTTGAAAAGAAAGCCATTATATTCAGATAATAGTTTTCCCAGCCAAAAGCATGCGCTCATATGGAAAAGATTGACTGTTAAACTCTAGCAAAATCTGTAATCTACGCACAATGACATTTTATAATAGCAGCCTATGCTAAGTAAAGGCATTTTGTTTTTATTTTTAAAAACTCCTGAGAAACCACAGGGTTGACGTATCTGAACCCAGACCAGGAGCCTAATGTCTCATTGTGTTTTTGACAAAAGCTGTTTTGTTCAGCGCTAGAAAAGACTGGGATGGTTGTATCAGAGTTGTCGCAATATGGCAAAGGTCACTATCTGTAAAACCTTAATCTTGTACAGGAGCTGGGTACAGTAATTTGTGAAGTGCTTATTATTGATTGACCATAATAATTGCTAAATGACCCCAAACTCACTTCATTAGTCAGACTTAGGTAAAAATCCACACTACTGGCCTCATTATGTATTTTGAGGCAAATTTTTCCTCTTACTCTGACTCTCAGCCCCTCAGATGGGCAGTAATCACTTGCCTATATAAAGCATCCTCTGAGAAACAAGAATATCCTAGAAAACACAAGTTAGAGGTGAGTAGGATTACACAGGGTGCAACATCCCCAAGTGTTTAACTCAGTCATGCTTTGGTTGACCCACACACTGGTGCTGCTATTCCTGTCCCTGGGGGATTTTCTCAAAGCTTAAGAGACAAAAGGCTATGTGCATAGCTGGTCCCTCTATTATACTCTATTGGTTAGAGAATGAGTTTAAATTGAAAACTAACAGCATAAGTTGGAAGAGTCAGAGAAGCTAAGCTGCTTCTTATGGGTCCCCAGTGATGCCTAATGTTTGCAAAATGGGATGCCAGGTTCCAGCAAGCACAGCCTGGTTCTGCTGTGCAGGGGGAGCAGTGACTCTCCCCACACAGACCTTTCTCTTCCCACCATCCTTAGCCCACCTCCTCCATCTCCAAACTTGCCAGCTGCCTGCCACCGTGTTGGCAAACCACAGGCTTCTCTTCTTCTCCCTGTCCCTCACCTGTCCAAAACCCAGCTGTACCCTGCCTGGGCTCCAGCAGCAGAGCCAACTGGGGGCCTGCCTAGCGCCTTCTCACTACTGAGCCCACGTCCCTTCAGCTATTCTCTTCCAGCGCACCCCAGCACCCCACCGCCATGTCTGTGTCCTATACCCCACCTGAGGTGCCCCCTCTCGCGCCTGGGAGCAGGACACAGAGTGGGGGCTGGTCCATACCAGCTGTGGAAAACCATACCCATCCCACCCTGCAGCCTGTCCTCCTCCCAGCACAAACACCACGCTCTTTACCCACCTGATGGGAAAATGGTGGCTGTTTCTGAAGAGACAAAGTCTTGGTTGGAAGACCTTTCCTTCCACAAGGTACATCTTCTGTGCCGCTGCTCCCATGGCCCGGCAATGTTTGCCTGACACAGCAAGCAAGGAAAACCCTCCACGAGGAGCTGTTGTGCTGATGCACAAAAAACTGGAGGACAGGTTATGGGAAATCTTTTCCTGTAGCTCAGACACAGGTAGGAAGAGTTGGAAAAAAAAAAAAAAAAAAAGCTGAGTGTGTGAATCTTTTAAGTGACCCTATCAAAGCAAAAGTTTCTAGAGACCCATATTTTAGCTATATGGGAACTTTTTATGGGAAGTTTTACTACAGCATATACTAGTTACTGTATTATTCAGGTGCACAAAGGACTGAAGGATAATGCTATTGGGAAGACATACAACTCCCATTTGCCTACCCAGTAAATCTTCCAGTGGAGGGGAAGAGTCGTCTGCAATTTCAGTCACCTGTAATGCCTGATGATGGACCAGTACAGCTTTTAATTAAAACTACAGAGCAGAAGTGTTTTTTATTTCACTCCAGAGCAGGATGGGTGGTAACGGTGAGAAGGGAATGACTTTTTACTTATTAATTTGCAATATGACTAGTACTCCTCCCATGGACATCCATCTGGTGCCCAAGCGCCATGGGGCTTATTACTTATAGGGCATGTTTGCTGCAGAGCCTGCTCAGAGGGCCCTGGCAGTGAAGCTCAGGAATTTGGCATGCCCATGATGCCCTGTCTCATGAGTCTTCAGCCAAAACATGACACTTCACTATAAGCTCTGGGAACAAATGAAAAAATCTGCTCCTGTATCACATGCATTGCCTTCGGGGAACAAGAGTCCCAAGGTAAGGCAGACCTGCAGAACAGCAACTGTGAAGCCAGAAGGTACTTGAAGGGCACTCTGCAACTAATAATTTCTTCACACGAGAGGGTACTTGCATCTGCAATGCCCTATGGACAGATGTGGGCACATGTCAGTGCACTGAAAGAAGCTGTATGCATTGTGCCTTAGTTACATTAAGCAACATTGTCAGTTAATTTGGCCCAGAGCAGTGGGATTTTTTTTTTTTTAATTTTTCTCTTAAATAAAAGAATCTATAAAATCAAAAGCTGATTAATCTTCCCATTGACTGCTAAATAAACTGTAAAAGAAAACCTGTCTCTTTATATCTGGTTCAGAGACACCGCGGAAAACCCTGAGGGTGAGATCCCTGGTGTCAGCACTTAGGGCAGCCAGCAGGACTGAACACGGGTCCCGAGTCACCTCCTACCAACTGTGAAGGGCAAGAAGCCCCCTTGTGTCACTTTGAGGAGGACAGAGATCCTGGCCTGGATGCTGGGGAGGAGGCAGCAATGTCAGACTTCTGCTCTCAGTTTCCTTGCCGCTGGCACTGAGCCCAAGGGTCAGTGCTCTCCTCACCTTGGCGGCCAGACAAAGTTGAAGCCCATCACACAAGCCACAGAGCTGCTCCAGGTGCGACTGCATTTGGAAACACGTGGCCCAAATCTGGTGGTGTCTGTATTAAAAGCAATGTCTGGGATAATGTGAGGCCTCTGGTCAAGCAGGTGTCTCCTCAGGCATCATTTCCAGCTGTGCTCCCTAGGTGCTGACGATGGGGCTGCCTGCTGCCTCACAAGGCCCTTTTTTCTGCATCACTCCTAAAGCAAAGCCTATCACATATGTCCACATGACAAAACTTCACATCAGCTCTTGTTTAGATCCTTTCCTCTGGTTCTGACAAATGCCATCCTGTACAACACAGCCACAAAGACCATTCCAAAGCCTGCTGAATCATGCTTGTTGCCTCCCCCGTGCTGCCTTCCCTTTGCTTCCTCATTCTTGACAGCAGCAAATGCAAGCAGTTTGTCTCCACGTTTATTGCCTTCTCAGCACCCTGTCCCCTTCACAGTTATCAATGCTGCTTTAGTGGGATGCCAGATCTCTCATGATTGGTGAACTATGCCAAACACCATCAATCCTGGTTACATTTTTCAGTCCTGCTTCATTTTTTCCATGCTGTTGTTTATGTCAGGGAGCAGCTCCCTGTAAATGTCCAAACAGCCACTTCTTCCCATTTTAAATGCATTCTTAAAAGCTTTTCCTTGTCATGATAGCTGCAAAAATGGGGCAAGAGGAGAACCTGTGGTGTGCCAACCAGCTCAGCCAAACCTTGTCTGCTTGTTTCTGCCCCCTTGCCTCTTTGATCTATATCAGTTAGTCTTTTAACAGGCTCGGATCAACATTGTTGTCAATGTTTTTACAACACCTGTAATAATAAGGTAGTATACCACAAGTACGCCTCTCAATGATACAGCAATACAAGCAGCTCACACTCTGACCCAGAGCAAATCACAACCTTACAGTTTATAATGTGATCTCCTTCTATGACAGAGCGACCTGCTTATTGGATGAGGGAAAGGCTGTGGATGTAATTTACCTTGACTTTAGCAAGGCTTTTGACACTGTTTCCCACAGCATTCTCCTGGCAAAAATGACTGCTCGAGGTTTGAACAATCGCACACTTTGCTGGGTAAAAAACTGTCTGGACGACCGGGCTCAGAGAGTTGCGGTGAACGGAGTTAAATCTGGCTGGCAGCCGGTCACGAGTGGTGTCCCCCAGGGCTTGGTGTTGGGGCCACTCCTGTTTAACATCATCATTGATGATCTTAATGAGGGATCGAGTGCACCCTCAGTCAGTTTGCAGATGACACCAAGTTGGGTGGGAGTGTTGATCTGCTCGAGGGCAGGGAGGCTCTGCAGAGAGACCTGGACAGGCTGGAGCCATGGGCTGAGGCCAACTGGAGGAGTTTCCATAAGGCCAAATGCCGGGGGCTGCCCTTGGGCCACAACAACCCCCAGCAGCGCTACAGGCTTGGGGAGGAGTGGCTGGAGAGCTGCCAGTCAGAGAGGGACCTGGGGGTGCTGATTGACAGCCGGCTGAACAGGAGCCAGCAGTGTGCCCAGGTGGCCAAGAAGGCCAATGGCATCCTGGCTTGTGTCAGCAATAGCGTGGCCAGCAGGGACAGGGAAGGGATCTTACCCATGGACTCGGCCCTGGTGAGGCCGCCCCTCGATTCCTGTGTTCAGTTTTGGGCCCCTCACTACAAAAAGGACATTGAATGACTCGAGTGTGTCCAGAGAAGGGCAACGAAGCTGGTGCAGGGTCTGGAGCACAGGTCGTAGGAAGAGCGGCTGAGGGAACTGGGGGTGTTTAGTCTGGAGAAGAGGAGGCTGAGGGGAGACCTCATCGCCCTCTACAGCTCCCTGAAAGGAGGTTGCAGAGAGCTGGGGATGAGTCTCTTTAACAAAGTAGTAAGCAATAGGACAAGAGGGAATGGCCTCAAGTTGCACCAGGGAAGTTTTAGACTGGATATTAGGAAGCATTTCTTTCCAGAAGGGGTTGTTAGGGGTTGGAATGGGCTGCCCAGGGAGGTGGTGGAGTCCCCATCCCTGGAGGTTTTCAAGAGTAGGGTCGATTTGGAGCTTTAAGGATATGCTGTAGGTGGGAACTGTGCTAGGCGAATGTTTGGACTACATGATCTCCAGGGTCCTTTCCAACCTAGATGATTCTGTGATTCTGTAAATGTAAAGAAATTCCTTTCAACAACTGCAGGAGAAATCTCAGGTTATTGCTTGCCATCAGTCTGATGAAGGACTATGACAAACATCCATTATTCACATCAGCCTTGTCTTTTCTCCAGGTTAAATCACAAGGAGCAGAGTTTTCAGCTTTGAAAGTGGCATGTGGTACATGGCCGATCCCTGTCATTGTTTATGTTTTGGAAGACCACATCTATTCTTTGCTTGAGACTCTGTATTAAAGCCCTCAGTAAACATACCTCCACTTCAGACTGACAGGCATTCACATTCCCAGTATTGAAATACCATGAAATAGCAAAAGGCCTTGGATGCAATGCTCCCAGTTCTACAATATATGAGGCCCCAGGTGTTGTACTGTGCCCTGCAGAGCGCACAGGGAAAGATTTTTGGTTGTCTCTTAGGGTGTAATCGGCTAAATTCAAATTGTGATACTGGCATCAGATCCTCCTAGGTAGCAACTTTAGGTATTTTTCAGTTCTCCTTTGCCTACAGCAAGAGAAAGTTTGCACTGGTGACTGCAGCCCACAAGCTACTTGCTGAAATTGGTGCACGCAGCATGACTGGACTACTGGAGAGCAAGCAGCTGCTTCCAGAAGTATCCTAACAAGAACAAGCAGTTGTGTGTTAGACATTTAGAACCAAACCAGCTACTGCCCTTTTATAACCAACGGAAAGTTTTAGAGGTCCAATGCAGATTCCACAGATCCTGCTCCAGTAACAAATTACATTAAAAAATGTGTAAAACCCAAGTTTTGTAGAGGAGTTTAACAGTAGAATAAAAGAATGTATTTCTATCTTCCCAGGTGGTTCACAGATTTCTTTGAAGAGATGCTGGAAACTAAAACCCAGTCAGAAACTGATGTGCTTAAAGACAAAACGGGCAGTAGGGGCCTCCTAAGTTCACAGCTAGAACTGACTGAGCATATTAAAGTGAAAATCTGTTACAATGACCTTGGTTAGTCCTTTTTTTACTGACTTTTGACTAACCCTTTCATAGCAGATGGATTTAAAAAAACCTCAGTCCTTCCTTGTATGAATTAGTATTAAGTTGTGATATACATTTGAATGACAGGCATGTGTATACTCAGTCTAAAGACAGTAACCATAATGAAGAGAAGCCTCATGAGGGCCTGGCCCACTGTGCTGTGTGCTTTGAGATCCCAGAAGAGAGAGCTTCATAGTTGGTAGGTCATACTCTGACATTCAGATGAAAGGTACTTATGGAGGTGGTGATAAGAGACTTGTGAGTGCCCAAGAGAATTAGGAGGTATCAGCCTGAATTTGTTTTTTGTTCACTCCTACCAAGAGACTGCATTCCACATTATTCTTCCCAGGAGTTTCTTGCACCACAGGTCACAGTTACATAAAATTTCTCATTATGCCTGGTTAATTAGGCAGAGAAGTTGGTAAACTTATCAAAACATAAGCATAATCTGACATATTGATTGCAAACCCCTTCAAATGATCAACTCTCTCTGAAGCCCTGCTCACACTGTGACTGCAGCAAGACACGGAAACACCATTATCTGCTCCAAAACACAACATCAATCTTCCTGTTTTTCTCTTGACTGTGGCTTTGCTACAGTCCTCCATCAACCCTTCTGAGTAGTTTTGGAGTCAAACAGCTCTAAATGAGTGTTTGAGGTTGAAAAGTGCTCCACAGGTCTCAGCCTGCCAGGGTGTACAGCTCCCTCCCTTCCGAGCAGCCTGTGCACAAGCCTCAGCCCGGGCTGTCTCCTGTGGCTAAAAAATACAGAAAACTGTTTGCTACAGCAACTGAGCAGAACTCTGCTACTATAATGAGTTACATATGCAAGCCCCCAAGCCCTTACACTAAGGGAGCATTAATTACACATTTTGGAAAATCAGCCAGTAAACTAGAAGGTGGGAAGCATGTTTGCTGACATTCTGCTCTCATGGGTTTATTTCAGTGCAAGACTGTGAGGGAAAACATCCTATTTCCTTAGGCCAGACTGGGATGCCTCTAGCAAGGCTGCTACCTTCTCTCCTAAGGGACAGGAAACAGCCAGTGCCTCTTGCTGGGCCAACCCACCGCCAAGGGAACAGCCCAAGTGCACCAGGGCAGGAAGAGAGAGTGGGCGAGATCAGGGCTAGGGTGATACTGAGCACCCACAGGCCGGTGGGCAACAAGGAGGAGCTGGTTCCGTTGCCCAGCCTGGATGAAAAGATTGCCTACAAAAGCTGGGACACAAGCCTGCCTCCTGCATCTGTACTCAGTCCTGAGCACTGCCCAATTTATAGTCCCTCTGGACTGGACCTCAGTTACCTACTACCATGTCCTTAATGGGGTTTCCCAGCCTCCACCCAGGCAGAGCTGGCCTTGCATCCCCAATAAAGAACTTGGATAAAGAAAACTCTTGGAGCGTGGCATAGTCTAGTACTAATGAGCATATCATCGTGTGTCTGTAGGTCTTAGATGCATTTAATTTACAGTATGTTGGCACAGGAACTTTCATAGTACATGATGTGCAAAATGACCAAGTTTTACGTAGGTCTCATCAAATCCTGGCTTTCACTAAATCAAAGTGCTTCACTTTGCAACTGCAGTTTTGACAATCCCCTCCTCCTGTCAGTCCACTGATGCTACATGCAGCCCCTCAGTCCCCACAGGGAAGGAGCTATTCTTGTCGTGCTACTGGTGATGGCAGAGATTACCAGAGCTAGGAAGCAGCTAGAAGCAGTGTGATAGCTCCAAATACCTTCAATTTAACTGAAATTAAAACAATTTTTTATTCCTGTGCATCATACTATTTAAAACTTGCATCATCCTATTTATAACTCCATGTGCTGCAGAGCTTTAAGTTCAGAATTTGTAACTATCAGGTATTAAGAGGAAAAAAAAACCAACCTAGGAAGGCAGGAAAATTCTGGAACCAGCAGACTTTGCCCACAGATGAAATTGCATCCTTGCTACAACAATCACATATTAAACTAACCAGCACTGAAATATTTTAGTATTTGACATCATGAGATTCCAAAAATTTCACTGAAGTGCAGCAACTTAGAATTATTGCCCCAGCCTCTCTTCAGATTCAGTATTTATGCATCATGTAGAGCATGTCTACAAAGAGGGGTTTGGCTTTTTTTTCCCCCCACAACAGCAGAAGACAGAAAATTTAATAGACTGCAAACTAGAAATAGGACTGTGGCAAAGCTGAGCCTCAACCAAAGAAATACATTGGCTGTGCTGCAAATATGGCAAAGAAAAAAAAAAAAAATCAGCTGCTTCTCCCCATGCACCCCAGATTTAATGAAATTGAATTTAAGTAATGAACACCATCAAAATGCAGCTACAGAAAGTACTTTGCTTTACTGAATCTGTAAAATGAAAACCTGAACTCTTCTGATAGCTTAAAAGGATAAGAGGACTTCACATCGTCACCATCAAGATGTGCATTACAGAATGCTTGTAGACTTGCTTGGAATCATCACCACAGACAAACCATTTTGCCTTCTGTGCTCCCTAGGCGCTACCCACTGTCAGCCCGGCTGCTAGTACTTCAAGCACACACCACTCCGTTACAAAGCACATCTCATGAAAACTTAAGCAAAATAGAACAGCCTCTCTTGTGGTGAGGAGTCACTGCATGCTCCAGCCAGCAGGAAAAGAACATGTTAGGAAGAAAAGGAGTAAGCTCTACTCATTTCAGGAGAGATTTGAATAGTTTATTTTGCCCAATCAAGAGCCCTTCAGCATAATGACACATTCATATACACATATATGAACATTTTTTCTGAAACATTAATGTATAATACATTTTAAATTTAAAATACCAGCTGCACAGGTATTTTTATTTACAAAAATATTCCATACTTAATTTTTTAACTTTGTTATGATGACATAGTTCAGTTCAAGTACATGTAAGTAAAATAACTCTATGCAATCTAACATAGTTGTGTTTGTAACAGTACAGTTTGCAGTTCATATGAAACTATATTTGTAGACAGATGGATTTGCAACCCTACCTAAATGCATATTCCAGTAATCACCCTCAGAAGAGCTAGTGGGGCTCAGCAAGACTTAACTGAAGAATAAGTTGCAATGAACAAAAAGAAAAAACACACATGTACACACTAAGATATACATAAACGAGAACTGCCACACATCAAGCATGCTTACCCACAAGTGGGCAATGTTAGAAAAATTTACTGATGTTTTTTTATTCTTCCCCCATGGTGCTGGTACAATGAAACAGTAGCATAACTAGAAAGCAGCATGTTTTCCTAGTTCTAACCACTACAGATAGCAGAGCTCAGGTCTAAAATAACACAGTACTGCTTATTTACAATTCTTTTTTAAAAGGGAATATTTAAAACATGTTCCCACCCCTCTCCTTTTGCATCATCTATTACTGAATGGTGGTGGTAATCCACATACAACTCCTTACATGTTTTCAACTGAAACAGTTTAACTTCTAGTTATTATTTGCCTGGTAATATATAACTTAGATACTAATAAAAAGAAACACAAGTGTCAGAGTAACCTACAGCTGTAGGACTTAAGCGCTTTACATGGAAAACTAAAAGGAATACTGATTGACACCTTTCATTTGATTGTTCTGTTTGTCCTGTTTGTCCTTCCTTTTAATTTTTAAAAATGAATGTCCATATCTTTAAGTCTAAATTTTATAAAGTCTAAAAGAACCCAGAAACACAGTACACTCATCTGACTTGAAACAGTAATAAAGTAGATGACATACAGCACATCTTTATAACATGCATAAGAAATTGGCCCAGCTTAACTTAGCCTTTGAATGAAAACTCAAATAAAATTGGGTTAGCTGATTTGCCTACACTACACATCTTTTTTCTATTTTACTTACTTTCTCCCCCTAAACATCATTAATTTCTGTCTACAAAGTATTGACAATTTTGTGGTAGTAGCAAAGCTATCAACATCCACCCAAAAAAAAAAAAACCCAAACCCTAAATTATATAGGAAATTGGCTAGAGTGAGAAAAGGTTCAACCAACAAACTACCCTGCAACTCGGAGAGGGAGGCAAGGCACTGCACTCCTTCCCCCTCCCGCCACTGCACTTCAGCTGCTATTGCTGCCTGCCCAGGTATGTTAAATCATGATGAGAAAGAAGAGGTCACTTCAGCCACAGGCTGTAAGTTTTACAACACATGTTCAGTATACAAAATAAACCCCTGATTTACATGTAAAGAGCTGATGTGTAATCAAGATTCATACATTATTCAAAGAAAATATCTATTGGACAAACCTCACTTCAATTTTGGGGAATTTTAAAAGGCCAAGCAAGAGAGCTGAAAAAAATCTTTCGTGTGTATACCTAAAGAAATAAAGTCATAGAAAACTAGTCAGCCACAGACTGCAGCTGTTGAGAAAACTTTTATATTAGGTCAATTTTCTGAATGCATTATCTTCCCTCTCCATACTTAGGGAATTGTTTAAGAATGTTCAAAAAGGGAGGTAAAAATAAGTATGATTATTTTCCGCAAAGCAAAATGGGCTATTTGTTTTCATTGCTTAGTAACTGTATCATCTCGATATGAGATATGAATGTATTCATAAGCTTAAAACAACTTCTTCTATGGATAATATACATACTTTAAGTACTTTGACTTAAAAATTGAACGTAAGTCTTTTTAAAATTAAAGGTAGAAGTGTACATATAAAAATTATTTAAAACTAAAAGTATATTCTTAAGCAGTATGTATAAATATAACAGATTTTATTGTATTATCTAGTAACAAATCTGAAAGTGTTGCAGAAATTTATAAACTGAATGCTGACACAGGATACGTGCCTTCCATTAGATTCTATATTGTATATACTTGTATATACATATTTTTCTAAGAAAACACACATTCTAAGTGATAGTCACATAATCAGCAAATGTGTCTGAAAGTAATCTGTTCTGAAGTCTTTATTGAACGTGTGTGTTTATATACAAATAATGAACCTGAACTGCACAAATGCAGGAAAAAAAAAAGGAATAAAATACTATGATTGAATTAAAGTGCAGGAAAAATTCAAGTTTAAAAGTTCAGGTAAGATCAGTGCCATTAATTAAGCAAAAAAACCCCAAACCCCAAACCCTAAACAAAAAAAAAAAAAAGAGAAAAAGAAAACAAAAAGGAAAAAAAAAGGAAATGAACTTGCTTCCAAAAATCCTCCTTTGGATGTAGCTTTCCAGCATCACCTACCATGCAAGTATCACCTCAGGCAAAAACCTTTGCATAAAGACAGACAAGGAACACAGCTATATATTACTGTATTTTATAGCTGACTGTTTGCTGAAGAGCAAATCATTGGAGATGCCTGTGGTGTAACACTTTCAGACTTATTTGGAATGCACGCATATGTACACATATCAACATTCAAAAGTTAGTTTGGCAGGACTAAGGTGAAGAAAAGCTTCTTCAGTTTACAGTTTCTAATGAGACACACTACATATAAACAGATAGGTAGCAGCAGTTTCTTACACTTCCATCAAAAAAAATAAAAAAGTAATAGCTCAATTGTATTTTATAGTTTTTCAGACACTCTAAAAAAGTTTCACACAACTAAAATGCTAGCGAAAAAAACAGGGGTGCTTCCCCCCAAGAATTTCAATATACTTTGCTGTACAAAAGGTGCACCACCAATAGCAGAATAAGATGCAATGATGCGTGTACGATCAACTTCCTTCCACAGAGAAGGAAAAGAACGTTTTAGACTAAAATTGTACATAGCCCCTTTTATTGACCAAGAACCATTTGTATATTGATCTCATGAGCAATCATTTCATTAGTTATCCAATCTAGAAGCATGCTCTGAACATATGCAACAGAAAAAGGATTCAACTCTGAAATTCTATAATACCCCATAAGCTGCTACTCTTGTACTGACATATGGTCTCTCATTGCCTCTTTTTTTTTTTCTTTTTTTTGCTTGCTGGTGGTTGTCAAACGTTTCTTGATGAGAAAGTTAAGTATGCTTTCCTTTCATGCCAAGGTCATCTTCCAGTGCACCAATACCATGACCTGCTGCAAAGTACTTTGCCATCCTCTTGCCCAGAGCCTGACCAGACTAATTTTCCAGGATTTTGTTGCCCTGAAATACAGTTCATCTTCACCAGGTCAAATAATAATCAGTCATCTGAATTTATAAACATGAGATAAGGAAGGGGACAAGTGTCAGCTAGGGTATTTTATTTTTTGAAAAAAAAAAAAAAAAAAAAAGGATAGGAGTTTATCTAGTTTTCTTCTAACCTGGATTTTTAACAAAATGGTGTTAATTTAAAGATGCATTAATTGGACACTAAAAAAGAAATTAAGATGCAGAGGGAAAAACTGAGTGGCAAGCTGAGTTAAGTAACTGGTGTTAACAATGCCTCAGTATGTATGGGACAGGGCCATCAAGAAATCATAATGCTGGTTGTTCAAATTGTCACATTCTCATTTGTTAAGCTCTTTGAACAGTGGACATGGCATGGCATTCCCTCGTACTGGCAACAGAATTCCCTTGTCTTTTTTAATTAAATGTTATTATACGTAAAATCAGAAAATTTATCAATTTCTGCTACCAAGCCCAAACATACTTGCCTCTCATTTGAAAAATGGGTTAAGAACCATCAGTAACTTCAATATTTTGCATCCTTTAAGTGTTTTGTAAGGCTGCCTTATCTATGTACCCACAACATCACTTTAAATACAAATATAACCAAGGTTTTGCTTTGGGAACATTCAGAAAGTGTGTGAAAAAACCCACACAGGATGTGATGCTTGGAGAAGCAAACCCAAATGATTAATTTCAGACAATGTAGACTTATTAGCTTCTAAGTACTCCCTTTTGTAAAACAAAACCTGTCAGGAACTATGTTGAGGAAAAAAGTCTGAATGAATTTTTGAAATGCCAACATCTATTTCAAGGAATCCTCTCTTTTAAAAAGAGCTCTGGTCATTCCCACTATTACAACTTTAGTGTAGCAGCTGTTAACAAGTTAGCTCAACTATGTTATTTACCTCACCCAAACCGAACATTATTTCACTCATTCCTGAAGTTTTTTAGCGGACACTTACCACTGCCCACATTGAAAATACTGCTTTAGAGACTAAACCCAAACTTTAGGCCAACTGCCTTAGGTGCTGGGTGGGGCTGAGATACCTACTTGTTAAATAGTTCTACTAGCAGGATTAGAAATTTGCTAAACAGTATACTGACAATTATTAACTATTAGATGCTTGCCATTATTCATGCATCAGCACCTCCATGGAGTGTGAAACTGTTTGAAAACCTGAGTCCAAGATTATCCAATTTCATAGTAAAGGACTAAAGGGGCAACTAGAACTTAAGTAAAACTATCTCAGCTATTTTAATTAATGGCTGTAAAGATACATTCTGTTAAACATTTATGAAAATTCACAGCATGAATAGAACCCACAGCCAATTCTAAATGTTATACAAACCGAACCAGTAACTATTTTTGGCAAAAAAATAATATTTAACTGAAGTTTAAGTATTCTTACCACAATGAAGATGTTACCACATTTCACATTGTACAGCCATAACACAAATGAAAACTCCCAGTATGACACATTCCAGTCATGTTATTCACTTGACTTTTTTAATGCAAAAATTGTGCATTCTCTTGTTTTGCACTTCACAGAATATGATGTGAATACAAGAATACTAGATCAGGGGTCCAAGAAAAGACTATGCACAGGTCAACTATGTATACAATTTTCAACAAGAAATCTTCCAAGCTTCCAGGTTTTCTGATGAAAGAAGTGACAGCAAACTTCAACTCTTCTTCAACGTTAATGGTAAATATAGTAAGTCCCAGAGAGGGTAAGTGTAAGTCAGCTACTGTCCAGCAAGACAAACAACTTTATTCCAGCTCTTGGACCCCTGATTTATTGCCTCTCCTCACAGGAGGGTATAACACTGGCAGCAATTACAGTAGCACAAAAACTTTTGGCATATGAAATATTAACACAGGATTGACCCTGCATTGCCCCTGCCCACCTCACACTACATTTTCCCTTTACCCTCTTTTCCACATGTTCTAGTTACCTTCTCTGTTCCAGCTATCAGCTAACCAACAGCTAAGAAACACTCAAGTTTGGTTTTTTTGTGTGTGTTTCTTTTAAATATAAAGCTCCTCAGTTAAAGCCATGACTGAGGTAAAACAGTGTGTGATTTGTGCTAGGAAACAACAGTATCCAATGGTGAATACTCCTTTAAATTTCAATGGTCCTGCCAAAATTAATGAAAAACCAAGATTTTTTTCATCAGGACAAAATTAAACAGATGTAGTTGATGAGCATCATCAGAATTGGTACCACTTCTTGTCTTTGTACTTCAACATCATCTAAAAAATAGAAAATAATTACTGTTTCTATAGCGTAGCAAAAAGTACAATACAAACGAATTATATGCTTACAAAGCAACATGAAAAAGGGACTTTAAGGTTTCTCAAAACTGCAACAACAATGTTGTTGAACAGTGAGGGTTTAGCATGATGAATTTTCTAATCACTGCTGCTGATCTCGACTCAAAAAAGGCTTTTTTGGGGGGAGTGGGAAGGTTGCACAATAATTTAGGGGATGGAAGGAGATCCACATGAATACAGAAGAGAATAGCCATCCCATGTAGTTACTGAGGAAAAAAATTACCTTGGACTCATGGGGTTGGCATGCAACAACCTAATCTTAAGAAACACAGAAATCTCACAGAGCATTGCTCTTGTTATCTAATTCAGCAACAAATTCTTTAGGTAATGGGAACTGAGCTGCACTTTTGGAAGTCTACATACCACTCATGCAGAGGGTATGCTCTAGATCAATGTGCCACAGACAAAAGTGTTTACATTAACACTTAATCATCAGGAGTAATCACTGATAGATAAGAGGGAAGTGTCCTTTATCAACGATATTGCATTCCCTTTGGATACGTCCAACACGACTTTGCAGGAGTCAGTTACTTGCAAAATTTGCATTTATTTCACAGATAATCAGTTTAATGTTCAGTTTAACACGTAACAGACTCACCTCATGAGCGTGTTTAGAGAAAGAATCAGCACTGTAAAGCATAGCTGCAGTTTTTTCTTCTAGTTCTCCTAGTTTCTGTCCTCTTTCATCTAGTGCCAGCCGGGCTCGTGCTAGTTCACCAACTACACCAGATGCTGCTCCTTTGACACCTTCAATACCCCCAGGCCCTGGAATATGCTGGGCAAGACTCCTTGATGCTTTCCCAGATGCCGATTCTCCAACTGGAGGCATTTGCAAAGAAGCAAAAACAGAACAGTAAGGTTTTCTATCATTATTACATAAATACCAAATACCAATGTAACTAGTTTATAAAGAGGCACCATTTCTTTGCATGGACACCGAGTGCCTAATAATAGGCATAACTACAAACAATAGTCACTACTCAATGTTACTACATGTTACTATTCAGTAAAATGAGATTTTCAAAAATATTTCCAAGTTTTCAGGCAGGCTGTAAAATGATAGCCTTTTCACAGCTCAAGTGTGAAATTAAAATTCTCTCAACAGTGCTGGCATCACAGTTATCAAAAGAATTGTGCTGGTGAAACGGTTTTTAACAATATAGCTTATTTCACATGGAAGGTGCTGAGAGTTCAGCAGACAAAGCAGGAGAATTTTGAAAAATAGAAGTTGTGGTTAGTTTTGCAAGTGCTCTGCTGGTATAGCCAGCCAGTATGACTCCAACAGCTAAAGTTTCCTTTGATGAAAGTTCAATTTCAGATGCAGACATCTGAAGATTAGGTGTCTATGCTCTCATTATTGTAAAAATCTTGTAAAATAAAATGTAACGTAAATCATGATGAAAAGGCAGTACAGCAGTAATAACAAACCAGCTCATCCTAAAGTAAACACCCATGAATTGTCAGCTGAACAGCTCCTGACTCCAGTGACTGACTGCACTGACTACATCTCTCTTGCTCATAACGGGACATAAGGCACCTATTTCAGTCTAGACACTTAATGGACATGTCAAGCTCATGCTGAATTGTATACTCTACAAAAGCTTGGAGTGAAGGCCAAAACATTTTTGGATCTTGAAGTCCAATGAAATATTCTTCAACTCCTTTTTTAAACAACGAAATTATGGTTTAAATATTTTTCTTTTCACCTCTAAGAAAAAATTAACTTATTTAACAAGGTTTGCTGCAATATTTCAAGATTTTCTGATTTGATTTTATGCTTCTAGAAGGAACAATTTAGAATTTAACCAACACTATAAACATCTTTCTGTGAATTCCCAAGAATAAAAGAGAGAAACAATTTCATTTATTACAGATTCTGATTGACCCCCATTGTAAATATGACTATTGAAAAGACATTTTCAGATGTCTTTTGAATCACTGAAATCACTTTCAGGCTACAATTCATTAGGCTTTTTTCTCCCATTCAATACTGTTTTCCTTCTGAAGATCTGAGCCAAAACATGAAAACTTAACATAATGTAAAGAAAAAGCTTCTAAAGTTACAAGAGTGCTTTTCTGTTGCCATGAAGAGGCAGTTTTTCCTTGCCCCAGTCACACTAATTAAACATATAATTTGTGCACACAGATTTCTCTAACAGATTACTTGACCAACCTTTTGAAGTATTACACATATATAAATACAAATGGTATTTTTAACACAGGAAGTGACCTCTAAATATTTGATATTCATTCAAAATTTACAGGCACAAGTAGTAAGCACTAATTTAATTTTTGTTGGATAGATTAGAAGAACCAATAATAAAAGAAAGGATTGCCAAGGAGCCTTGTCTGTTTTAACAGTTATATTTCATGTCAAAAAGGCAACAGTTCTTACAAATAAACTTGCATAATATGATGTTTCATCTAGAAAATATCTAAGTGAAAATTATTTTTCTTAAATATATTAAAATGATTCATGCCATCACAGTAAAATAAGCTGTAATCAAAAAACAATGAGAAAATGATAAAGCAATAAAAGCTGTGCTTAATCTGCATTTTACTGTCCTATGAATAGAGAACTGAGCTATCATACAGTTCTGTCCTTGCTCTCATTACTAAGGCATCTCTGCACAAGTCAAGCGAGGAAAAAGAATCTATCAAATGAAGTTGAACGCAGTTTTAATTTTCTCACTGTCCAGAAAGAGCCTTCTTCAGAACCAGCCCCTTTCAGTTTAACATCATTAAGAAAGTCACGGTCAGTACTATACACTTCATGAAGATGAAAATAAGATCAGCTTTCTCATTTGTTTTATAATCTACTCCTGAATAAATGAGGTAAAGGTGTTTGTGAGAAAACAGTACCAAGCTTTTCTGATCTTGTTGGCAAGTTGAACAACACATAAAATCTATGAAAGAGTATCTGTCATTCTCTTGTGGGCAAGTTGAATAACACATAAAAGCTATGAAAGTATTTGTCATTCCCTTTTTCACTTTCCTTTTTGCAAATGTGATGTTCTATTAACGCAGGTAATACATTTCTCAGGGATCACTGGCTTCCTTGGGTAGAAATACCAGAAAAATAACAAATACTAAAAACTTACATAGTTCTTCTCTGTCAAGTGACTGTGCCCCACCTCCGAACAGGCCTTTGAAGAACCCCCTGTTTGGTGCTTCTGGTGTTTCTACAGGAGTGAAGAGCTCACCCAACATTTCCTTTACATTGAAGAGGAGACAGAAGGCATACATTATTTCACACACAAATAAATGGAATACTCTTTCACTTTGTGGATTTATTTTGTGGATCTGAATTTCAAAAGGAACAGGCTTTAATAAGCATCTGCCTTTGCAAAGTGACTTAGGAAATAAAAAATAAAAACATATTAAGAAATCTGTCCAAACCATCTGTTCTGACAGTTGCAAGCTTATAACTCAAGAAATTCAGTAACATAGAAACAGGTTCAAGTCAAGCTGTATTTGCTTCTCAACTTAGGCAACATTCCTGATTTTGTTCTGTTGAAACTGTATCTACAAATACTCGTATCTTCACATGGTACCAAAGCAGAGCTTCCAACCTGCAGCTCTGCTCTTTCAGTATTCTATACAACTTCCAAGCTGAAGCATGACTAAGAATCTTCTCAACCATCCCGAGTTAGCATTCCCCACTTATGTCAGCCTTCACCTCCACCCGCATTAATTGAACAAGGGAGTTTTGTTAACTGCACATGTTAAACAAGGAAATTGCCTATCGATCAAAAAAAGAAATTAAGTAACAAACTTTAAATACAAGAGGATAGATGAAACAGTAAAATTTAGGAGAAGTGACTAATCTCAAATCAGACTCTACAGTAAAAAAAAAAAAAAATTAAAAAAAATCAAAGCACAAAAGCCAAAGTGCTTGGCTTTATGACAAACTTAATTACTGTAAGCGTTGTGAATCTAGAACCAAGAACCTCAGAGCATCTCTAACAAAACAGTAATTACTTTTTTACTTTATTACCTGAAGATTTTCACATGTTTCTTGACTGTAGGTGAGCCTCTGTATTTCAGTTGGTGAGACAAGATAGAGTGCTTGTCCGTTATTAGTGAAGCAGAACGTTCTCGCTATACGCATATTGGTGAGTGGCAGGTAATATACATCCAACAATGGCCGTAAACTTGGCAAACTTAAGAAAAAGAATCAAAAAACCCATTAAATATAGCAGGATTGTCTATTACTGATCAGTTATTATTGATTAATTTTTAAATAGTCATACATTACTTTTCACCATATGCACAAGTACCATATATACAGGGTATCATTTAATGCAATTACAAAATCTCAAAGCATAAATATGAGAATTTTCAAGGTAGCACCTCAAAAGTTAAACATCTGCATCCCAGACGCATTCAAAAGCATCATTTCAATGATACTCTGAGCATGTAAATCAGATTAACTTAAAACATTATTCAGTAATTACAAAGTATTTTGGGAAATATCTACCAAAAGTTTACAATTAGACACCCTGCCTCTTCTATCAGGTGAAGAATTTTTCCTTGACTAAAAATACAAGTCTAAAAGAACACTTAGAAATACGCAGGGGTGTGCTTTCAAAGGAAAACAGAATTCAGTAGCCTCAGTCTTATGAATTACATCCACCTGTTTTGTTTGCATATTTAAGAGCAAAGGTTGCTTACCTTGTATTTTCTGATTCTGCACATGTTACTTCAGTACTTACTGCATCAAACTACTACAGAACAGATGCAGTGCACTCAATCTGTAACAGTGCTCTTACTACCAAACATCCCTCTCCCTCAAAGTAATCATACAAGTAAGAAGAGACTGAACACCTGATGTCTTGATAAACAGAACCGAAAATAAACTGTTGTCTCAACAACATCCACTGTGAAATTTTTGTAAAAACATAATTTACACGAGATTTTAGCTGCAAATGTACCAACAATACATTAAGCAGCTTCTGCCACAGGTACCATCTGCGTAAGATTACTATTTCTAGAAACGAAAAAAAGCAATAAAGTGGCAAAATGAAGCCAAACGCAATGAAAAAGAAAGATGTAGTTACTGCAACAGCAAGTGTTAAGGTTGTTTTTTTTGTATGATACTGAGATTTCTAAATGTTAAGCTTACATTTTACAGATTGTGGATTATATTTTAGCAAGATACTTCATCTATAACAAACAAAAGGAAGAAGAACTGGTAACATGACTTTGGAGGCAAGTTCTACAGGTAAGAAATAAAAAGCAGTATTCTCTTGTAAGCAGATCACCCAGAAATGACATTTCTGCCGTGGACGTCTCTAAAATAAGAAAATTCCTAAGAATGAGTTAATAACAGGGAAGTGCTTTGCTTCAGACCAATAGAAGCACAAAACATCCTTACAGCTTCAAGACAAAACATAAAAACATTAGATTGGATAGGACAAGCATGACATCCATGATAGCATTTTCACAGTATCAAACAAATCTGTAACAGAATCATTAAGTCCTATCTAAATTTTTATCAGTAGGTAAGTATTGGACATCTTGGGTATGATACAATGCTCTAAAAACTTTACACAAACAGCACGTTAAGACTGCTAGCAGCAGATCATGCTTATGAAATGACTTGGGAGTTCAACTTTCCTACACAATATAACAATTCAATATTTATAATTTAGCACCTACCTCTATACCAAGTTAATTAGAAAACAGAATTAATACTGATGAAAACAGGATTTGTTTCAATATATGGTACCTGAACATTACTAAGTTCGGTTTTAATTAGAGTAAAAACAGTGCTTGCCCTGCAAAGCGAGCAGCACTTTGTAGAGATGTTTAGAAAATATGCTGGGATATACATCAATGTAGTTAAGAGACAACAATCAAAACTTATTTTTTAGTTGTAGTATGCATCAGCTTTAGTTTTATTCCTAACAACTTCCTGAAGAAGTGTATTTTGAGAATTTCCCAAGCTGAGAGCTTGTTTTTGCAGCCTTAAAAATAACATTTTAGGAATTCTACCAGTACAGTTTTACAACGCTGTGTTCCACATTCAGCTTGGCATTAACCACGACTAAAATGTAGGTGCAAGGGTACAGGTATATACACACTGCTGTTCAGAATGAAACAGCATTTGGAAATACTAAAGAAAAAGGACATGTTAAAATTACATAGGTGACATGCAAGTATATTCAAACATTACTTTTACACAGTTAACCTCATAACTTAAACCCCTTACTTTATATGACTTATTCATATACTACAACTGCTAGCAACTAATCTTGCCTTTATAGCCTGAGTTTAAAGCCTTTAAGACATGAGCAAGCCACACAACAAAATGGTAAACTTGAGGCATGAATGTGATGCAAGCAGCTGCACAAAAATATGCAGAGTCGTGGTCAGGTACCAGCTGAACATCTGACTCAAGGCAGTTTTCTCCATCAGGGAGTAAATTCACCTCTGAGATAAACTTCAACTCACAGACCTATATCATGTGTTTGGAACTATCTGTTGAATCAGGGGAGCTTGAGCTCAAGTGGTGAACTTTTTCATGTTTTAAATGCATAACTCAGAGGAATGCATAATCAAAATTATCAGGCCCAAGTGTTAGAGGTTCATCAACACTGAGTGAATGTAGATTTTTTATTTTATTTGTATTCTAATGGGAAACTTTTTATCTAGCAGAAGATTCTTTTTTCTTTTTATATTTAAGTTACTATCAAACAGGTCTTACCTAAAAGTCATAATATGTCCATTGGCACAGAAACATGCAAGGCAGATACTGTTACTCAATGATACTATGTCTCCACGAAGAACAAAAGAAGTCTCTGTTATGTTTTGCTTATAAATACAGTTCTGGGATGGCAGTGAGATAACTTTTGCTTGCTTTTCTGAACATATCACTGCATATTGGTTTTCACTGATTTCCTGAGAGGAAGAAGGAGACACTGAGACAGGTCGTCGCTTTTTTGATTTATCTTTTTCATCTTTGTCTTCAGCAACATTGTGTTCTCTCCAGGGTTCATGTGCTGGTGGGACCAAAGATCCAGTGGTATCCAGAAAAGCCATTCTCAAGATTGCCCCTTTTAGCCTCAGGATGGTTCCTAGGAAAAACAAGTTGAGCACATATCTAAAACAGTTCTCCTAAATTGTGTTTCAAGCCACAACATATTGCTTTAAGAAGCTACCTCAAAAAAAAGAAAACAAGAACTTAGGCTTGCCTCTGTAGTAAAACAGATATACCAAAACCTTTGGAGGCTTATCGAAAAACCAACAAAGCTGGTGCAAGAGCACTTATGCATTCAAGAAAATGTTAAACCAGTTTTCAAGAGTAAAGTGCATGCATACTCTTCCATTAACTTCAAGAGAAATGTATGCGTTTAAAAGAGCCAAGCTGGAATGCACATTTGTTCAAAAAGTTCAGTGTCACAAATGCAACTCATTTCATTCTCTTCTGAGTACACAGTGTGCTTAAATCAACAATAAATGTTATTACTCAAAGGCAAGAACCTCCTTTTTCTTTAATACAAATGTGGGTTTTTTTGCCTCCCTGCAGTTCACACTTAAATCTATCTCTCTAGCACAAAATGGAAGAAGAATAGTTTTCCCTCCCCACTGTTTAAATTATTGTCTCTGTTTTTTATTTTCTTACATTTCTTACTTACATTTATTCACATAAGTAAAAACACGAACATTTGTTAAGTACACAAAAAAATCATACACATGGCAGTATCTTTTAAGGCTTATGCTACAGATGCAGTGATTAAACATACTGTCTAGTCTCCAGCCTTGCCTTTACAATCAAATGTTACCAAAGCTGAATGATGCTACCAATACCATACTTGATAAGCACAATTCACATATATGGTCTAGAGGTTACACTATTCCTAATCACTATTTCAATCAAATAGCATTGCAATTTGCATGTCCTGATACAAACTATGTGAGCAAAATAGAGCCGAACAGCATGTTCTGCATGAAACAGGGGTAGCAGAAAAACTAAATCTAAGACTAACAGCACATTCAGCAAACCATTAATACATCACTACAACAAAATTAGTTGCTGTGTACCAGAAAAAGAAGATACAAGATGTCTCACAGCAATACAAAGGAATATTTTATCACTAATATTTAAAGCTAATTGTTCAATATACAACCCTCAGCTTGAATTCCCTTTTCATAATGCAGGAAAACCAAACATGCTTTTCTCAGCAAGAATACACTTAATGGCATTTTTATATTATATGAAATCATATTTTCAACTTTGCAACTTCAAAACTCTAGTAATGACGTAACCAATCTAGATTGTTAATCTTGGTAGCTAGATCATTCAATGGAGTATGTATTAATTTTTCATTAATCCATACTTAAGAAAAAGAGTTTCTTTAAAAAAAAGAACTGTAAAGAACAACAATACTTTGTCAAAGTATACTTTAGCCTTTATACATACCACTAGGAGAAACAATTACTGGCTGAAGAAGTCTTTGCTCTCCTCCTGGGGGTAAATTCAGTACAATGACAAGCACTGTACCCAGCGTGGTCCCAACCCACAGGCATGGGGAAGGTGATGTATCAGACTTTCTTGTGAAAGTCTCACAAAAATGAAGAGCTGAAATTGCCTCGCGTGTCTCTTTATCAATGCTAGTTACACTAGAACTCCGAGATCGACTGAAAGAATTGTCTTTGACATCTGAAAATAAATCAGTATTAATTAAAAAGAATGGCAAAATGCAGGGATTAACAGAATAAAGATTTTCTTTTTTGTTCTTTAGCATTAAGTATATACTAACTACCATTCTATTGATTATTAGTCCTGTATTCTTTCTCAGTCCTATTTCCTTTGGCACAGTTGTCAACACTGTATCCTGAACAAAGTGCCCAATCTTTTTGCCATTAGGTAATTGTCACGAACATATTTCTGTCTGCTTGGGACAGAGAATAACTCAAACAGGACTCCTCCTACAAAAAAACCTGAATTACAAACCTCTCTGTCAATTGGTTCATTGACCAGATTAACAAATACGGGCTTCCAATGGAACACGGTTTAATAATCTTATGAAGATGCAACTATTTTACTTTAAGAACTGCAGTGACATCTAGACAGCACACGTAACCTGTAATGACTCATAGTAATATTGCCCCACTTTAGGAAACCATATGGAGGAGGTAACAGGCTATTTACACACACCCGAACTTTTAGTAAGAGAAACATCAAATGCTATCAAATGCCACCTGGCACTGATGTGCAAAGCTGAAGACTTTGATTTTGAATACTGTAGTGTAGTGCCAGAAATGGCACTAAAACTTTTCAGGACATCTTGCTCACTGCTTAGCAAATAAGGTTCTCTTAAAAGAGAATGAATTCTAATAGTAACAAAAACACAAACCAGTAAACTTGCTGCTCCGTTCTAGCTGCGTGCTGTCTGTGTGTGTGGTGACACTTAAAACATCAGCATGTCTGAATTTAACTGTGCGTTCATGAATTAATGTTTTACTTCCTTAACTCATCATTCCAAAATTTAGCACAAGACAACCCTTACTAGTAAAAGTTTGATGAAATTTGTATCATGCCTTTTAAAAAATTAAGTTACGAGTTTCGCTCTTTGGGTAGGGTATAGATGCGATTGCCATCTTTAAAGTAGGATTAGGATCTAAAGATCAACATCTAACCACACACTTTCTAGAAGTATTTCTATGCTAATTTCATTATATTATTGCAAAACTTTCTACAAGGAACATCTAACGTGCGCTTGAAAAAGCATACAAACTAGATTTCAACGGACTAAATACAGACATCTACTCAGCACAAACAGTGAATCTTCTCAGGATACTTGTCTCATTCCAAGAAGGATACAAAAATTATTGTCCTGCTGATATTGTTTGTTGTCCTGCTAAGTCAAATGTAAAACATGGGTTACAGAAAGAAACTAGGTCAACCACTCAGATGCTGACATCTGAGTTTTCACATTTAAAAAAATAAAATCCAGAGTAAAACAATTTAAACAATTGTTTGTTTTTATAATTCTTCTAATGACCACAAACTCTTAAGATGCTTGTTTCTTCAGGCTTGAGTATTTACTAACTTACTGTTTTTCCAACTCTAACATGGATTAATCAGTCTAAATATAATTATACGTTAACGGCAATAGGCATAAAATTAAATGTGCATTTGTTGAGTTGCATCTGGTTGAATATTTGAAAAGTACGTGTACAAATTCCAGAAATATTGGAATGGACGGGAAAAACACCATAAAAATTAACTTGCCAAACAATATGGGCATATTGTGGAGAGTGGACAACTCATTCAGAAGAGAGAACAGAGGGTAAAGAGTTTAACTGCTTTAGTGTGTATTATTTATCCTGAAGTCAAGGAAGAATCTATGGTTTGTTAATGAATTAATTTCAGATGAAGAGGAAGGAACAAGTGTGATGACCCACTACACACAACTTCATCAGAAGGATGGAAAGATGAGGCTCTTTTCAGCAACTAAACCAAAGGATAATGGTACTTTAATCATCTGGATTACAACACTGAAAAGCGATGGTATAATGCAGCCTAGAGTATGTTCAGGATAACTTCTGGTTTAGAATGTGGAGGATAAATACAGAAGCACATACTTTGGATTTTGGTTTGGCTATTTAGAGAGGAAAAGGGGTAGGTTAAAGATCTAAAGACAGAAAAGTAATTTGAAAGAATGAGATCATGGAAGAGTAGGTTTCAAGAAGCCATGGAAAGAAAGGAGAAAAAAGTGACAAGGATAATGACCTTGGGAGAAAGGCATTCCAGCTATCTCCTAGAGCTAGTAGATATGGTCATATAAGTGACAAAAAAATTACAGGCAATGTTTCAAGTACACTATGTGAAAGCTATCCCTCTAGGAGAAAAGACAGAAGTAAAAAAAAAAAAAAAAGATTGATTGTCTAAGTTATTTACAGACCTGAAAACCTAGAAAAATTTCACACAGAACAAAATGAGGCATCTAAGTGCCAATACCTTCATATGTGCGAAGTCAAGCAAAACCAGCCAAAGGTTATTAGAACACAGAATGTATAAACTGTTTTATGAGTATACCAGAAGTGAGATGACAAAAAAATGCCATTATTTCTGTAGAAAGAATAGCAAATATTAAATGCTGAAAATGCTAAAACTCGTTCAGGATCAGAAAATGCTGAATTTCAGCATTCTCTTTTCTCTGGTCTTCATTTAAAAAAAAAAAAAGAACGCTTCTAAGTACTTATTGTTATCAAAGAACTGGGAGTAAGATAGTAGAATTAGAATGAATTGGATAATATTTAAGTATAAATATGTTCCAGTTTGCAAAGTATGATAAAAATCACCCTAAAGTGAAATAATCTCTAAGCCATTAGTAAACATAGTAAGGACGATCAGAAACAGACTGAAAAGACGAATAAAATTTTTCTGCTCTCTCAAGCAAACAAGGCCACAGTTAAATCCCTCTAGTTCTCAGCACCAGAGTTTTAGAAAGATGAAAAAAAATTCCAAGTCCAGAGAAGATTAACAGAGGCCATCCTCGATTTAGACAACATAACCTACAAAGGGGAAGGAACTGAATTTTGTGAAAAAAATCTGAAAAAATGAAGATTACAGATATGATGACAGCGTTTAACAGCATAAAGGATGACTACAAAAAGATAAGGAGCACTTGTTATGCCTGTTCATTGTGGAAAGGACAAGAAAAAATAAAAATGGAAGCAAGGAAGATTAACAGGGAATTAGTCTGACCATAAACCACTAGAACTTTCTGTAACGGATTTTTTCTAAAAACTTATTTATCGGAGGCTTATGAATAGATCAGAGGCTAAATTGTGAGCATCTGGATCTTTGCCACAGCAACGGATTAAAGGATCTCTGAGGGTTCCTTCCAACTTCACATTTCTCCAAGTGGAGCATTTTGCAGTTATAAACTATAAGTCAGGGTGGTCCAGCTCAGTTTCAGGATATCCCAGGGTGCCATAGGCTCTTTCCTTGCTGATAGCAGTTATCAAATACACAGTTCTGCAACTGCCAGTCTGATCTCGGTCTCTCTTCTGCTGGGGTTGTGGTAGCAATTCTGCTGGAGGTGGTGGAGCAAACTGCAGCAGGCAGCTTTCACATTCAGGCTGCATCTACTGCTGTAGGTCCACAGCTGTCCCCCATCATCTTTAGAGAACAAGACAGGGGAGCTGGATCTGATCTACAAGCTGGCAGTCAAAGTACTCAAATAATAAATCTACTCATTTGTATGCTGTTTTAGTTTTGCAATATAATGATACTGCAGACCTCACAACTGAACTGATTCTTATATAAAAAGTTATGGTGCTTTCTCAAGCAAATTTAAATTCTCAGACTGTTCATCCATCCAAACAGATGGATATTACTTTCATTTAGAGAGAGTGGTCACAAGACAATTAACATTTGTAAAACCGTCCAACTATTTGTTGAGTGGACCTCAACATATCCTGTTATTCTTAAGATATTTTATTTTTCAATTTAAAACGTATCAGATGGTTCTAAACAGGCAGCAGTTTTCCTTACATTACCTGTTTATTCATGCTTTTGCTATCACAGCACTACTGATAAAGTGAATGACAGAGGCCTGAAAATTACGATGAAAGTGCGATAAGCCATGTACAAGATTTGCAGGCTTACCTTATGTTGACAGAAATGTCATTTTATGCCTGAGAGCCCCCCAAAAGAGTGGAATTAAAATTTTAGCTCTACGCTTCAGATAAATGCAACAAAGTCATCATAGTTTACATAATTTAGGACTCTAATGTACTTGCATTGTATAAAACAGTTTTAGTAAAAATAAAGTCAACTATGTAAACTTACCTAAATCAGGCTTTAACTCAGTTGGCAAACTTAGCTTCCTGGACATCTTTGCTGAAAAGTGAAGTATATCTTTTTTTTAAAAAGAATAAACATGATTCTGCCGGCCTTTATTTACTTCTTTCCCAATATTTAATATATCATTGTTTATTACATTAATTGCAGTACTTAACAGGATTTCTACTAAAGCAGAGCCTCGCTTCCACAAGGGAATGGTGCAAAGTAAAACATGGAAGATACCAAAATCCCCAAATACATAATTTTATTACTTTTGCCAAGCTTCATTTCTCTTCAAGCTTCAGGTAGAACTTGACTGGATGAATTTTGCTTTGCTTTGACTCAACCTCAAGTTTTACCACCTCAGGTGAGAGGACAGAAAACAGACTATTGGCTATTGCAAGAATGTGCACTGAAGTTTACATAAAGTTAACATTCTATCCCCTCTTCTGCCCTATTTCCTGATCAAACCTGAGATATTTAAAATAGAAAGGAGATGAACTTTTAGTTACACTAAAACTTTAATACACATGTGTAAAAAGCTAGTAACCTGATACACAATCCGCAACTTTAGAAGAATGATGTTACAGAGAATAATTATAAAATCAACAGCATACAAACACTTCCAACACTATCAAACAAAAGATAGTATAATTTTGAAAATACTGAAGTAAAAAAATAGCACTTTAACTATCCCTGACCTGTAAAATTCTCTTTATAGTAATGGAAATCTTCCGATCCATTTAAAATGCAGTACAATACTAACAAATGCTGCACTAGGAAACTAGTAGTCATACATCCCTCTTCCATCTTTCTTTCAGGAATTACTGGTGAGGGAATAATTTTTAATATATCTTAATTACTAGACCAGGGCTAGACTCTGAATTTTTTCCCCAGACAAATTCTTGCATTTTGATATACCATTTAATTCTTCACTATCTTGTAATGGTAATACTTCTCTACCTAAAGTAGATGTTGAGAACAGCCTACTTCTGGAGTACCTTGTAATGGATACCAGCCATAAAGCAGCCTTAATCTTGCTGCTTCTTTCTGCTAAAAATGGAGCTTATTCTAATTATAATTTTAAAATAAATCATTCTGTTTTCCACATATCTTGAAGAACAGCATGTGATTTAAATCTTGTTACTTCTATTCCTTCAAAAAGTGAAATACTTCACTGTATCATCAATTATGCTCATCAATATTGCAAATGCTAGTTATCTGAATAGTTGAACAGTTTTATTCCTGTCACACATTATAAAAAATTGAGAATAAGACTCCAGAAATATTCTTCTAATTTCCTTCATGTGTCAATGTTACAAAGTATGCCTTATTCAAATTAAATTGACATTACTTACTCTCAGACTAAAATGCTAGTCACTTTAACTTAGTGCAGGCTGAAACTGAAAAAGGCAGACTGACTACATGTTCTCTACCCTTATACTTGCATTCACACTGGCATGTGTCTAGCTTAATGGCAAGGCCAAAACTCATCTAAATGAAGTTTCTGCCAAGGGTTCTCAACAAGATCAACTCTTGTTTCAGAACACAGCTCAGTTATACAAGCAGAAAACCATGGTACAAAACAGCAATAGTGACCAGGAACCCATCTTTTTTGCTTTCAGCTTGAGTTTACATCAGCTTGAAAAGAGATAATGAAACCTCATCTGGAATTGTCAGTTACAAGATGGGCATTCCTCATCATAAGACTTATTTTCTGTATTAGACACATAAATCATACAAGCTGAAATACTGAACAAAAGCTGAAGTATGCGCACAGAAAATAATTTATCTTTGGCTTTTCACAGCTTTTACCATGTGTGAACATCTGCAATGATTAATGTATTTACTCACTTTAAAGACCTGAGTGGTCACTTTTGGCTTTTCAAACAGAAATGTTTAACACAATTTCAACAATTTGGAGAAAACTGTGTCCTATCCTGTCCACCCGTCCGTTCCATACCCCCCCCCCAATAGTAGGTAACAGAAAATATAGCAGGTAATAACAATTAGAGCAAATGCATTGGATTCTAAGAGTCAGTTCACAGTTTTAGCTTTTTGTTTTTTAGTGAAAGGCCAGCTGTGTGAACTAGGTTGATAAGGTAAAAGAAATTTGTCAGACATAATTTTCTATGAACACTGAACTATGCCTCATTAATAGGACAAAAGGGTACATGGATTGTTAAAAAGGATGTCACTGCTAGAAGTCGTGAATTAATGTGTTATGCAAAAAATACATTTCAAAATGTACATTGTATCAAACCCCTCAATAATTCAAATGTAAATAGGAAACGAGAACCTATTTAAGTAGCAGTAGTGCCATCTTGTGTTTAAAGAAAGAATTGCCTAAAGATGCAATAAG